>NW_018397259.1:2243927-2398292 GCF_002168275.2 Theobroma umbraticum | reverse complement strand
CTTTTTTTTTTTTTTGCATAAAAAGGGTACATTTACTCAGACATAGAATTCCTATATACTTAAAACTTTTATCATTTCAAATAAGACTAAAATATTTTTTTACTACATTGGAACATAAAACTTAATAATTAATATATAAACAAGTTCAAATCTTTTTTAATATATATATATATATATATATATATGACTTAAAAGTAAAAGGCAATGAATTTAGAGGTGGTTAATTACTTCAACACTGGGGCAATGATTTGATTTCTCAACATCAGATGTTTTAACTTGTACACCTTTATTTCCCCCTTTGGCATAATCATGCTCAAACTCTCAAGACTTTGAAACATCAAGTGGCCGTTGGACACCAAAAAAGGTGTAAACCGATGGGCTGTGGTTGTAGTCCATTTGCCACCAATCGACTTGGTACCAAAACGGTGAAAATGTCAATAGAAATGGGTTTCAATTTTCTCTTTTTTGTTGCAAGTTGACTTTCGATAAAGAGTTTTGACTCTTGGAAAGCAAAAGTGCACAGTCATCATTTTGGCCCTTCTGCCCTCTGAGGTCAGCCCTAAAGCATCCCAAGAAACGTCCTTACCAGCTAACCCCAAACACAGGAAATCTAGTCGCCTGGCCCTGCCAGCAGGCCGGGGCTGGCACGGAGTCAAACCTCACAGTCAACATTTTTAAATAATATTACTATTAGTGTTGTTTTTTATTTAAAATATGAAATATTTAGATACAAAGTACAACCAAATTTCACAAATATGTTGGTTTTAATATGGTTCTTGGTATTAGATTTGAAATTTTAACTTTAAACTTAAAAGATTCTAAGATCCCCATTTAAATTCAGAGGAAAAAAAAAATGAAAACAAAGCATTTCTGATTGTTAACCTCGTGTATTTGCTGATGTTATAGTGCCAATACGCAACAATTGCTACCATGTTTGTATGGGTTGGATGGAAGAGAAAAAGGGTTAGCTCAAACAAAGGGGGAAAAAGGGTGAATCAGTTGTCAAGGATGAAGGGAATACTATGCATTAGTAGGGAATAACAACACAGATTGATTTTTTTTGTGTTTTTAACCTCTTATGAAAAGCCATGTTATATCATAATTTCATGGTTACCATGCCATTATTGAAAAAGAAGATTTGTATAAATCACAATCAATTGCAATGCTAAATTCCTTACTCATAATCATTCCTCAATATAAAGTAAATAGTAGGTAATCAAGAGTGATAAAGAAGGAGAAGAAAATTTGTATACTTGCCACCTGCTCTTTTGGTACTGACTGGTCAACTCATCAAATTAACCATATATGCCTGGGAATCACGACGTTTGGTTGAGAAAATAAGCACTTGTTTTACCACGTAATTTAATCAAATATTTCCAAACTGTTTCCTCTGCTTGATTAAGTCTCTCGATTAAGAAAGTCAACCAATTGAAAGATGTGTTCAACCTTAAATATTACATAAATCAATACCTAATTTAATTATTTATGAAGCATATATATATATTAATAAAGAAAAAGGTTATAGGCATGATCTCATACTTCAAGAGTCGACTTTTTTTTTTAAAGTACGAAGGGTAAGAAAGAGACAGAAGCATCCAAGGGCAAAAAATCTTTGTATTTTGTGGGAAAAAAAAACAAAGGGAGAGTTATGGTTGTTTGTGCTTTGGTTGGTTGCAATATTCCCTAGATAAGGAGTCCTCCAAGTCCCAACAAAAGATTTTAAGAGAGCCCTTTTTGTCTTTGATTAAACAAACCAAAGACATTATGTGGTGGATGGTGGTGAGTGAAAGTTGCTATTATCAATTTTTACTTATTGCAGTGAAGAAAGCTATGAGAACAATAATGTATACACATTCAATACCAACATTGCTTTCAGCAGACGGTGGGTCATTTCTTTGTTGATTTAATTTGCTTTCCATCATGCCATGTTCAACTTTTTGCTCTTTACATACAGGGTTTTCCCTTTTGTTTTTTTTCGGCTTTCTTCCCTCATGGTTAATTACTTAACCTATATTATTCTTTCATATCCTAAGAAAACAACAAGCTGCAAACAAACACCAACCAAGAACACAACTATTAAAGAACTAAAACCTAGCTATTTGAGAAGACAATAGATGAATTTATAATTGAGCTAAATGCTCGTATGACACAAATAATGATATTTAAGTATACAAGTGTCCAGGGATTTCCATTTTAAGAGAAAGGAATTTTTGTTCTCAAATGTGAGAGAACATGATTGTGGTCAGTCAAAAATCATTATACATACACAATTGTGAATTCATTATTGTTGAATAATTGTAGTACAAAAAGAAAAAACAATAGAGTTTGATAATTGAGGGGGAATACAACCACCCATTCCCCTGAAAGAGACCTACTACATCCAGGATATATCCACAGCAGCAGGTCGATGTCCACTTGAAGGCATTGCTTCATTTCATTTTTTTCCTGCCTTCTTCGACAATCTCCACCAGGACCAGGGGGGACTGTTTTTCAAATTACCCCATCAAGATGCTAACTTCATGACCCAAAAGTCAAAAACAAAAGTGGACAACCAAAGTTTGGTTTATACCAAATGAGGGTTGAAAGCATAATCTTCAACAAACATTGAGCAAGCATTTTGAAGCTTAAAGCATGATAGCTACTCATTTCACAAAATATTTGGCCCCAAACAAAATGATTTGCCGCACAGTTTCAGGCAGCTTAAACCTGTTACTTTTATCTTTCTTGGGGTGCACTCACAGGCAAAAAGAAAAATCAACCATAGTGCTGACTGATAGTATCGTAGGAAGGGCATCCAATGAGATACCTAAATATATAGGGCCTAATATCTATCCATTTGTTTATTGAATCTGGATCTAAACTACATAAAATTATAAGCATCCCGAGTGATCATTAACAGTGAGAAATTAAAATGGCTTGCTTTTTTCTTTTCTTTTTTTTTAAAAATCAAATTAGTCTTTTAGAACATGACATGCATGCAACTTATATAACAAAAAAATTAATATTCTAATGCTTTGCGAGAGAAAAAGTTATCTATAAAGTGTTAATTGAAAAAAAAAATCACAGAATGTTATATGAGAAAAATTAAAATTACAAAAGATGTAAGTAGAGTTTATCTTTTTATTTATAAATGTAATTTTATATTTCATCCATCTTATTTTATTTGTGTCTTTTTTATTTTTTAAATATTATATAAAATTTCAAAAAAAAAATTTTAAAAAGTTTGAAATTCAAAATTTATAAATATTTTTTATTTTGTCAAAAATAAATTCCTTTGAACGAGCAAATCAACGAAGGAGAAAACTTATATGAGATGAAGGGAGTAAAAAAAAAAACACTCTTCTCCTTTTCCTCAAAGGGAAAAATCCGAGTAACATCCAGTGCTATAGATTTTAGGCTTTATTTGGTAAGGTTAAAAAAATATGACAAATTAGGAGAGGAGAAAAGCAAAAACATATTATAGTCAACCTTTTATTAAAGATTGAAAAAATAATTTTTCTTTTTATCTTTGGTAGAGTTGAAAAATGAAAGAAAAAAAAATATTTATATTGTTTTACTATTATATCTTTTGTAAGTTAAAATAAAAAGATAAAATACATACGTAACACTTAATTAATACCTCTCCTACTTTCTCTCCCCTAATATTTTCAATTGGTTACAATTTATTTTGTGAATAAGTATGAAAAATGATATTTTCTCCTATTTTCTTTCCTTACTTTTCTCTCCTACCAAACAATAGTGAAAATCAATTTCTTCTCATTTTGTCATCCACCCAATTTTCCCTCATACCAAACAATTGAAACTAATTTGAGTTGGCCCCAATCTCGAGATGTTTGTGTTTGACACGTTCCTAGATATTTGTTCCCCTCCTACCTCAATATTATTTTCACATAAATTAAGACTAAAATTTGATTTCAGATATTTTATTTGTGAAGTTTAAAAGTCTTTTTCAAACTTAAAACAGCAAAACCATAGCTAAAAGAATCATTTTATAATTATTGGTGTTAACTATGCCTTTTTATATACATAAAAACTTAAAAACATGAAAAATCAATTTAGAATAAAGAAGAAAAATAAGAGTACCTTACACATTCAAAGATAGAAAAGATGACAAAATTTTGAAATATCTCCAAAATGGAACATAGATAGAAAAATTGAACTGAAGAAAAATTAAAAAGTTACAACAATCGATACCTGGACTGACTACAATTTATTTGGTAATTTTTAAATTTTTGATATTCAAATTTTTATCCAAAAGTATACTTTTTAACAGTTTTAACTTGGAAAAAAAAAAGCAAAAGTCTTCAAAAATCAATCAAAAGCTAGAACTAGCACTTTCAGCAAAGCGGAAAAACCTTTTGTTATTGAAATTGAAAAAGGAGAAAAAATTATAGGCTATCTTAAGTAGCGCAAATACTCCATTTACCCGTGCTACTAGCAAGACATGCATACCAAGCACAAAGAAGCATTACAAGGTGACCATATTGATGTCCATCAAACCAGCACAAATAAAGACTTACAAACTGGGGCGAACGTAATGCCAACCAATCGACAAGGAATATAGAGTTCCTTACACTGCAATGATGTCCTCCATATCATGGACTTGATCATTATATCAATCAAGGGGACACCCTAAGGAGACGAGCAGAGCCAAATTACATACACCTTCACTATGATGACCTGAAGACAGGGGGTAGGGGGAGAAGCATCATATTTCATCACACAATCTTCACTTTCATCCTGGACTCTCAGATTTTATCGAGCTTCTCAGCCCTGACTACAGGGTTGGCTTTAGCAATAGCATCACGAGCAGCAGTCCGGTAATCAAAGGGACAGTCATGTTTGTCGGAATAACGATGGGCTGCACAGAAGAGGTTTCCACACCTGCAATTGAATCCTGTCAAACCGACACGCTTACAGCACGTGGTACACCTATTGGGACCATCTTTAATCTTCATCCCTCCAAAAGTCATTCTGGATGGATCAATGGATGGTTCTGCTAAGACATTCTTCGACTCAAAAATTCCAGATTGTACATCCAAAGCAGCAGCTAGAGTTGGCTCCTTCCCATTCCCACTAGAGCTGACATTCACAATGCTTCCAATGGATGATGCTGCAAGTTGCACCTGTTCCTGCTTCAGGATCATTGCCTTATGACACTTGGAGCACATATTCATAGTTGCTGCACTTCCAAAAAAGCCACAGTTGTTGACACACAGGATGGGGCCTTCTGGAGCTTGGCACCCTGTCTCATCATGAGACTCCATCTTCTCTAATCTACTGCAAGGGAAACCACCTTCCTATCAATAAGCCAAATATAAAGGAGGAAAAAGACAAAAGAGCAGAAGGACCACAAGTGATTCAACTTATAAGATGGACACCAATAAATGTAAGATGGAAACAAGCATACCAATTTATGCACCTAGAGGACATGTGCACATACTAAGCATGTAAATTATCATGTTGCTCAATAAGAACGAGCACCTAAGACCAATTATCACCATCACCATTCATGAATCAACATTATATCAGGCACCATGGCATAAATATCATTGCTAATTGTGGGCACCTTAGGTGGTGCAGATGACTAATTTATTTACAATGGCACCCTTAAAGAGACAATACTGAGTCAGCTGACAACAATTCCAATATAAGAGTCAGCTGACACTACTACCAATCAAGGGCAAGAGTGATGAAATGAACAGGTATGAGCAGCAAATAAAGATGTGTGAACATTAATATTGCAAAGAGCTAAGGAAGTAGTAGAAACAGAGCACATCATGAAGCTGCCAATACAATAACACATACATATGTCTAATATGCAGCATTCTTATAACAGTTTAGCAGGATAGCATGCTGGTGCTTCAGGGAACACAGGCTTCCTATTGACCACAAGTTCCAAAATAAATAACCCACAACCTTGCAACCATATCCATTATATCTATATTATGCAGAACAACCAGTGTCTTGGGTGCAGATTGGCTCTCAGTCCCACCCAATCACAGAATCAGAAACATATTTTCCATGGGAAAAAGGCAACAATTTGCCGAATCACAAAAGAGAAAATTAGTTCGTTTCATGCAGAATTAAGCTAGGGCCTCCGCCTCATTATCTTACACATAAAACATTATCACAAAACTCATCATTTAAACGCTTAACATTTGTCTCGCAATTAGGCATATAATTTATGGCACCATAAAGCTCATAATTAAAATATATGAAATGATCTTAATTGACACTTAAAATTCTTAACATGCCAAGACGCACAGCGTACAATTTTTCCGTTTCCCTTTAAAAATAAAAAAGGAAAAAAAAAAGGCTTAAAATATTCACCAAAAACCCTAAACAACCAATTGACCCCAAAACTTTCCCAGCAAAAATCAATCACAATCAGACCAAAAAACCCTAGATTATCGCTGGAAAAAACCAATCGAAGAATTCAACTTCAAAAAAAAAAAAAAAAAAAAGAAAACCTTAATCAAGAAAGCCCCTTACCTGAAATTTTAATTTGGCCGATCTTGTCTGACAAAACCGTACCAGGCGGTTCCTGTCTCATGCAAATTAAATACACCCACAAAATTCAATTTTAACATAAAATTAATAAAACCTAATCCCCCTCCTCAGTTCTATATCAACCAAACTAACCAAAAAAAAGCAAAATTTTATCATCAAAAGAGACAAAAAAGGTAACAAAGGAAAAAAGGAAACCCTTACCTTAATCGAAGAGATTTATGTCTGATAATGGTAGAAATGGAGAAGAGAAAGAGAGAGAAATTTTGGGGTATGATTTTTTTGTTCGGATTTTAAAATTTTGTCTCTCTTCTTTTTCCCCTTATTTAAAAGACCACACTACTTTTTCGCTGCCAACGAACGCTTCCCACTGAGTCGGTGATGCTTGACTCATTGCCATTGGAAAAGCTCATAGTTACTGTTATGCCCTTGATCGTATATTACGTGGCTATTATTTATTGGTTTAGGATGCAAGGGGACCTATGGGGAGTTTTGAGATTAATCGGGCGAGTTGGGCCTGCCAGAGCCCAAATTGCTTTCTACTTGGGTTGATCGGGCCTATTTTTAAAATTCAAACTTGAGCTTTCCTGACCAGTAAAGTTGTATAATTTATTATTAAAATACTATAAAAGCATAATATTTGTAATAGTTTAAATTATTTAAAAAAAATTAAATAACTTTTTATACTTTTATTGAGTTCAATCATACTTTTATATTTTTATTTAAATCAAATAAGTTCTTATAACTAATAATTAATTTAATTAAAATATCATTTGTTATTCCATATTGTGTTGCGTTAATATGATATGTTGATATATCATAATTGATGATGACGTGTCATGTTGACATATTATAATTAATGATAATATAACATCCTAATTTAAGATGATAACGTTATCATATGACATTTTTTACTTTTTTAAATTAATATTATGTCAATACCATATAGATATAAAATAATCAATAGTATTTTAACTAATGGTATTTAGTCCATCATTAGTTATAAGAGTTTATTTGATTCAAAATAAAAGTATAGAGGCTGGATTGAACTTAATTAAAGAATAAAAACTTATTTGAAAATTTTTTAATAGTTTAGAGACTTATTTGACCATTATACCTGTTATAAACATGATATATTAATTTTAAAATTAAAAATTATTTATTAATAAAATAATATTTTTTATAAAAAAGATACTTTTTAGTTGAACTGAGCTTTACCTAAAAGGTTAAAATACTTATCAAGTCCTTATACTTATGTATTTTATCTAATTTAATTCCTACACTCAAAATCGAAATAATTTAGTCATTTTACTTAAAATTGAAGTAATTTAACCCTTTTGATTTTAAAATTATTTCAATTTAATCCTTTTTTTTAACGGTATCCAATTTTGTTATTAAAAGTGATGATGTCAGCATTGACATGGCATTTTTGGTGAAATGGCACTACCATGATAACCTGATAATGCCACATGACATTAATGTGATGATGTGGTTGTGCCATATGACATTGATGTGTTGACATGGCACTGACATGTTGATGTGTCACTGCCACGTGGTAATGCTAACGTGGTAAGTTGAGAAAAAAATTAAAAAAAAAAATGTCACGTTATAAGAACTAAATTGAATAAAAATATATAGTATAAAAAATAAATAGAACACAACTAAGCTGTTTAAGGACTAAATTGAAAAAAAAAATTTTGAAAACATAAATTTTTGAGTAGATGATACATATAATTATTAATAAGTCAAATGTTTAAATGTAAAAAATTTATGATAATGAAAAATATATATAAATATTTTCTTACTTGATTATTTGACTTCAAAATACGTACATTTATTTATCTTTTTTGTAAAAATTAAATTTAAATTCTCCTTTTACAACAAAATTTATCAAAATACCCATAAAGTTTATATACTCATCCATTTTATCAAATTCAGGTTTTGTACTCAAAATCAAAATAATTTAGTTCATTGATTTCAAAAATTGCTCTAATTTAGTCCATTCTCTTAATGATATATAATTTTATCGTTTAAGGTGATGATATTAGCTCTGATATGACACTTTTGGTGACATAGTAGTATCACATGGTACTGGCATGATGATATGATAATATCATGTGACATTGATATGATAATGTGGTAATGCTGATATGGTATTGATATGTTGATATATCGATGCCATATGACAATGTTGACAGGGTAGATCGAGAAAATAAAAAAAATCTATGTCACATTATAAAGACTAAATTGGATAAAAATATATAAATATAAAAACTAAAATAAACAAAATTAAAGTATTAAGAGATTAAATTGAAAAAAATATTTGAAAAATATAAATCTTTGAGTAAATGATACATATACTTATTAATAAGTCAAATGTTTAAGTGTAAAAGATTTATTATGTTACAATATATATATAAATATATTCTTATAGAAAGACAACATCGTTATTTACACAAAACCTGAAAACACTTAGAATTAAGATTTCATTTTCACATTTATAAAAGACAATAGTTACTCTTCTCCTTGGCCACCCTTTAGTTTTTTTTTTTCCATTTTTGTTTTCCTTTGTTTTTTTTCAATAAAATTTTAATTCATTAATTAATTATTACGAAATTAAGGTAATGATGATAAATTTACGTTTTTCGATTCTAATTTAGATTTTTTTCTTAAATTCTTTAATAGCATTGTTTGTGTGTACCTCACCCTCATTGTGCTTAATTTTTATTTTTATTTTTCCTTTTTAATGATAATTATAAAAATAGTTTTTCATTCTAATTTGTTCAATTTAAGCATAACAGATATCTTATTACACTTATCGAATCTAAGCTATCCCACTTTATTTATTTATTTTTGATATTTTTATTTTATTTAGTATTTCTTACTACATTTTTTAGGTTGAAATTTTTTAAATTAAAGACTGTATTTATGACTAATAGAATTAAATATAATTATAAATATTTGAACTATTTTATTTTGTATTTAAGAATTTTTTGTAGATTTAAATTAATAATTTAAATTTAGTAGAATTTAATTATAGTTTTGAATTTAAATAAAATCGTTTTATAAGAAATTTTGAGTAAATTTAAATAAAAGTAAATTAGATAAAGGTTGAATAATTTCAAAAGAATGTGTATTTGTAAATTGTGAAAAGTTGTAACTAAATCAACCTATTTTATCAATTTAAGTTTAGCTCAAGTTAAAAATTAAGTTAAATTAGAATATCAATTTTAAATTTTAAATTTTTATACCATTATAAATAAAAGAACAAAAGAATTTATTTAATATTTTTATATTATTTTATTTCAACGTAATGTAAATTATTAATCTAAATTTGACTTTTAAGTATGATTTTTTTTTAAATATTAAATTTTTTTTTATTAAAAGAGAATTCACACTTAATTTTTCAAAAAAAAAATTATTTATTCTAAAATCAAATAATCAAGTAAAATATATATATTTTAATATAATAAATTTTTTATATTTAAATATTTAATTTATTAATAATTATATATATCATCTACTTAAAATTATATTTTTTAATTTTTTTTTAATTTAACCTCTGACACTTTATGGGCAGGCGGGTAATGCAAAGACCGAAATGGCGGGAAGGAATCAAAGCCCTAAACCTCAACTATAAATGAAGAAACGACATCTCCCTCTCAAAATTTCCTGCTGCCTGCCTTAGAAGCCAACAAAAAAAAATACCCTATATTTTCTTGTATTGGAAAAAAAACTCGGAAATATTGTTAATTAATTTGGGCTAAAATGGGAAAGAAAAAGAAATCTAGGGTTTCACGCGATGAAGAAGAGGATGAAGTGGTGCAAGAGGAAGAGAAAAATCACTCTTCTTCAAATAATAAGAGCTTATATGAGGTATTTCTAATTATTTTTTTTATTTGAAATTTGATTTTAGATTTAGAATTTAGGGTTTATGGGTAGTTTTTTCCCTGTGAAGAATTCGTTTTTTTTTTAATTTCTAGAAAATTTGTTAATAAATTGATGTTGCGTTGGGTTTAGATTGGAAATTAGGGTCATGGGTTTAAAATTCTTATTTTTTGTACGATTTGTTTGACATTTTATATTAGAAAAGAAATGCAATGAAATGGTAAAAGAAAATTGAAGGATTTAAAGTGAAATTTGACATTTGTTTTAAGGTTTAATTTGACAACTGCTCCAAATATTATCATTTTTTCATTCCAACATAATTTTTAGGTTCTTTGGTGGTTTATGTATTGGCATTTGCATTGGAAATTTGAGCAGCGCATGCCTAATAACAATCTGTTATTTGTAGGTTCTCGGTGTTGAAAAGACAGCCTCTCAGCAAGAGATTAAGAAGGCATACTATAAATTGGCCTTGAGACTACATCCTGATAAAAATCCTGGTGACGAGGTAAAAGCTTAAGTTAAGTTGTGTGTTGATGTTAGGTTTCGTTTTCTGTTTGTTTGTGGTATTTTTTGTGGAAGAAGATGAGGGTAAAATTTGGTTCCTTTTGATCTACTTGTAATGCATTATATTACTTCTACAGGAAGCTAAGGAGAAATTTCAGCAATTGCAGAAGGTTATATCCATTCTTGGTGATGAGGACAAACGGGCACTCTATGACCAAACTGGCTGCATTGATGATGCTGTGAGTGCTACGAAAATGTTTACCTCTCAAGTTTTTCTCTTCTAAGTAAATAAAGTTCAGGGCTACTCAAAGCTCCTAGGATATGAAATTTTCTGTTTCTTCTCACCATTGATGTGAAAAATGTCTCTTAGGCCTTTTATTGTTACTCATGCAGTTCAATTTAATTGGTGCATTTATCAAATTTATTACCTTACTAGCTGCACATTACCTAACTTGTCTCTGTTTGTTTTATTGATTAGGACCTTGCTGGGGATGTTGTTCAGGATTTGAAAGATTTTTTCAGGGCTATGTACAAAAAGGTTAAACATTTGTTGACTCCTTTTCCCTCTATGTGATTATATGCCTTGGCTTTCCATTACATCAGTTCTTAATGGTTTGAATCAATTTAAGGTCACTGAGGCTGATATTGAAGAGTTTGAAGCAAACTATAGGGGATCTGATTCAGAGAAGAAAGATTTGATTGACCTTTATAAGAAGTGCAAGGGCAATATGAATAAGTGAGGGAGGCAATTTGCTTTTCTTTCCTTCTTTAGGTGTGCCAGATCAATTCTGATCCCTCCCTCCCCTTTCCCCTTGACAGGCTCTTCTGTTCGATGCTTTGTTCGGATCCTAAGCTTGATTCACACCGTTTCAAGGATATGCTTGATGAGGCAATAGCTGCTGGTGAGGCTTTCTTCCTGCTTTTGGTTAGACAAGCTGGCTTAGAAGTTTTCTGTTCTAGAAGTAAAATGAAAGTCTTGCATCTGTTTCTTACCTGGTTTTCAATGTAAAAATGGATCCTCTATTCTGAGATCTTTACTGTTGATTCCTTTCTGTGTTTATAATGGTACTACTAAGCAAGTTTTTATTTCAGGAAATGATAATCAATGCATGGATTGCAGTTATTAGATGTTTTGCAGTTAAGAATGGATGAGCTAGATTGATTATTCCACTCTAGTGTCCTAAATGATCAAAATTAGGACCTAGATTGAGTTTTCCTCTGTAGTTTACTAAATTACCAAAATGGGGATAATTTTGAGGCCTTGTAGATTCTTACATCAACTCGATTCCATTTCATAGCTATTTTTGGCAGTTTAAGAATGGATGAGTTAGATTGATTATTCCTCTGTAGTGTCCTAAATTACCAAAATTAGGATGGGGACAATTTTGACGTCTTTTAAATCTTGCAGTGATAATTTTGATGTATGATTTTTCCTTGATATTAACTCTTCTTTTTTTTTGATTTCTGTGTAGGAGAATTGAAAGAAACCAAAGCCTACCAGAAATGGGCAAAGAAAATTTCTCAAATCAAGCCACCTACCAGTCCCTTGAGGAGGAAGAGGAAGTGAGTTTTGACCTGGGGTCTTTTCTATAGATCGTTAAGATATTTTACCTTAGTCACTTATGCGGTAAAAATATTTGCCTCTTTTTGGTCATTTAACAGATCAAATAAACAGCCAGAGGCAGATCTATTTGCAATTATATCTGAGCGCCGAAGTGAGAGGAAAGACCGGTTTGATTCCATGTTTTCATCACTGATCTCCAAATATGGGGGTAAAGCAGATTCTGAACCTACTGAAGAAGAATTTGAAGCTGCACAGAGGAAAGTTGAAAGCCATAAGGCCTCCAGCAAATCAAGGCGGAAGTGACATTGCATCTTACCTAGATTTTATTCTAGGATTGTTTCTCTAAAACTTTGGCTTTGGTGAGAACTCTACAAAATGCAACTTGTCTTAATTATCTAAAAATGAACAAATCACCTAAAGAAAGAAACATGAAAGTTGCCTTTGTTCTAGTCAAAAAATGACGACAGCATCATTTTCATTTGTCTTTGAGTTATCTGCTTGTTGATGGAAGGTTTTGGATGCAGTTATATTATATGCCTACTTTGATTATAAAACACAACCCGGTTGTTAGGAAACCTACCTGGTATCCAGTTGGCGAGTTATGATAAAGCCGATCCCCCACCACCATCATCATGTGCTATAACAGCAATGACTGGTTGGGTAATGATGGTTAATAAGTAGCTATTTTGAAGTTAGATTTGGAGTGAGCCGGTGGTTAGGAGATGTCTTTCTTAGCAGGATGGAAGCGGCTTGAACTCATCAATAGGAGATGATATTTTTTATCATTGACGTAAACTCTGATGGTTTCTGATCTACTTCAAGACTGGTAGCAAGAACAACTGGAAGATTCTTCAACGGCCAAACATGGGCACCATGAATTTGAAACGTGTAATGGCCAAATGCTGAAGGATCTGGCTGTTGCCCCCAGTTCAAAACGCGTGGAAAAGGGCTTCGAATGTGCTGCAACTTGTTTATAGCGAGGAGCAAGGAATGGTCTCCACTATCCACCTCCAGTTGTGGCAAGGAATGGCTTGTGAAAATGTTTGATTCATAGCAAGACAAACTCGGTGCCGGGGAAAGTGGCTAGCTTAGAATGGAAAAAATTGTTTCATTGAAATTTCAAAGTATAGTAGAGAAATGGGCCATTGTCCCCTCTTCCAAAAGCTTTCTAGGTTTTCTGGAGTGGATTAAGCGACCCCTTTGGAGTCTCTCCATGCAGCTGAATTTTGCATTTGGTGTTCAAATGGGATCCGAGAACAGTACCATGTTTACACTCAACTTTGGTTAACATTGTCAATCAGCATAATAATGATTACTACCTATTGAAAAAATTTGGCAAAATGAGCTATAGCCCTAATCAATAGTGACATGATACCTCATTGTTTTGACACAAAAGCTAAGTTAAGATGGGGTATTTGTATTTGTTTAACTGGGTTGTGCTGTCTCTTAGATTAAGCAACAAAATAGCTGCTGTATTGGCTCCAGACAAGGAGGAGCTTTACGGGGTTGATGATTCCATTTCCTCCCCAACATTTGTATATTACCACCAAAATGATTACACCCAAATTAATGATTAATATTTGTACATTATGAAATTCTTTTTAAGTCTTTTAGAAAAGTTTAAGCTAATCCATCGATGTACCTAAAGCCAACCAACAAATAAACCTAAAATCCAGTGCTGCTCATCACCCATCACTCATCACACACATGCAAAAACAAAAAAGCCCAAAAAGACCAAAAACACCCCCTTGATTGTAACATTCTGGAACATTCAAAAACTCTAAATAGGATTTTAATTTTGGTTTTTATAATTTTTTTCTAAGATGGTGACATCACAACTAGAACGCTGGGAAACATTCCCTGGCTTTATTTTTGTGCGTGTTATGTAGTCCCATGAATCTGCAAATGCAAGCAAAGCCTTTGCCTTTTACTTTGGTCTTCCCACATCTTACCCTGTTAACTTTCATTTTCTCTCTCTGTCCTTGTCTTTTCCTTTTGGTAGAATTATTATTATTATTATTATTATTATTATTAATTTATAATCAAGTTAATCAACTTTCTAATTAAGTTATTACTAGTATTATTTGGACCCCTGTGTTAGCTAATTACTTGACTTTGTCCTTCCACCTCTTATCTTCCCCACTTCGTTCATTTGGTAAGTAAGTCATCAACCTTTTAATTTTTTTAATTATCTTATTTAGTGTTGGATGTTGCTTTTACTTGAGTTCGTCCATCCACTTCTGTCTCTTTCTCTCTCTCACTTATATTCCACTGTGATATCATCGTTTGTCAAATTTAGCTTTACTCAACTTTGTGTGTTTTTCTTTTACCTATAAGATCATAACATTTTCTTGGAGAGCATCAATTGTCTCAAAGGTTTGATCTTTTTCAACTATTTTACTTTGTATTTAACCTCTCTCGCTTATCTATTTCTGGGTTTTTGTTTGCCTTTTATGCAAATCTTCTTTCTCTTCCTTCTTTGCCTTTGCATCAAATTTTGGAATTTGTCTTTTTTCTCGCTTTTAAACTTGTTTTAGCTGGGATTTGAAAAATGGGTCCTTACTTTTGTTGATTAATAAAAGATTGGATCTTTCGTTTTCGGTCTTTGAAGGTCTCCATGGAGAGTGATAATGGTGATGTCAAGTCCAAGATGGAAGGCTATGAAGTTGTAGAACAGATTGGAAGGGGAGCTTTTGGAGCTGCTTTTCTTGTGCTGCATAAACCTGAGAAAAAGAAGTAAGAATTTTCTCCATATTTTGTTTCTTGTTGTCAACTTGTATTTTTCTCAATTACCTTAATCTTTTAGAGGAACATACAATAGAAAAGATTTTGGAAATGGTCTAAGTTTCATTTTTTTCCCAAAGAAATGGTAGTTACAAGAAATAAATTTCCATGTGATTGTTAATGTTTAGGAGTGTTGTTTGTTTTGTTATCCCAATAATGGATTTCTGGAATGCAAAAATCAAGATTTCCGTGATTGGTAATGCAGCAAAGACTATGTTCTGAATATGTGGCCTTTATTTCACATTTGTAGCTGTCGGCATGGTTCCTCGTCTTTTAGCAATTATTGACTTTAGCTATCGGATAGTATGATATCTTTTATTTTTGTTACTCTGTTAGGTATGTGTTGAAGAAGATTCGCCTGGCCAAGCAAACAGAGAAGTTTAAGCGTACAGCGCACCAAGAGGTCACTTTCTTGAAATATTTTCTAATTAATTAAGGATTAAGTTGTGGTGAAAGTTGCATAAATTATTCCTTAGTGAATTAGGATTTAAATATTTTCATGTTGATTATCCACATAGGTTTTTCTTGGCCTTTAACTGTCTCATCTGTCGTCTTGTTCATAAAATTAGCTGAATTAGTTAAATTTCATTTTCAGTATCTTTCTTATTTTCTGATTTTATATGGTTGAACAAATTCCTGATTTTAAAAATCTTGATTTAAGAAAAGTTTTGGTTATGGGTGTCTATGTTTTGTTCAACAATCAATCTTTTTATTCATGTGATGATCTAGGTTGCGCACCTTTATCTGCCCAATGGGATGCTTTATAACCTGAGTTCCCCTGTTGCCATTTTCCATCCTTCAGTGCCTCTCTGAAGGCTGTGATCTTTATATTTTCTTTTTGGGCGAGTCCTAGTTTTATTTAGAAAAACTACATATATATACATACATATATATATATGTATATATATTAACAAACTATGCACACATACACAAAACACACCTGGAAACTGAATACAAGCAATGGAATCACAAACAACTGGACAGTTGGAAACAGTCTGAAAATATGTTCATGCTGCTATGACCATCTACTTTTGCCATTTTCCCCCATAACCTTATTTGTCCATTGGGAAAATCAGTTAGTGTGTTTAGTTTGGGGCAGAAGGAGAGACAATCAGTGATCTAGTTGAGGGTATCTTCTCTTACTTTTTTTGGTTTGAATGTTAATCTCAAATTTTCAGTAATCTCATGTATTGCAATCAAATATATATCTTCAAAAGTTGTGAATAGCCTTCTCATTTGAACATTTTGGGTCTGAAGATTTCCTACTTTATTGAGAAAAAGGTTTGTTATAGTTAGTGACAAAAATGCCTAAATTTATTCAAAATTAAAAAGGATCCTTGAAGTTACTAGTAAAATTGATGCCAAAATAAGATACCAATGATGTCTACATAGCTTAGTTTTTGATGTCTCATAAAATTTTCATATCTCAAACCTAAAATGCCCTTAATTCATTTCTAGGCAGTTCATGTTTGAGATTGTGTGTCTCAATATGTGCTTTCTTGCATTGCAGATGGAATTGATTGCAAAATTGAATAATCCATATATTGTTGAGTACAAAGATGCTTGGGTTGACAAGGTGAAAGGGTTATATCACTCTTTTAGATTTACATTGGATATGACAGAGTTGCTGCACAATATTATTATTTGTATTGTTGAGACCATGACTGACTCTTCATTAATTTGTTAATTTGTCTTCGTATTTCTTAGGGAAACAGCATATGCATCGTAACTGGCTACTGTGAAGGAGGGGACATGTAAGTTACCACCATAAAGAATTGTTGGTTTTTCTGGATCAGATTTTTATGGAATATTCAAGAGCTTCAATCATCTTGAACACATTATGGGAATTTTTATGCTCATGGACTGCATTTTTATACATTGTGGTCTTTCTATGTATGTGGAAAAAACTTCCTTAATTTTGAGAAGAATAGGATTTTCTAGTTATTTGTCGAAGTAAGTAACATTATTTATCTTGCCAGATTGGTTAAGAAGTAATTAAACAGCTGTATGCTTCAAATTTTCAATCTTTCAACAGAAGCAGTCAATGATGAAAAGAATAAATATCTCATCACTAAAGTTAAATGAGTAGGATTTTATGGTCAGCTGTAGTGTATGTATTATTGGTCATCAGCTTTATTCGGATTACAATGTAATTAAATAACAGATTGGTATTGCAACAAGAAAATAAATTTAGCAAATTCATCTGATGCTTATAAATGACTAACTGTGGCACTTAAAATTTTTGTTGAATCAGGGCTGAGCTCATTAAGAAGGCCAGAGGTATGCACTTTCCTGAGGAGGTAATGCAATACGACTGCAGTTGAACTACTTATATGCACCTGCTAGAGATGGGATTAACCCTCTTATTTGTTTTTTTTTTTTGGCTCCCTAGAAAATCTGCAAATGGATGACTCAATTGTTGTTGGCTGTGGACTACTTGCACTCTAACCGTGTTCTTCATAGGGATCTGAAGGTACTTCTTCTATATTCATCCCTATAGTGAAGAAAAGCTCAAAAATGATAATGCTATGCTCTAACTTTTATTTAATCTCAGTGTTCCAACATATTCCTTACGAAGGACAATGACATCAGGCTTGGTATGTGGGCAAAAGGATTACTGGAAAGTTACTCCTGTTCTTTGTCAGGTTTGGCATCCTTTTTGATGTCTTCTAAGATATGTATGTGTTGTATGGACTGTACAGGTGACTTTGGACTTGCAAAATTACTTAACACTGAAGACCTTGCTTCCTCGGTATGGACTTGTGTTGATCTTTTCCCATTTTATGAAATTTTCTTCTAATATTTTCCTTAAAAAACCTTTGACTCCTGAAACTTAGGCTGTCTTAGATCTCCTTCAATGCGACAAGCTTTCAGTTGCAAGCACTTCTAATTTATTTGTGATTAGAGTAAAAACAGTTATTGTTATTAAATGGCTTAGTAACTTTGGTTATAGAATTTGTCGAAACTAGTTTTTGGGGTTTCACTCCAATTCTTTTCTATGCTCTGCATATTCTCAATAGGTTGTTGGCACACCCAACTATATGTGTCCTGAGCTCCTGGCAGATATACCTTATGGCTATAAGTCTGATATATGGTCACTTGGTAAGACATTCAAAGCATGATTTCGAGATACCAAAATCTGTTTATACTTTTAACTAGGACTGAAATAAATTTATTATTCCAGGCTGCTGTATGTTTGAGATTGCTGCACATCAACCAGCATTTAGAGCTCCTGTGAGTTTTTTAATACAAGCAATACGTACAATGCCTCAGTATCATTTGACTACCAGCAAGTTGTCTGTAATTTGCATTGCTAGTAGATTCTTCAGTGAACTAAATCATTGACAACTCAACAGGATATGGCCGGACTTATTAGCAAAATCAACAGATCCTCCATTTCTCCTCTCCCAATTCTATATTCCTCCACACTGTAAGCATCTTCTTCCAACTGATTCCAAATATCATTTTTTTTTGATGACCAGTCTTATCCATATAATCAATCTTGGACGTGTTTGCTTAACATCGGTAATTAATGTTATTTCATTTCTTTTAAAAAAAATCTTATGTTAGTAAAAAATGAAATGACTACATGTTTCAGGAAACAGATTATCAAGAGTATGCTAAGGAAGAACCCAGAACACAGACCAACTGTGAGTTCAAGAGACCCCTTATTTAGCTTTCTAGTTTTAAACACTACTGTCCATACTGATCCCAGAGCATTCTAATATCTTAGGCTGCTGAACTCTTAAGGCACCCACATTTGCAGCCTTATCTCCTTCGTTGCAGAAACCCATCTTCTGTTTATCTTCCAATAAAGCCAACAAACAGCCCAAAGGAGATGACACCTAGGAAATCATTGTCCAGCAAACCTGGCAGTGGAAAGGACAGGGGGGTTAAACATGTTGGGGTATCAAATGGGCAAGGAAATATACATGCATTTCAGAGCTTTGCTGATGTACAACTAAGCAGTTCTCCTAGTTGTGAGAAGCCAACATCCACAGCTAGTACAGAAGACAACCTTGTCACTAAGAGGGTTGATCCTACTAGCTGCACTGTCGAAATATCCAACTCTATTAGTGATTCCAAAGACATGTCCATTGATTCTGAAGTGAGTGTTAGCAATGGAGACAAACAGGCTCACTTTAACTTAATTCCTCAAAAGGATGCTAACATGCAGTCAACCTCAGAGGCGGCAGTCAATTCTCAGCATGATGAAAAAGAAGAACCCACTTCTGAGCACACTCAAAACTTGCCAGAAGCTGATATCAAGTCTGCAAGCAGAAAAGAGGAGACTTTTTGTGACATGCAGGTTCTTGAAGAAGCAGCAAAAGAGGTTCTTGACATGCAGATTCTTGGTAGATCAGGGGATTCCAGTAAACTGACAGTCTCCAGTATAAGCTGTGATGATAAAAATGGGTTCCCTGATGATGGAAGTTCTTCATCTACTGTTTATGAAACTGATGTAGAACGAAGATGCTCTTCGAATAAAACAAGTAGTCCTAAAGCAAAAACAGAAGGTGCCGACACGAGCTACTTGTCATCAGAAAGTAATGGTGTGCTTCCATGTAAAAATGAAGTAGGGGCAACATCAGACAATAATACTTGCTCCTTTCAAACAGAAAAAGAGGGTGCCCGACCGATTAACCTATCACCAAGTGATGTGTCGTTGCTGAGTAGACTTACAGCCTTAAGTGGTGATGAGATTAAGAGTGTGTGGGAGAATCCAAGTCAGCAAAGGGCTGATGCTCTGGAGTCGCTGCTTGAGCTATGTGCCCGGCTTCTTAAGCAAGACAAACTTGATGAGCTTGCTGGTGTGCTACGACCATTTGGGGAAGAAGTTGTCTCATCTAGAGAAACAGCGATTTGGTTAACGAAGGGTCTCATGTCTGCCCAAAAATGCGATTGGCAATAATTTATTCATAATGTGAGAAAATGGGTTTTGTTTTGTTTTTGTTTTTGTTTTATGAAAGTGTTTAATCCGAGTGGTGTGCTGGAAGAGAAGAAACTCAAGAAACAAATATATATTATGCGGATTTGTTGGCTCACGGGTGGTTTTGATGGAAATAATGAAGACATCTTAGTACTTTCAAGTGATCAAATTAAACTCGTCCCTTTGATTAGAAAAGCAGCAAAAATTTTAAAAAGAATTAAATTTCAAATTTTAGGTGGATGATAATTTTGTAGAAGAAGAACTTCATCTAATTACAAAATATCACATGTTTTTCGAAAATTAGTCAATTAAATATTTAAAAAAAACCCAAATTTTGTAACGTCGCATGGATATAATGATATTATTTAATTCAATTATATAATTAATTTAAGATAAATACACATGATTTGATGAATTAAATATCAAAAACTCATTTTGATAATGAAATTCACTAAGTTATCCAATTTATTTCTAATAAGATAATTTAAAAATAAAACATTCATATTTGGATAATTAAATCTTAAAGACTTATATTTGGTCAATCAAAATTCATTTATAATCATTTAATTTATTTCTAAATAATTTAGAGATAAAATCTAAATCCCATCAATCAAAATTCAAAAGCTCATAGTTCAGTCAGTCAAAATACATCTAAGAATCATTTATTTTTATTTAAATTAAAATAATTTAGAGTAAAATCAAAGGAGATTAAATTTTTATGGGCTTCTCATTTAGCCTTATAAATATAATACTCTTCGGATCCATTTGATACGCAATTTAGAGGAAAATTTTGAAGATTTAACGCTTCTCCAAAGCCTCAAGAATCATGTTTTGAAAAATTGAAAAAATTAAAAAAAAAAACGGATATTAGTCTTCAAGAATTTTCAAGAAGTTGCTCTTCGATTTTGTTCTAACAAAAAAACAAGGAGAAAATTTCTACTTGGTCAAGATTAAGTCTATTTTAGACCCTTGAAGCAAGTCTTTATTGAAGAAAAGAATTAGAACATTATTCTTTTCATTTAAAGAATTTTCCAATATTATACTTGCATGTCTAAATTGTAAAATTTTTATTTGTCTCTACCTTTTCTTAATTTATTTTTGACACAAAATTTGTGTTTATTAATTTGTGACACCCAATGAGATAATCTTCACCTCATCCCATTTCTTCAAATGTCAAATTTTCAAATTTCAAGGGCTTCTAAGAAGAATTGCATCATCACTTTGCCAAAATTCATCATCAAATGCAAATTATGAGGTGATAACTGTCATGGCTACAAAGCTTCTTGTAAAAATTATGGAATCTTGAATCTTTTACACAAATATTGAAGATACCACAAATATTAGAGAAAATGATGACAATATGATTTCATGATGAAGAAAATTGAAAGTCTAAATAAAAATAATCAAGTTGTTGCATCTGAGTATTTGATTCATTGATTAATATATAATTTTTTTACTTAAAAAGTATGAGTTTGAATTTTTTTTCTTAAAAAAAAAAACATCAAATTCTTTAAGAAATTGGTAAAAGTTCTTCCATGCAAATGTCCTTCAAAAAGTTTCTTTTGACCAATTCAAGGAATCCATTAAAAAAGCCATAAAAGATCTTGAAAGCGTTACTCAAGCTTCTTACACTTATGCAAAATCATACTTTCAAAGAATTGATGGAACGAGATGCTTGAGAATTATCAACCACCAAAGTTCTAACAATTTGAACACACCAAAAATTCTTGCGAACATGTTGCACACTTTGTGTAGACTTGCAACAGTGCTGGCACATATAAAGATCTTAAGCTGAAGCAATTGGTTCGATCTTTAAAGACAATGTCTTTGATTCATAAATTGATCTTGAGCTTGAGACAGTTGGAAACAATTGGAGCGGGAATTTCTCAATCGCTTTTAGAGCACTTGTCATATAGTTAGCATGATTGTGTTCACAACTTCACACCATGGAATTGGTTAAATCTATAGGTGGAGAAATTTGAGTTTTAGCTATAAAGGGTGATTGTTTGAGTCATTTGCCTTTAATATGTGCAGTCAGGAGATATACTAGGATTTATGTTGCATTCTTCAAGGCATTAAGCGTAAGAATTTTGAAGAATTAGCTACTAGTACACATGGTATTGTGTTAAGCAAGTCAATAATTGAAAAGCAAGGATCTCTTATGCAGAAGTCAGAAAAGGGCAAGGAGGAACAAGAAGGTTGACTGATAAGGGTGAAAGTAAACCGTCTTTGATTGTGAACAGAAGGGCGCTCAAGATGTTCACCAACCAAAAGAAATCTCAAGAAGCAAAACCTGCTCCTTCTCTAGATAAAGGTCAAAACAGAACCTCTTTGAACCAAAGATAGGAAAAGTAATATTCCTCCTTTGACTTAGATGTTCCAGACATGCGGAAAACCTCTTCCAGAAATGGAGTAGCTTGAAGACGCTGTTCCAGTAATTTTTTTCTCTTGAAGATAATAATTTCATTCATTCATTAAGCAATTTGACACCAATTAAACAAATACCGTAGTGAGTCTGCTTCCATAAATGAGTGACTGCATCAGGAATCCCCACAGTATCAACCTTGAAATTCATGACTCCCACAAAGCCTAGGCATTGGAATGTACCTCGGCGAATGAGAAGAAGACAAAGAAAGTTGACAACCTCCCCTGTGCAGAGACCAAAAACTAGCAATTGCCAACTACCAAAGACCAAAAACCACTAATTCCCAACCACCAGTGACCCCTGTCTCTACACTAGCAGTGTAGCAGTAACTTAAACCAACAGGTCCTAATATCCACAAGGCCTTCCATATACGGCCTGTGACACTCAGCCCAACGCCATCCATGCGAGGAAACATCAAATAGGTAATGAAAGATCCATGCAAAAAAAGACAAAATTACAACAAAAAAAGATCCAGCAAATAGGAACCCGTGCAAGGCTCTCCCTCTCATAGTCCAACGGGATTTGGTCAAGATCCAGCACCCCACATCCAGATAACAAAAGATACCAGATACAACAAGCTACAATAGACAAACATAGTTGGGTTACAAAAAATGACAGTAGTACCACACCAACGTAGGAAGATTGAACAATCCCACAGACCTTTCCATTATTACTCTGAACTTGTCTTTTGTCATTCCCCCACCCCATTCCAATTACTGCAATAATCATATCTTGATCAGCAACCTTCGTTTTGAATGACAAAATTATAGGATGAGAAAATTGAGTTTGAGGACAAAACTATACATTATCAAATCTGGCATTGATATAAGTATGGTTTCTCAACTTATGTGTTGAGCATAACCATAAATTTTTGGATTTTTGGATCATATCGTGCTAACCCCAAGTGCTTGATATTTTGATGTGTAAAAAATTGGTAAAATTACTTTATTTTTGTAGAGGAAAAGTACTACATCTAATCGATGAAGGAGTGAATTATCAATTGGAAGAAAAATTCCTTGAAGACTTTTAAGTTAGATGTGAGGTGCAACTCATCTAGTTACAGTTGGTGTGTATTGCATGATTGGTCAACGGAATTCCAATTACAAGTGGTGTCCATTGATCTTTATTGCATGGTTGATCAATGAACAAGTGAAGATTGGACGAGACAAAAGTATGCCAAGATGGTAGCATCAATCATTTTAAGCATATTAAAGCGTGTTTAGTGTTTATACAATTGTGCTCATCGAATAAAAAAATGCAAGCAAATTTGATGCCAAAAACAAATTTAATTTCAAGAGTTGTCCACTCCTTACAAGCAAAATCATGTGTGAATAAGTCTTGTGGGAGCATTGTAGAAGAAGAAAAACTATATCCAATTAAAAGATGTTATGTATCTTTTGAAATTAGTAAATTGAAGAATTTTTTTAAAGATCAATCATGTATGGTCATGTGGAGTTAACAACATATATATTAAAGTTAGTCATATAACTAATTGCAAAATAATTAATTTTTTGGTTAATTTACGATAAATACACATGGTTTTGATTAATTAAATCTCAAAAACTCATATTTTGAATTATATTCACCTACAAGTTATGTAATTCATCTCTACATAAATTAAGATAATTTATAGATAAAACACCCAAATTTAGCCCATTAAATCTCAAAAGCTCATATTTTGACCAATTAAAATTCATCTATGAATCATTCAATTTATCACTAAATAAATTAAGATAATTTAAAGATAAAATCCGAATTTAACCAATCAAAATTCAAAAGCTTATAGTTTGACAAATCAAGATGCATCGATGAGTCATGTTTTTGTCTCTACTTAAATTAAAATAATTTAGAAATAAAATCATAGAGATTAAATTTGATGGATTTCTCTCATCTAGTACTATAAATATTGTGTTTCGATTCAAAGCCATTTGACACACAATTAGAAGAGAAGAAAACAAATTTTGAAGACTTTAAAAGCTTCTCCAAAGTCTCAATAAGCAAGTTCTGAAAAATTGAAGAAATTTTGAAAAAAAGCCAATATTTAGGTTTCAAGAAGTTATTTTTTGATCTTTTTATCTTTTTCCAGAAAAAAGAAGGATCTCGGTTCCGTTTGTTTAATCAAGATTATTTTTTAACCCACGAAACTGATTTTTATTGAAGAAAAAAATTAGTTATTTATTTTTAAAAAATTATTGAAGAAAAAAATTAGATAATTATTTTAAAAAAATTTAGAGATTGTACTTTCACTCTGAATAGGAAACTTGTTATTTGTATCCGAATTTTTCTACCTTAATTAACACGAGATCAAAATCGAAATCTAGAAACAATAATTTTGATATATTGTCAATCAAATCAAGCCCCTAAAATCTAATCGAGTAACTATTAATCAACTCATAAGTACCAATGCATCCAATATGCAGTGACAAGATCATGGTTTTGAATTTCTTTCTAGCTCACATAAATTTCATCAGGTTTTCATAAATTCAAAGCTGCCAATCAAATTCCAGATGCGTCTACGGCAACTATGCATGAAATGATTTTCCTTTTACAATTTTTCTGCCAACCAACATAAATTCATTCCTTATTCACTCTCTGTCACTCTATGTTGTAGAAATTTATGTTTCTCATCTCTCAAACTACAAAACATTGAGTGCCATTCATTGCAGTTCCTGACAGCTGGCTGCTCCCTGTAAATTTAGCCTGTGATATTTATGTTGAACCATAGGAAGATGTAATGGAGCACCTCCAATAGCCTCACCTGACATTATTTTTTAAGACATTGCGTAACATAATTGAAGTATAATATGCTCAATTTTCAGAAATATATAACGTACAGAGAATCTTTTATTGCAAAGATTCACAAGGAATTCAAATTGTCAACAAATGAAGTGAAGAGAGAATCTTCAACCAATTGAACCCAAGTAATCAAATTGAGCCTACTAATTAGTATACATTATTATAATCCTCCATTTTCTTCTTCAACACTTGTATGCTTTTCATAGATTTATTTGGTTACTGCAGGTAGTAAGCGAAGAATGATACAAGCGAGGCCCCAACCAACGAACCAAGGACAGGCAGGGCTGAGGATGCGGCGCTGGTGGCCGGGCCTGGGGCAGCGGCTGGGGCGTCATCAGTGGAGGCTAATACTGCGCTCATGGAGGCGGCAGCGACAATGACAGCGCAGGAGATCTTCTTCATGTCCATGGGGAAAAAGAGTAAGCTCAGAGAGACCTGCCTTTGGTGATGAAGATAATAGCTTTCGTGATTCTTGTTGGAGTTATTTTTTTCTTTTTCTTGCAGGTCTGAAGGGGAAGGAGGGTGTTGAAGGGGTTTTAAAGGTGAAATCCTGGGTTATTTTTAGGAAGAAATGGTTTTTTTTTGCAGCTTAAAAGATGGTTACATGTTCGGTTTTGCATGGTTTGAGGACAGAGTGGCATGCAAAACTTGGAATAATTTGCAATGATGAATTTGCGGTGCACAATTTTGTCAAAAGCTACAACATCTTGCCCCTTAAATTTCGCATTTTCCATTAAAATGTAAAGGCATTATGAATCCACCAAGTGTAAATAGATCCCTCTTTTATACGAAAAGGGACCATGTTACAATATAAATTTACTAATTTTGGTGCTTAAATATAGTATTCTGTATAATTAATGTTTTAATATATCTATCGAATATAATAATTTATTTGTATTCATAATGCACATAATGTCTCTAATCAATTAAACACACATATCATAATGATTAAGAATATTTTTTAAATATACCTTCATATTTTTAATATTTGAAATTTTATTATTTTGGAATAAATTGTTATACATTTTATTCAGGAGCCCAAATTAAAGGAATCATGCATATGACGGGACATATCAGCTCTCCTGTTTCCGGAAATAGAATGAAGAACAATAAGCTAACAACCAAAAGTAGCGGAAGCTAGGCGGTAATGTTATAACAGAATTTTGAATGGGAACAAAAATGGACAGCTTTGAACCTGCCAAGATAGCTGGCACGTCCATTTGAGGCCTAACTAGCTCCAGTAACTCCTCTTTCCGAGCTGTCCCTTCCCAATGCTTAATGTCCAAGATAATTTCATAATCTGTGGCCCTAGACTAGCTGTATTTCCTTAGAACACCCTATTTTTGTTCAGGGTTAGTGCCTTAATTAAAATAACCATCAAAATTAAGACTTGATAAACTGATTGAGATTTTCAGTTTCTATCCCTTTCAATGTAACTAAGATTTTCCTCTATAATTAATTGCATTTCATCCTTGTTGCAGCAGATTGTTCCTACTTCATCCGCTGGCCTTCCACTTTTCAAGTTTCGAGTTCCGGTCACCTTAAAATTTCTTATTTTGTACAGCTGTTTCCATACAGAGATACAGAGCTAATTTGCACCAATGATATCTTTGAAAGCTAATGCATGGATGCCAAGTTTCCTTTGAATAGTTCAGGTCATTCATTTCATTGTGGAACAGAACTTGCTTGATCGGTTCCGCTTCAAAGAATTTTATGTGGGGCTGTTCTTTAATGAGATTTGTCAAAGTAAAGAACAATGAACAATCCAAGACAGCACTTGGTCCACAAAAAAAGTGACAGCTTTTCTAACTTCAAGGTAAAGCAGATGGAACTCAAACGGCTAGTTTTCCCCAATATTTTCCCAACCCGTTGCCCTTCAACAATGGCAGCTCACCTTTATTTGGGGCACACACACACACCTAATTTCATAATTAATCCAATTAAAGCAAAGACATCTCACCTTATTAGTTTCCAACCATTGTAAATCATTATTATCATTGGACGCCTGCGATTATAATAATAAAAAAGACACCAACGCAATAAAAAGGACACACCATGTTTCTCGAGTGGAAGTGATTGATGGTGTGCAGGGCATTAGCCATTTTAACTAAGGGAACTTAGACAAGTTAACTTGTCTAATTAATAGTTTAAATATTAGAACTATTAATATAGGTGCAACATACTTCTGTTTATTATTGAAATTATTCAAGTTAAACAATAAACAAGTTTGACAGTCCTAGACACCATTCACACGTATTATATTAATTGCATGAAATATTTTATCATTTTAGGTTCGAAAATTAGACGATATAAATTTTAGACTTTTTCAAGGATAAGTATTTTGAATATAACATTTTCTTACAGATTGAATGAAATTTCCTTTTAATAAATTCTATGATTTTGGGTTCATATATTTCCCATGAGTGCAGAAAAAATAGAGAGAGAGAGAGAAGAACAATAAAAAAAGATTGGGGTCCAAAAACTTCTGTTGTGTCCCACGTATCAAAATTGAAAGCTCAGCAAATTTTATTACTCCACGACAAATTTAGCTGGCCAAAAGGGAATTATCACCAGTAAGAAAGCAAGCATAAAATAGAGTACCCGAAGGCACACAGGAAGCTTGTATCCCTCCCATTGCTTAGTCCGTCCATCAGGTTTAAAATGCTACAGAAAACTTCAACAAGAGGCTACAAAAATTGAAAAATATCTATAAATTTATCAGTCAAATAAAACGTTTGTGGGTCTGCACAAGACGTAATCTAAAAGGCATGGAAAGGAAATTGGTAGTGTAAGTTTTCACATTGTGTGCATCCGAAATTTGAAGGAAATTTCACATACCACCAAGAGACCTATAAATTCTAACCTTAGTACTTTGCACAATTCATACAAAAACCAAGCAATTCTAACCGCAATTTCCCACGCCTCTCTCTCTCTCTCTCTCGCTTAATTTTGTGATTCAATTTAGTGTTAAAAAATGGCGAGGTTTGGGACCTCCGCAGCTCATATTCTGCTGACAATGCTTGTTGTGGCACTGTTTTATGTATCCGGAATCATGGCGCAGAATATCGCTCCTTCACCGGCAATGGACACCGGAGCAGGGATTTCTTTGCCGGTTACCGGTGTTTTGGTATGTTTTTCCATATTGGGGTCTTTAATTGCTCTCTTGTTGCAGTGAATTTAAAAGTTTCAAGACCATGACATGCCACCCTTCACTCACGGGTCATTTCATGAGGGAGACGTCTATTCTGCTCTGAGATTATGGATTGGGTGCTACCGGTTTTTAATTTTCTTTTGTTCAAATTTTCAGATATCTTTGTTGTGTTACATTAGTGACATATATTTGATTTTGTAATAGATATATAATTGGAGTGATTGGTTATCATTCATAAATAAAGGGGAGTGATCCTATTTCTTTTGTATCGTATTATGTATTTTGGTTTTGTTTATATATTTGTTACGTGTGAATTAATTATAGAGCTCAACGTGTGTACGTACAGTGTGAACATGAAACTGAAACGGTGCTGAAATTTTGCAAATCTTACAATCTGCCAATTACAAAATTTATTTTCATACACGAGATTTTTTTTTTTTGAAAAGCGATACACAAGAGATTGTTAATAAATAAGGTTTCATTGGGTCTATATTTTTTCTATTTATTTTTTAGTATTTACCTTTTTGTCTTTTGTTTTTTTAGTGGTTCTTTTTTATTTGTTTTCTATAAAATAAAACATAAAGCAAACAACAAAGTATCCACACGGACCTAAGAGTGCCTATTATCGGATAATCAAAATATTTGTCCTATAATTGTAGATTATAATCCATAATTTATTTATTTGATATATATTATCTTCCTTCTCTAAAATTAAGAAATTCAATTCTAATGTACTATGTGTTTATGTATTGGTTTGAATTATTAATAAAATGTGTGGAATTCTATTCTCTACATGGTATTAGAGCTTCTTATCTAAGTGCCCTTTTCCTTTATCATTTTTTTTCTCGTATATCTCATCTTTGTCAATAGCTGAATCAAATTCCTAAACAAATCAAACCATCCCATCACCTATTCCAATCTCGATTCATTAAACATCTTGGAGATCAATTTTTCAGCTAGGATCTTGGCACTTTTTAGTATTTTTTAGGCATTGAGGTCACTCACTCTCCGACAAGTATTTTTCTTTCTTAGTAAAAATACATCATTGACCTTCTTTATCGTACTCACATGAGTGGTGCAAACATTGTTACTACTCCCCTTTACTATCATGATCCACATTAACCCCCGTAAGGTATTGTGGTATGAACTCTTATATATCCAGTATCATTTTAGTAAATAGCTGATATGAGATTCATAACTCCTATTTCTAGGAGCATGACATCCTCTTTTACTCTCAATTGGGAGTTTCTTTTCAATGTGGAACTTTTTGACTTTATCTGCAGAGAGCATTATCTTTACAATGTGAGATTCATGTTCACGCGAGGACTATGACATCCTCCCTTACTTCAACAAGGGTCTACTGTCATTAGTGGTATATTACTAGTACTTAGAGTCTGCTTTACTACCAATTGTCACGATCTACACTAACCCTTGTGAGGTGTTGTTTGCTTTCATCTGTTGGTCTTATGGTTTTATCCCACAAAAGGCACCTCACAAGTTGAAGGTGGTGTGAACCCTTATATGCCTAGTATCACTTTAATACATAGTCGAAGTGGGATTCATGGCTCCTCTTTATAGTGTTGTAAAATTTGATAAACAAATGAAAAAATAATAAAGCAAGTGAAAATATAAAGAAGTCTAAGGTGTGATTTCACTATCCTTAAGGATAATTTCCACCTTTTCGGAGTATGAAATTCGATGCAAAAGGACTGTAGCGATTATCCTTTAGGATTCAATCGACCCTTCCTCATTAGTTTGCACAAACTAGTAAGGGATAACAAGAATAGCAAAAAGACTTTTTTTAGAAAAAAAGAACCTAGTAGAAAAGCAAGGAAAACAAAGAAAATATGGAGAGAAGCTTTAGAGGAGATGAAAGAACTATTAGTGTGTAGAGAATGAACGTGGAGGCTGGTATTTATAAAGAGAAGCGACTGGGAGAATCAAGAAAAAATCAAGATAAAATATTCTGTAACGTTATAAAATATTTTAGAAGACTAAGTAAAAGGAATGTTATAGAATATTCTGAAAGACTTGGTAAAAAAACTAAGTCTAATTCAATCAAAGACTAATTCTTTCTTTAGCACGGTAAAAGGACTGAGTCAAGGAAAGGTAAAAATAAAGCTACCAAGGTACAAAATATCATTTGGGCTTAACCCATGTGTATACTTGGGCGTATGGGAAATTCATATTTTCTCAAGGCTTGGCTCGATAGTCAACTTTCTTTTCTTGCTTACAGCAAGCTCATAATGAGTTTGTTTATATAAAGCACCTAACATCTTTGGTACTTAGGCAATGTGGACTAAAGCCTTATGAAATATCATTATTTTTCCAACAATCCCCCATATATTTCATAAGGTTTCATGATATGAAGTTTTTATAAGATCATTTTTCATTTAAGTATAATGCATCGTGACTGGTACATTTTAAGTTATGAATTAGCCATAGAGAGAATGAAATATAACTCAGAGAATCTTGGTGAAGTTTGTAACTTCTATGAACTAAAATTTTTTTATGTTAGATATGATTTTTATCAATCATATTACACCTTCACAATTTCTGCTATTCAACATGGTTTTATGCGAATAGGCCATGTGCGTGCCATGTTATTTATAAGTGCTCTGGAGAATTTGTCACAATTCTCATAGGAACAAGCCCACTTCACACTTATATAAGTGATTTTATTAAGTGTATATTACAATTTAATACACTACTCATAAGGGATATGGAATTCATTAAAAGTTTAACTCAACTTCCCTTACATTGTAGTTTTGCACTATTTACACATCATAGGATGGACAATAATTTTGATAGTGCATTAATTTATCAACAACTAACTTGTTATTACCCCTATGCACCTAATTCGTGAGATTGCTATGCACATCGGTTGGGTTACCTTTATTGTTAATTTTTTTCAATTGGCTTAAGTCTCATTCCCCTTGATATATCATTAATTAATTTTTTTCCCAAGGGTTTAGTTGGAGGAACGATCAAATTCATCTCTGACTTCACATAATTAATAGACATAATTTATAGAACATCTCCAAGCAGCTGCTTTACTATATCATGTCTCAAACGAATGTGTCTATTTGTATCATTGAAAGTTTTATTCTTTGTAATGGCTATTGTCAATTAATAATCACAATGCATAGACACAGAATGTGTTGGTTTCATTTCCAACAGAATATCAGCTAATATGTTTCTTAACCACTTTGCCTCATTGCCAGCCAACTTTAAAGTTACAAATTCTGACTTTATTGTTGATCTAGCAATTATTTTTTGTTTGGTTGATTTTCAAGTTATAACACCCCCACCAAAAGTGAATACGTAACCACTTTTGGATTTTATCTCATCTGAATCTGAGATCCAGTTAGCATCACTGTACCTTTTTAATACAATGAGAAATCCATTATATAAAATATCATAATTTATGGTACCTCTCAAGTATTTCATTACTTTGCTCAAGGTAATCCAATGATCTTGATTGTGACTTTGTGTATATCTGTTTAGTCTATACACATTATAAGTTATATTAGGTTGAGTATAATTTATCAAATGCATCAAACTCTCAATAATTTGAGCATATTCAGACTGTGCCATACTATCACTTTGTTTTCTTTAATTGGATATTGATATCATAAGAAGTACTCATAGGTGTGACATCAAAATGTTCAAACTTTTTAAGTAGCCTTTCAACATAATGCTCTTATGTTAGCATTAAGCCACTATCACATCTTTTGATTTTAACAACCAAAATAACATTGGCTTTTTCCAAATCTTTCATATCAAATTTAAAAATAATTTTTTTATTGACAAAATCAATGCATGTATAAAAAATAAGCATATCATTCACTTATAAGCTAATAATCACAATGAGTCACAAAATCATTCATTTTGACAAATATCAAGAACACGATCATTTATCAATTCATCACTTGATTATCTTAGTCTCATGGAGCCCACTAAAATTATTGAATTACAATTTATTGGGTGGATGTATTCACCAATTTTCATTTAATATATCCAAACAAGAAGTCATACCATGTCACCCAACCTTACCTAGGATGCCTCTAAGATTCATCAACCATACAATTTAATCCACTATGATTATGCATAATTAATGATGCATATCTTTCTAGCAAATCTTTATCACACAATACAGTTTAATCAAGCCAAAACATATTACAAACTCACAACATTATATATATTCAACTTATGACCAGCAGTTAATCTCATCATTTAAGATCAAAAAACATTATTTTCTAGCAATCTAGACAACATAGTGAACATTTTATTTTTCTTGACATTATAAGTATTTACAATTATTCAATTCACAATCAATGAGTCCAGCAACATACTTTATCCAAATTGCTCATGCATGGTCAATAAAGCATATTTCTCATTAATTTTATCGCAAACAATACCTAATTCTAATCTATATAGTCAAACACTATAATTCCTCAACATCATGCATATCCTTCTTAGGTGTGAAAGCTACAAAATGATGACAAGTATTGAGTCTATATGGCGAGAATCTTGCTAACAGAAAAAGATAGTTTAGCAAATTAGACTACTACTTCATTTCCTATTAATCAGTTGGTAAGCAAAGAAGTCATATATAAATCACTTACCCTTAGATAGACCATTAAAAGAAAATGATGGATGAAATAGACTTGACATGCTGTTAGTATAGATTTTTCATAGAAACATATTATATAGGTAGAAAAAGAAATTAAACTTTCTTCAACATAAGAGCGAAATAGTATATTCTCCAACTGAAAAAATATATGCAATTTAACTTCATAATCAATAAGAAATAATCAGGTAAAAGCATAAAAAGAATATTGATAGTAAAACTTTCATTTTATTAAAGGTTATTTTTAAAGAGTACTGAGGAGTGAGGACAACTAATAATAATGCTTACCTTTGACATAGGTTAAGACATTATAGTTTGGTGTAGTCTACCCTTGAACAAGGAAAAATACCTTAAAAGCACCTTAATAAACAAGCTCCAAACTAAAACAACTTGTAACAAGGTTCTCAAGACAACAATAACGACATCATATAGCTATGTTATAACATATTTTCCATGATTGCTTTACCTGATCCAGCACAATACCACCAACCACTGGACAAGTAATTCTTATCACACGACAAAATGTAACATACATACACACCTTTGCACAGAAAACCATTATTCCAATATATATATATATATAGTAGGGAGTTAGGAATTGCTTCAAGAAATCAAAACACTATCTCTTACACTTAGAAGCAAGCCACCTGACAACTTAACTTCCAAAAGAATAGCAAATATTGATATAACAGCAAGCTATGGCAAATATAGGAACCATCCTTGTAAAGAAAGTACAATACGCAAAATTGCCTACATACCATTGTGGTAGCATGTTGAAATCGTCTGGCTTTGAATTAACATAAAAATCATTGGAAAGATAAAATCGACAACATTGAAAGAAAGTAATAATAAAATAAAACTTATCCCAAATTATCTTTAAGATTGTTGTAAAATCTGATAAACAAATAAAAAAAATAAAGCAAGTAAAAATAGAAAGAAGTCTGACGTGTGATTTCACTGTGTTTAAAGATAATTTTCGCCTTTACAAAATACGAAACTCAATGTAAAAAAACTGTAGCAGTTATCCTCCAAGATTCAATAGACCATTTCTATTAGTTTGTACAAACCGGTAAGGGATAACAGGAATAGCAAAAAGTCTTTTTTAGTAAAAGAACCTAGCAGAAAAACAAGGAAAATAGAGAAAATATGAAAAGAAACTTTAAAGGAGATGCGAGAATTATTGGTGTGTAGAGAATGAACGTGGAAGTTGGTATTTATAAAAAGGAACGACTGAGAGAATCAAGAGAAAATCGAGATAAAATATTCTATAACGTTATAAATTATTTTAGAAGACCAAGTAAAAGGAATGTTACAGAATATTCTGAAAGATTTGGTGAAAGGACTGAATCTGATCAATCAAAGACTAATTCTTTCTTTACCATGGTAAAAGGACTAAGTAAAGGTAAAAAATACAGCTATCAAGGTACAAACTATCATTTGGCCTTAGCCCACGCCTTAGCCCACGTGTATACTTGCACGTAAGGGGAAATTCACATTTTCTTAAGGCTTCGCTCGATCACTCTCTATCTTTTTTTTGCGTACAACAAGCTCATATTGGGTTTGCTTATATAAAACACTTAACATCTTTTGTACTTAGGAAATGTGGGAGTGAAGCTTTATGAAATATCACTATTTTTCAACATTTTGGACCATGGCATCCTCTTTTACTCCCGTTGGGAGTTTATCTTTGATATGGAACTTTGTGGGTCTACTTGCTGAGGGTATTATCGCTATGATTTGTGGGTCTACTCGTTGAGAATATTAACTCTACGATGTGAGATTCACGTCCATGCAAAGACTTGTGACATCAATTGTCATGCTTAAGTATGTAATAATTTGCGTAATTTGTGTAGCGCTTGAGTGGACGCTCCCACACAAACCAACTAATAACTCGTTTAGATTTGAACAAATATCAATAATAGCTACAAATTAATTTAAGGCAATATAACATTGAAATCATGGGGCATTACGAATTTCATATACGCAACTATTAGAGTCACATAAAGAAAATATTTCATTAATATCGAAATAAGTACAAAGGGTCCAAGACACGTTATCGTTGGGCCATAAGGAGTGAGCAGTTGGTGAATCATTGGGCTACCTCACTGGTAACCCCTATCTACTAGCCCCAATTTGTCTTTGAATGATAGTTCTCACCTCAGTGATGCCAGTGAGCATAGACATCATGTTGGCCGTCTTCAATATTTGTCCTTTACAAATCCCAACATTGCTTATGTTGTTAATTGTTTGTCACAATTTGTGCATTGTCCAACAACAAATCATTGGAGTGCTGCCAAACGTGTTCTTCGGTATCACAAGGGCACTCTACGTCATGGCATGTTTCTCCATCATAATTCACCACTCAAACTTCATGCATTCTCCGATGTGGATTAGGCTGGCAACAGAGATGATCGCACTTTCACCAATACATATATTCTATTTCTCGGCAACAATCCTATCTCGTGGAGCTTGCGAAATCAGCGTCTGTTGAATGTTCCTGAACAGAGGATAGCCATACCTTGCTGTGGCTTCCACCATAGCCGAGTTATGATTTAGTCTCTTTTTCGTGAACTCTCAATTTTGCCCTCTCAACAATCGATAGTGTATTGTGAGAATATTGGTACTACATACTTATATGTCAATCCTGTCTTTCACTCTCACATGAGACACATTGAAGTTGATTTCCACTTTGTTCGGGACAAGGTTCAACGTCAACAACTTTGAGTCTCTCATGTTACCTAAGCTCATCAACTTGTGGACTTGCTCACTAAACCTCTTTCTTGTTAGTAGTTTCTTCATCTACGTTCCAAGATTGGTGTTTTTGATAGACCCATCATCTTATGAAACATATATATCAGATAATCAAAATATTTATCCTATAATTGTAGATTATAATCTGTAATTTATTATATTATCTTCTTAGAAAGATATTCCTAAAATTAAGCGATTCAATTCTAATGTACTATGTGTATATTTATTGATTTGAATTATTAATAAAACAAGAGGAATTCTATTCTCTATGCCTATAACCGAATGAGGAGAAAGGCATTTTTCCATTACGAGATTTTTTTGCTATCTAATAAATAGATATTCATGGGATCTTATTTTATATATAATATTAGGACTATTATTTTATCATCAACGGCAAAACTTTTAAGCAATATAAATGAGATTAAAATATCATCGCATATTTTTTTATTTATCCAATTTATTTATTAATTTTTAAAATATATTTTAATAGAATATATGATAACTTTCTAACTTTTTTTGTGAGTTTAATATTCTATTAACCATATATCAAATAATATTATTATGAAGATAAATCTTATCTATAAATCTCATCTCGTATATTTTAAAATTTGAATATGAGACCTCAATTTAAAGTAGTGTCAAATTCTAACACTTTTGAAATTGATAATCATGCATAATTCGCCAAGTGAAAGAAAGCTTGAGTCGTCCATAATATTCCTCTAAGTAGTGGCTCACGTCCCTTACAGAGCTAGAATAAAGTTGTTGGACAGGTCATTTGCCAACCTCATCATCTATGATTACTTTCTAGAAGAAAATTTATTTGCTGTCTATTACTTGACATGAAAAGATTAATAAATTTAAACGAATCACAATCCTGAATTACAAGGTTTCAAAATTTATTAGAAGTTTTAAGTAACAAGACATTGATATATAATATTTTACCGAAATTGATGCACCAAAACCCAAAACATTTGGTCACTATTTGATCAGTTCTAGACAAGGCACTAAAACCACCAGCTAGATTTGATCACTGGTGAAAATTTGCCTAAAAATTTCTATAGGATCCAACTTTAAGTCCAATATTCATTTTAGACCCGTTCCAAAGTTTAACTTGAATAATTAAAAGTTGCCTTTAAAAAAAAAAAGAAATTGAGTAATTAAAATTGGTTCAATTAAAACACTCCTCCGTTAACTTACGGTTAATTTGACTGCCGGAAGTCATGAGGTCCCACATGGTCAAATTTTGTCATGTGAACAAATTTTGTATGATAGCAACTTTTTTTGTCATATTATCTTGGTTTTTGTATTTTCTTAAAATTATGGATTTAATTTTTATATAAATCAAATTCTTATAATTTTCAAATTTATTAATGTTAATACAAATTCTAATATTATCATGATTTTTCCGTTAAAGGCTGGCGTGACATGGACCAAGCATATATGACAATTATAGCAGAGCAGAAAGGTAGTATAAAAGAAAGAAAAAGAAAAAGAGAGAGAGAAACAAATTAAAAAATTGACGCTTAGCTGCAACGTTGCCAAATTGTACCCATGTGACAAGACTTTGTCACATAGCATCCTTTCATCACACTAACGGTACGTTGGAGAAAGAGTTGTTAATGGAACCAACTTTCAGATGTTTGATTCTTAAAAGCACCAAAATTAAAGATTTGAAAATTAAAAGCACATCGAACCCAAAATGAGGTCGTAATTTCTACTTTTGAATTATCTTATGATAGAAGTTAAAATTTTTAAACTTCATAATAAATTCGGATTAGAAGATTAATATCTGTGGTATTAAGATATATTTATAAAAATTAATATAAGTAATTATTAAATAAAGATATAACAACAGTCTAATCAATAGTGAGATTTCTAATAAAATAATAATTTTGAATAAAATATTAAAAATTCTAAACAATTATCATGAGAAATATACAAAACCTTCTTGACAACATTCAGTAGCCAAGAAAGAAGAGTTTTAAGAATTAAAATTAATAATTACAAAGCACTCAAGCATTTATTTCATTAATTGGTATATAATTTTTTTATTTAAAGAGTAAAATTTGAATTTTTCTTTCCTAATTAAAACAAAAAGTTGATAACTGCAACATGAAATGGGAACACAATCTGAAATTGCAGATTTGTTTCCATCATATGTAAACTTCAATCTTGGCAAATTACTATGTTGTTAGAAAACCCAACAAACTCTGACCAAAAAGAGAAGAAGAATCAAAATAAGTAAACCAAATTTAAAATTTTAAACACTTGGAACAAGTGAAGGACATAGAATCGAAGTTTAAGCACGGTGTTGTTTGTTTGTTTTTTTAAAGTTAAACTAAATCAAACTCGACAGGCATACAAGTAGATTACTCACTTATACAAGTAGTAAAACTTGATCAAACTTGAATTATTCAATTTTATTAAGTTGTTAACCAGAATTGAATAAAACTCATCCAAATTGATTTTAAAATTTCAATTATTAAAGTCGAAATTGATTTTAACAATTCAAATTTGATTTAAAAGTTTTATCAATTTTTCAAAAGATACAGTTCAACAACTAACTTCTCTCTCTTCTTAAACTTTTTCGTATATCCCAACTAAAAGCTGGATTCAATTAAACTTGATCATAATCAAATTTAGTATGAGTCGGCTCAACTTCGAATTTAAAAATAAAATAATATTTCAAATTATGTGTATAAATATTATATTTTATTTCTAATGAATATAAATTAAAATTTTGAAAAAATTTAAAAGCTGATCTATTGGATTTGCAAGCCAGTTGAACCTAATAATTAAGGATTCAAATTTAATTTTAACTAGTCACTGGAATTGTGTGGACTTTAACTCGCGACTCAACAAGGAACGAATCAAACTCGAGTAATACATTAACTTGTTTGCAATTTGAGTAAAATACAAAGACGTCTTATTATTTGACTAAAAATACACTTTTTCCCCATTAGTTGAAAAATTTTTTCTTACCCGCTAAAATTTAGTTGAAAATAAACTTATTGTCTGAAAACAAATTATCAAGTTAATGAAAAGACAACTGTATCTCTTTGTTATTTATTTCTCCATTCATATATATATATATATTGCTTTTTAAATCTCTTTTCTTTTTTTTTCCAAAACTTTTTAGATGCAAAATTATGAGATTTAATTAGTTATAAATTCGATTGACAGATTTAATTAGTTTTAAAATTTTCTTTAGTTACTATCAAATTAATTTTTAATAAGGTTATTATAATTCAATTATGTATTGAATAATATCAAATTATATATAATTCAATTAGGAAAATAGGGTTAGATGCTAATTTTAGGATTTGACGTTGTCAAATTTTCATTTCAAGATTCAATTTATCATTTCGATTAAATTAGGATGTAATATTTCAAATTTTATTCATTTAAAGAAAATCAATGACAAAATTTCATAAACACAATTAACTGACTAACGTTGCTACTTGAACATGATCGTTGATAAATGTAGATTTGAATCGCTTAATTTGATTAACATTAATATAGATACTAACTTTTATAATGGATTTTAAAAAAATAAAAATCAGTAAAGTTACATAATAAATTAAACAAAAATAATAAGTTGAATCCTGAAATGAAAATTTGACAAATGTTAAGTAATAAAATAAGAAATTATTCAAAAAAAAATTGTCATCCATTTGGATATTAGGGACAATAAATTTACTCTCATTAGTTTGAAAAACCAATTTCTTTATCACTAAACCTTTTTTTTTGAAATTAATGGTAACCATTTTTTTAAACAAAAGATAATTTATCACATTCATCTCAAAGTTAACATATAATTGAATTAAAAATAAGTTTAAAATATGTAATATGTAACCGAATCAGTATAACACTCAAACAAGATTTAATTTGATAATAACTAAAAAATGATTCTAAAACTAATTAAATCTCACAACTAACTAAATCTTATAATTTTATAAATAAAAAAAAGTTAACAAATGGTATGCTTATCTTTTTGTTTAAAGTTGACTTTGTATATATCATCTTTATTTTTCAAGAAGGTGAGTATATTTTTTTACCAAAATTTAGAAGGAGTCAAATAAAATTTTCATATTAAAAGGATAAATGTATTTTCTAGCGGATTTCAAGGGTAATTTTTCCCTTGCAATTTAAAGTCCAAAGCGATTAGTATACCATACAATTAATTCTCGCCTTTACCCATTTTCATCTAACCCGGCATTTCATGCAGCTTCCAATCTGGTTTACCGACATAGATTTGTATAGCCAACTTTCAAGCAAACGTGTCAATCTCCAATTGGCTTCCGCTCTCTGACAGCAAAACCTTTCCACTTCACACGGCACACAACACAATCTCTTTTGTCATGTTCACTCAACTTATTAGCTGTTATGTGAACGTTACCTAGCTGTTACTTTCCCCTTGTAGACCCCACGCGCCCCTCCCTCTCCCTATAAATACTCTCCTTTCTTGTGCCAAACCTAGCCCAAAAAACTACACAGAAAACTTTGCTTTCCTCTCGCAGTTTCAAAAAAAAAGAAAAAAAACAAAAGAAATTTCTTCCCAGCTTCTCTGTTTCAGAAATGGCGCAAGTTAGCATGTTGAAGGCCTTTTTGGTGGCTTTGATCATGGCTTTCATAGCCGCCGCGTCGGCGCAGGTTAGCGAGGCGCCGTCTCCATCCCCAGACGCTGGTGCTGGATTCTCTTTGGGCGTTTCTAGCGCAGCTGTTGGCTTCTCTTTGATTGTCTCTCTTCTTGCTTTCTTGAAGCATTAAATTTAAGGGCTTGTTTGATTTTTCTCCATTGGTTGTTTTTCTGTTTTCATTTTTTGTTACTTCATTAGACTCGTTGTAATGAAGTTGATTCTTTGAATAATAATAGTTCTAGTGTGAATTTTTTTTTTTATGGATTTAGCAATTTTTATTTAGCTCAACTCACTATTATTAATCAAATCAATATTTCAGTATGAACTTTGCATAAATACCAAAAAAATTAGCAATTTTTGACAAAAAATCTGATTACTGGATCCAAGTGGTATATTCTCCATAGAAGCCCAAAGCAGAATAAATTCTAATTCACAACGTCATCCCCCTGAAGTTTGGGGGGTTTTAGTGCAGCTTTCAAGTTTAACACAAATCAAAACAATTTTTTAAGTGCCCAACAATTTTAGAATTAAACTAAACCTTGATAAAATTTCTGATTGCTTACTGATAAGTGATAAGGAAATTGACAATCTTATCATTCATATGAATGAAGCAACTAGACCATCTATAAGGAAAAAAATTGTAAAGGATAATGATCATTCCATTTTAATTAATTTAATTAATTATAAAGTAGTTTTTTTTTCTTGTATAGAAATATCTATAAGCTGTTTTTGTATAGTAATAGTATTTTTCTTTAGGTAAATCAAATTCAATGGACTCTTGCATGTATTAGAAAGAGGAAGATGCAAAGATTAATTGTGTAAACTGGATCATTGTGGAAAATTAAGGATGTCTGATGTTATATGTTTTTGAGGAAATGCAAAATAATTGTCTATTATATTTGATTTAATTACAATTTATGCCTTTATATCTACTCAAATACAGTACTAGATAATAAATATAAGATAATTAACCATACTTTAAACACAATATTTCACCAATTGCTAAAGGTAAAGTACAAAGAAGGCAAAATCAAGAATATCTTTGTTTGTGCAATAATCCATAGAATAATAACAAAAATATAATGTCTTTGACTTGTAATTCTATCCTTAATTTCCAAGGAAAATGTTTTGTGGGAAAGTAAGATGATACACCTACAACAAATCGTCACGGTTCTAGAGCATTACAGGACTTTCTAGGCCCTTCTCTTGCCTTCTGATTTTCAGTCGTTTTCCGTTGATTGCCTCATGATTTTGTTGTAATTGAGACATTTCTATTAATCTTGGAGTTGTAACTTAAAGGAGGGCTTTAGAAGTTTTCTTACATTTCTCATTTCTTCTTTTAAGGTTATTTTGTCTGCGAGAACCAACAGGGAAACAGAAAAATGAAAGAGGAAACAATGATTTGTTAGTAGGCGTAGCGGCCTTGGCGTAGCTGCACACGGCACATGGTGTTGGGTGAGGTTTCCCATTCTTACATGAGAACATGCCAACCGACATCACCTTCAAACCTTGAAACAACAACTAACATTGGCAACGTGTCTTCTTCCAACTGGCCGGCCGTCCATTCTATGAACCAATCAAACACCAACCACTCACAATTTGAGCTGTTCAAAGGTCCGCCGTAAAAACGTCTACAAGCTGTTCCACTTGATTTCTAAGGTAAACAAATCCCCACATTTTTTTGTTTATTTCTAGTGAAAGACCCTCTACATTTTCCTATATATACACCCCGCAGCCTGAAATGTTGTATTGCTACAATATAATTTGTCACCAACAGTGAAAAGATTTGAGACATTTTCTCACTTCTTCCCTAAACAAATTAATTTCTTTGTTACTTTTCAGAAATGGCAAAAGTTTGCTTCTCTAAGGCCATTATGATCATCTTTGTTGCCGCTCTACTCTCGGTAGCCACCACTGTATCAGCTCAGGACAGTGCAACGGCGCCTTCCCCGTCAATGGACACCGGAGCTGCCTACTCTCTGCCCGTCTCAGGCGTTGCTATTGCATTCTCTCTTATTGTTTCTCTTCTTGCTCTTAAGCTGTGAGTTACATTCGTTGTGATCATTTTTTGAGTGATTTTGGATTGTATCGAATTTATTATTAATTATTTTTATGTAAATTTTTGTATTGACTATTTGATTTGTAATGAATAATGTTATTGGCATTTATGCATATGCGCAGTGTTCACTTTTGTGTAGTTAATAAAGGCTTATGGTTTTGATTAGACCTGTTTTTGGGTTGGTTCCTCCGCATTCACCGGAACGTTTCTTTGGATTGTTTGGCATAGTGGCAATTACGAAAGGTCTCAAAATATTTACTCCAATTTGAAAGGTGCAACAATTAAGAAAAGGAAGCATTGTAAATTTGTAATAACCTTTGCCATTGGGAAGTCCAAAATGTTAAACAAGTATGACTTTGTGTTGTTCAACAAAGAGGTACGAATTGAGGTAAAATGAAAAGGTTAAGTGCCCGTTTGACTTGACTTATTTTTAATTTACCTACCGCTTAAAAGTAAAAATTGAATCAAATAGGATTTCGTAAAAAACTCTTAAAAAATAACTCTTTTTTTTTAAAGAACAAAATCTAAACAAAAAAGAACTTTAAAAAAGCTTTAATTAGGAGCTTTCTTTTCTTTTTCTTTTTTCAAAAAAAGTCTTATTAAGAGCGTTATTTTTTTTCAAAAAGATCTTCTCTCAAAAAATACGTTTTCCCTCTCTACCTATCGATCTCCCTCTCCTCTCTCCCTTTTTACGGTCTTACAAAAATTAAAAAAAAAAATCCAAAATTTAAAACTGCATTCAAGTATTTTTTTTTTGTATTCTATTTTTTTTCATTTTATTTTCTATTACTTTTTAAGACTTTGAAAACTCTTTTTATTGGTTGATATTTCTCAGTTTATTGTTTAATATGACAATTATGTAATGTATATTCTTAACTTTTTGATGGTATATATAATATTTGTTGATTATGATTGAAATAATTAGTCAAATAAGCCAATGGTTAATTTATGAGTTATTTATGAATTATGTGTTACTTATAAATTATTTGTGGAACTCCTTTTTTATGATTTAGTATTAATTATAAACTTTATAATATATAAAAATCCTTTTTATATTTTCAAAAATTTATTTTAAATAGATAAAAAATAAAGTTAATTTTTTTATTTTGAACAAAGAAATTCGTGATTAATAAAAAGTTATTTATTAAATACCTTTTATAGTAATTTTAACCAAAATTAGAGTTTATATAAGTTGTTTTGCCAAACAGCTTATCTATAAAAAAGAACTTATAAAAAATAAATTTACTAAATTGTTAAAAAATATAATTAAAAGAACTAATAAAGATAACTTGAATAAAATAATTAAAGAGAAGAGAGAAAGTATTTAGAAGGAAAGAAGAGATCTTATTGAAGTGTGTATTTACAAACAAAGTGAGGGGCCTATTTATAGGTCAACAATCCCTTGAATTATAATCCTAATCTAATTCTATTTAAGAGTTCAAATTATATTACATTTCTTGTATCTTGCCTATTTGGCTGTTTGACTTAGTTTGTACTTTTTAGGTCATAACATGATGGATATTCACATATTTATTTATAACACTCCCCCTTGAATGTTCATTGTATCAAGAATATGCCTTGTTAAAACCTTACTAGAAAAAAACCTTATGAGAAAAAATTTGAGTGAAGGAAAAAGAGTACATAATGCTTTTCAAGAATTCGTTTTTGAAATACTGCTTCACTAAAAACCTTATCAAGAAAAACCCAATGGAAAAAATCTTGATGAAGGAAAATAGTACAGTGCATATTTTACTCCCCCTGATGATTGTATTATTTAAGATCTTTAAAACGAAATATTTTAATCTTTTGTACCAATTTTTCAAATGTTGCAGTAGGAAGGGCTTTAGTAAACAAATATGATAGATTGTCACTTGAACAAATTCGTTAAACATTAATATCACCTTTTTCTTGAAGATCATGAGTAAAGAAGAATTTTAATGAAATATGTTTTGTTCAATCGCCTTTAATATATCCTTCCTTAACTGTGCTATGCAAACAGTATTATCCTCGTATAATGTTATTAGAATTTTATTCTTAGTTGACAAGTTACACGTTTCTCGAATACTTTGAGTTACAGATCTTAACCAAACACATTCATGAGTTGCCTCATGAATCACTAAAATTTCTGCATGGTTAGAAGAAGTAGCAACTATAGTTTATTTTATAGAATGCCATGAAATAGTCGTACCTCCATATGTGAATAAGTAACCTGTTTGGGATCGAGCTTTGTGTGGAACTGATAAATATCCTATATCTGTATAACCAATTAAACATGATTTTAATGCATTTGAATAATATAAGTCTATATCCATTGTTCCTTGAAGATATCGAAGTATATGTTAAATTCCATTCCAATGTCTTCGAGTTGGAGAAGAACTATATCTTGCTAATAAATTTACAGCAAATAATATATCAGGTCGTATATTACTAGCAAGATATATTAGCGCTCCAATTTTACTAAGAAATGGTACATCAAGACTAAGAAGTTCTTCATTATCCTCACGAGGTCGAAAATAATCTTTTTTCATATATAATGATCTTACAACCATTGGTGAACTCAATCGATGTGCTTTGTCCATATAAAATCGTTTTAACACCTTTGCTACATAATTAGATTGATGGACAAAAATTTCATTTGTCAAGTGTTCAATCTGAAAACTTAAACAAAACTTTATTTTTCCAAAGTCTTTTATCTCAAATACTTTCTTTAAGTAATCTACGACTTTTATAACTCTTTAGGAGTTCCAATAATATTTAGATCATTAACATAAACAGCAATTATCATAAATTCAGATCCAAATCTTTTTACAAAAACACATGGGCATATAAGATCATTTTTATAGTCTTTTTTCGACAAATATTTACTAAGGCAATTATACCACATATGTTCAGATTGTTTTAATCAATATAAAAATTCATGTAATTTGATTGAATAAATCTCTTGAGAATTCAAATTTTGTGCTTCAGGCAAGTTAAATCTTTCAGGGATTTTCATATAGATATCATTATCAAGTGAGCTGTATAAATAGGTTGTAACTACATTTATCGGACACATTTCAAGCTTTTTATGTATTGCCAAACTAATTAAATATTGAAATGTAATTGTTTCCACCACATGAGAATATGTTTTTTCATAAACAATACCAGGTTTTTGGATAAAACCTTATGCGACAAGCTATGCTTTATATCTCACAATTTCATCTTTCTTATTTTGATTTTGCACAAATACCCATGTATATCCCACTGGTTTTATGCCATTTGGTGTATAGACTACAGGTCCAAAACTTCATGTTTTACAAGTGAATTCAATTCCACTTTAATTTTGTTTTTCCACATTGGCCAATCATTTCTATGTCAACAATCTTCAATAGATATAAGTTCAAGATTCTCATTTCCTTCCATAATATTGAGCTCTACATTGTATGCAAACATCTCAATTTTGTTCAATTTAGTTCCCGTACTATATATATATATATATATATATTAATTTAGTTCTTATGACGTGGCTGAATTTTTTTATGTTGAAAGTTTTTTGATCCACCACATGGCACTGACATGTCAGCAGGTTAGTGCCACGTCATCAAAATATACTATGCCAGTATTGACGTCATCCCATTTAACGACAAAATCGGATGTCGTTAGGGAGAGGGACTAAATTAAAGAAATGCTTAAAATCAAGGGACTAAATTACTTTAATTTTGAGTTTAGGGACTAAATTAGATAAAATTGAAAAGTATAAGAGTTGAATATGTCTTTTGACAAATACAAAATTGATTGAAACATTGAGACTTGATATTATTGTTTAATCAAAAGATAAAAGAGTCATATGAAAATCAATAAGAAAACCTGATCCAAAATTTAAAATAAAAAAGAAGTAAAACTAATTAAAATTCATTAAAAATTAATCATTTGTTTTTTTTGTTGATTTTTTTGATGACTCTTTTATCTTTCTGTTAGATAACAATATCATGTCTCAATGTAGTAGTTTCACAACACGTTGTGTCTATTTTTGCCCTACAAAATCTATTCCAATGTAAAAATTAAGAGTAATCAATTGAAATTTACAGGTTAATTATGAACAACTACAACACTAGTTTTTTCATTCAAGTTTTGATAGAGTTTGAGTTTAATTATAGCAGCAATTACTGTATTCAGGATTTTATGGTTGATAATGGACAAAAAAGGAGGGAAAAAGAAGATGAGATTGGGTGAGAAAGAGTTGAAAAGAGATAAAAAAATTATTTTTATCTTTTTTAAAGAAAATTGATAATATTTATTTTTAAGTCCCTTAAAGAATTATATTTATTTTTTAATGGAGTGGCACATCTCATGGCCTGATAGTGTATAGAAACTATACACTGTCAGTGCATCAAATATAATCTCCTTTTTTAATGCTCTTAACAAAATTAATGACTTGTAGTGATGGAGTTAGGATTTCACATTTGGAGGGGCAAAGGTAATGTCTATAAAACAGTTATACTAGAAGTTCAATGTTTGACAAAAATATAAAGGAACTTAAAGAAAAAAATTCATGTGAATATTACAAATAAAGAAAACATTTAAAGTTGAAAATATTAAAAATAAAATAACAGTAAATAAACTAAACTTACCAGTTATTATAACATGAAAATTAAGTTATTGATTAGAGGTTTTCTGCACAAAGAATGCTGATGGCATGTAAAAGAGTGAAAGGAAAAAAAATACACTTTTTGTTGTTACATTTGGTAAAAGGAAAAGAGAACTAGAGGTGGGTCGATGGTGGGGTCATGGGATAGTGGGGCTTGGGGAATAATTATGCTGCAATAGGTTTACTTTAGTCCTTAACTCTATTAAAATTAGTTGTTGACTAATTGTTGTAGGACATCTCAATAAACAAAAAAGTTGTTGTAGAGGCAAAACTATAAAATTCTAAAAAAAAAGAAACAAAGGTATACTATGAAATTTTAAAACTTTTAGAGGGTAAGGGCCCCTATTAGCTGCCCATTCCCTTCACCACTGATGACTTGTATTATGTGTCAATACTTTCTTGGAGTTGGGAGTGACCACAGCAATTACAAAAATAATAAAAAGTCACATTAGTGATCCATGATCCAAATGGAGGAAAGTTCCTCCGAAAAAGAAAAAGTTAATGTGAAAAAGATTTGAGGTACACTTGATCGAGGAAAGTTCTTGAATTTAAGTATCTATACTTGATCGAAATGGACTTCTATAAGCATGTAATGTAGGCTAAGGTTATGGGTTATGAAAGAATGAATAAAAAAGCTCAAAATTGTATTTAATGGTAATCAAACTAAGGATCATTTCTAGTCATGTGAAAATCTTGTGGGACATTTGTCCTTTTCTTTCTCAAAGCATGTTCTTTCCATTGTTTATTTCTTTGTCCTTTTCTTTTTTTTTGTTGGTCTCTTTGTCTCATTTTTTCATGTAATTATTATTTGGATGAATCGAGTTGAAAAATTTCTGGAACTCAACTTAACATTTGCTTTTATAATATGGAAGATTCCTTTTATCTTGAACTGAGACTTCTATCATCCGTGTATTTTACAAAAATTCTTCTACATATTTTCCCCCCAATATGAGAGGTAATCCTAGGTTAGGGTGCATTTAGAAAAATTAAATAGGCTTAAAAAGGTAGCCTTCAGATAATTTCTCATTTATGAAAGAGGAATGAAACATGGCCATTTCTCATCTCGAATATGATTACTCACCTTGAAGAACAATCCTTAGAAAGGATGCATTTTGGAGCAAGGTTTGATTTTTGTTTGTTATTTCTTTTTATTGGTTAGGAATTTTTTGAATATCTCAAGTGTAGGATGTTGCAATCAACTTGTCCTTGTTATTATCTCATTTTTGCTTTTTTTTTTTAACTTTTTGGTTCGTGGCTTCAACACTTATGCTTGAATCAAACTTTCCAACATGAAGGATTCACCAAGAGTGCCACTCTTTAACCAACCATTCAGATAAAGGCTTATGTAACATTTTTTTTAACAATAATGACATTTTCAAAGTCTCCTCATCAATCAATTTTTTGAATTGCTTATGTTATCTTCCAAAGGAGAGAAAAACAAAAAGTATCTTACAAGTTGAGGTGTTTTAGAAATATTGGGAAAATATTTATCTTTTAGTCATCTTACCTTAAAGTAGGGGTGAAGGATGATTTTAGGCAATGGATTGGAAAGGTTCACATCTTGGATCCAATCAGAACAGATTGAGTGGCTTTTATGTTTTGGAAATTTCAACCAGTCTTGACATTTATCAAACTACCAAACTCAGATTTTTTATAAGAGTGCTTGATTTGCTTGTTTTTTCTAACATATAAAATAAAGAAAGTTTACAAGTCAACTATTTATGACATTGATCATTGCCAAGATGAAGACCATTGTCATTTGGTATAAGGTTGATGAAAGTTTGAGACCTTTGTTTCCATTTAGGTTCAAGCTCTCAAGTGACCTTTATTCAAGTGATTGGTGTTAGTGGTGTTTGGAGAAAGGGTTAAAGAATATTTGCTAGGACATGTTTCTTCCAAACAATAACTATAAATTCTTTCGAGATCATGTTTACATTTTATTATCAAAAACATTTTTCACTTCATGACTTTTATTATTATTATTTTTTATTTTATGATCTTGGAATAGGTTATACAAATCTTTATTCAATCAATTACTTCATAGAATTTTGTAAATTAAGCATAAGACTCCATTAAAGCTTCAATTACAAATTTCAAAGTTCATATTTCATAGCAAAATCCTACAAAACAAAAGCTTCTAATCATCCACCTTCGTTGCAAGCAATTTGTTTGAGACTTGACTTCAACTTCCCAACAAGAGCCCAATTTGTGGTAAAGCTGATTTCCAACGTTCCATAAGCTCAAGAGACAAAATGCCATCCTTGATAAGATTTTCAATCTTCTCTTTAGGCTACTTACACTTCTTGGTTAAGTGTTCAATTGCCCCTATGTGATAATCACATTTAGCATTTGGGTCATAATTCCTTGTTGATGGGTTTAGAATTGTCTTCATTAGTATAAGATTAAGATATTGATTTTCAATTAGAAAAGGCAAAAGATAAGATGTCAACATTGGCAGTTGGCAAGAATTGGGTCTTGGAAATGATCGAGGTACAAGTGGAAGTGAGGGTACTCTTGAATGAAAAGTTGATTGTGGAACTAGTTGATATGGATATAATTTATGGGAAACATGATTCAGAGTGGGGTAGAAAGGCTGGTATGCTAGATGAAGATGGTATGGATTGATGCCCCATGGTTGTTGCCTTCCACATGTAATAGCTTGAGCTTTTCCCTCTTTTTTCATTGATGTATTAATTTTTCCCAAACTGGTGGCATTGCTCTCTTCAATTTTTCCTTGCTTAATTGCATTTTCAATAATCTCTCTTGAAATTACTATGTCAGCAAAGTTCTTAGTGGCATTGCCAACTAGCCTTTCATAATATGGTGCTTGCAGAGTATTGATAAACAAAATCATTGTTTCTTTTTTAGTTAGAGGTGGTTGGACCTATGTAACAATATTTTTCAGTTTTTAAGCCTATTCCTTAAAACTCTCAATATCTCTTTTTTTCCATGTTTTATAAAGAGAACATATTCAAAGACATATTCGTGACATGTTTGTATTGAGCTATGAATGCCCTTGCAAGATCTTTCCAAGAACGAATATGATCACTATCTGATTGAACATACCACCTTACTGTAGACCCTGTCAGGTTGTCATGGAAACAATGAACCAAGAGTTTATCATCATGCATATATGTGGCCATCTTTCTACAATACATAGTGATATGAGCCATTTGGCATTTGGTTCTATCATACTTTTCAAAATTTGGGATATTGAACTTGTGTGGGATAACCACATCAAGTACCAAACATAATTCCATTGCATCACTGAAACCATGAATATCCATCCCCTTAATGGCTCTATGGTGCTTTTCTGAAAAATCATATTTTTATTGGACTCTCAATTCTTCTTTCAATGTTGTCAAGTCTACCTTTAATTTTCCTTGCTCTTTGAAGTCATCCAATTTAGGTGTAGTAATTGGGTCAAAAAGATTTGCCCTCGGAAATGGCATAGTTTGCCCCTGTGTTGGCGTTTGGCTTAAGCCTTAAGAACCTGAAGATCCTTTGACAGTCTCTTTCCTTTTACTGCTAGTCTAGAGTAAAACAAAGTCTTCCTTTTACTGCCAGTCATCATCGCCATTAGCTTTGACAATTTTTCTCTTATCTCTTCTTGAGTTTTCTCCATCTTGTCTATCTAATTTGACTGTTTATCTCCTATCGTTCTAGCTTGAGCCCATGTATTGCACAAATGGTAAATGGGCTCTGTTGTGCTTTTCTCTTTCCATAAAATGGAAATAAATTAGACAAAGACCAATTATGCTCTACCAAAGATCTTTTTAGACATCTTTCCATCATAAAGAAGAAATAATTTATCCTTTAAAATTATTTCCTTTTCCTTAATTAGATGTAGTATAGTCAAATGACGGTACTTACAACAAATGTGAATGAATGATTAATGTCTGAGCGCTAAAATAGATGGATGATTGTATGAATGCTTGAATCTGTGATGGGATGATTAAGTGTATGTCTGAATAAATCATGAAGACAAATCATGAATGGACAATAAAACTATAGTTGCAAAATATGATGAAAATGTTCAGAAGGTAAAAAGATTTTATTTATTTACAATTTTTGTTTTTTGCTTTTTAGTTAAAAACAATTTCTAATTATGTGACATGATTATTTCTCAAACAAATTTTATTGTGTTTCTAAGAATCAAAATTAGAATAAATTTGAGCAAAACCTAAAAAATTTATACATGGAAGAAATGCATATATGTACAAATATAATGTATACATGCATGTGAGAAATGCAATGATGCCTTGATGAATGGATAACATAAAATGATATGAAATGAATATAAATTCAAACAATTTAAGAAAAATGAAACTTTATATATGCGATGCAAATACATTGAAAGCCATTTTATTTAAAAACATGAGAATTAGAAAAATTTATTCAAAATTAAATCCTTTTTTTAAAGTAATCATCATTTTTTTGGGTAAAATAGCCCCACCCCTTAAGTTTTAATTGAAATTCTAAGCGGGTTCATTAGTTTTCAAAATGGACACTCCGTCCCAAAAGTGTAAACACCGTGAATAGAAAATATGAAAAGACTAAAATGCCATTTTTCTTTATTAATTTAAAAAATTATTATTATATAATTTTTTTTGAAAAAATTAAAAAAAAATTCAAGGAGCATCAATCGTTGCTCCTTAGCTCCCCAAGAGAGTGGAACACTGATTGGTGCTTCCCTAATTTTTTTAAAATTAATAAAAAATTAATAAAAATTATATAATAGTAATTTTTAAAATTAATAAAGGGTAAAATTATCCTTTTAATATTGCCATGTTATCAAACTAATAGAAACACTAATGGTTGGCTAACAGTTGGACCTATGTGTCCAGCTGAAGAATTTTTTTGAGACAAAATGTCTATTTCGAAAACTAATGGACCCATTTGAAATTTCAATTAAAACTTAGAAAGTGGGAGTATTTTACCCTTTTTTTTTTAAGTTTTGGGAAAACAACCTTCTGCCCAAAGAAACTTTTTTCTTTTTTTTTTTGAAGAAAAGGAAATAAATGATAGACCCTTTTTGCTCTTCCTTTTTTTTTTGCTTCTTTTAACAAGAAAGAAATATCATTTTTATATTCCCCTATTGTTTCATTTTTATGAGAGAGGAAATTTCTATTTTTTCCTTCTTGTTTTTCCTTTTAAGGACATAAAGAACTAAAGGAAAAGAGACTTTTCTTTTTTTTTTTGAAAAAGGTCATCTTGATAAAAATTTATGTGTTACTTTTTTTGTTTTATCAACAATTAGGGTGTTCAGAAAAAATTATACCTTTGTGTGTCCTAATTCAGGGTGTCTCTATGAAAGAAGTTGGCATGGCTTTACTTAAAAGCTAGCATCTTGTGCTTTTCTACATGCTAAGTTTGGTTTCACTCAAAGCTAAAGGTTCGAAACTATTCCTCATTGTTTTCCCCTATAGACTAGTAAAACACCCCGATCCTTACTTATATAGGCTTCAAATGGATTAAGTTCAATTTGAGTGGAAGCGTTTCATTAGCCCAAGTAGAGGTTTTCACCTCACGAAAGCGTAACTACTTAACTCCCTCTTAATAAATGATAGAGCTCAGGTAGAAGGCTTATACATGATTGCAAATGTCTCAAATGTGTGAAGGAATATACCAAGCTTTGACCTCTTAATACACACCTTATCCTAAGTGCCCCACAATTAGTAAAAGTAATAAATAAATGATAATAAGCGAAAATAACCAACACATAAATTAAAAAATGAATAAAATAATACCATTTAATATTAAGGGAAAGTGAATGAAATATTATTTAACATTAATTATTTAAGGGTTATGATAACCTATGATTAATTATTAGCTCAACTCTTGAAATCCCTAGTGGAGTCGTCAAACTGTCATAACTTGCTAGTTTAAGAACCCGTTCGCCTCAACATGAAAATTTAAGAAGTCGCCACCAACCTTTTTTGTAACGTGTGATTGACCACCTATTAAATTTGTTCTATTCGATGAGGTCTTAAATTGATTTTAAATTCGTCTAAAGAATAAAAATTTGGTCTGTAAATTTTAGAGTTAGGTTCAGAAGTACGGTTATACACAGGAAAAGCTTAGTACTCATGTGACGCCTATTCCATGAATGGTATCATTTAATCATGTGTTATCTTATTTTAACCTTAATTTTTTACTATTATTCTTATATTTCTTTAATCATTATTCATTAGATTTTTTTTATTTTATTGGTGACCTAAAGTCCATTATTTAGTTTTATGGGAGTTATGTGCATATTATGCAATTATGAAATTGACAACTCCATGATATGGAGTTATTTGGACTTTATTTTGACAGTAATTTTAGCTTAGTTCTTGTGGTAGTACATATAAATTAGTAGGTTTTATTTAAATTATTTTTAAATTAATTAATTTAGGTGTTTCAATATAATCTTGGTTAATTTTATGCTTAATTTGGTGTTAATGTGATTAAGATAGGTTGTTATTGATTTATTTGTGCTTTGTAGGTGTTTAATGAAGAAAGAATTTTAATGGAAGAATGAAAGAAACTTTGAGGTACAGATTTTCATTGCATATGTTTTGATATTTTGACCATAACTTTCTCTCTACAAAACAGTATTAATGTGATTAAGATAGACTGTTATTAATTTATTTGTGCTTTTATAGGTGTTTAACGAAGGAAGAATTTTAATGGAAGAAGGAAAGCAATTTTGAGATGCAGATTTCCTTTGCATATATTTTAGTATTTTAACCATAACTCTATGTAAAGAACTCTAAATGAGATGATTCTTAGACCATTAGAAAGCTAAGAGAAAACGATACAACTTTTATGATTACCACTTCACCTAGTTCAGCTTAGAAGATGGTCAAAAATTATGTTGAATTTGAAGTACAATAGCAATCCTAGAGCAATTACGATTTCAGCTAATTAATGGCTTGAGTCCGCGACCCATGTAGTTTGATGAGGAAATCTTGATTGACATTAACTTATTTCTTCACCCAATTGGGCTTAACTTCAAAGCCTTATAGTAAGTAGTAGTTTTTCTTTATTCTTTCTTCTTCTTTCCCTCCTCTATTTTTTTGTCCCTTAACCAACCGCTCCGATCCTCCATTATTGCTGCTCCATTATTGGCCCTCCATTATGGGTACCCACAAAGAATATTTTAACTTTTTTTATTTTAATCGGGTTTAGAGTTTAGGGTTTAGGGTAGTAATTTTCAAAAAAAGAAGAAAAAAGATCAAAAGAAAGATCAAAAAGGAAAAAGAAGGGTCATTATCATAATCATCCTCTCATACATACAAACGAATAAATGGAGAAAAAAAAAGAGAAGTAAAGACAAAGCTACTTTGATTTTCAATGAATCTTTTATTTTTTTTCTTTAGTCGGTGGGGTTGCTACAAAAAGATCCCAAAGCTTTGATAGTTGCAACCTTAAAGAAGTATTGGTCGTATGCAACTGCTGTAAGAGCTTCGACAAAAGAATCAACTTAGAAAACTAAAAAAAAATGTTGTTCCACGCTATATTGAAAAAAAAATTGTTACACACCATGTTTAAGATGTTTAACTCCAAGAGTTTATGTCTTAGTCAAATACAAAGATAGAAACCAAGTTACACGCCATGTTTATGTCCTAGTGAAATACAAAGATAGAGAATAAGTTACACGCTATGTTTAAAAAATATCGTTATTACATGCTATGTTCAAAAAAATATTGTTACAGTTGGAAAAAGTTATTAGACATTTTAACTCTAAGAGTTTATGTTGTAGTGAAATACAAATGAACAAGTTACACGCCATGTTTAATAATAGAAAATGAAAACAAAATGATAGTGCAAGCCTAAGCAGATTTTACACATTTTAGCAGAGAATGTTACGCACCAAAACTTTAGTAATAGATGTTACACTCCAAGGTCCAAGCTTCAGCACCAAATGTTATATGTCAAGACAAAAGCTTTAACACTAGATGTTACATGCTAAGGCTAAAGCTTTAGTACCAAATATTTCATGCCAAAACCTCCTTCTTCTTACTGATGTTACACACCAAGGCATGAATCACTTTGTTACATGTCAAGGCATGTTCTACTAGACTTGAATCACTGAAAAACCCAACATCGATAAACCTTAAAACCTATTGTTACTCACCATGCCATACCTTTTGGTTTGTAGATCGACGATGATATGGCGAGATGGTGAGAGATAGACAGAAAGAGGGTTTTATGAATGTAAACTAATAAACCCAATAATATGTTGTTACTTTCTATGTCACGCTCTTTGGTCTGTAGATCACGAACGATATGGAGAGATAACGAAAGATAGACAAAGAGATGGTGATGGTGGTAAAATAAGAGAAAGATGGATGGCGAAAGAGAAAAATGAGGAACACAACAAACAAATGGTGAGAGAGAAAAATTGAAAGCACTTAATTTGTCTAAAATGTCTTCAAGGACAATTTGTCAACTCATGGTAAAAATTGAGTAAAAACAATTATCTTTATATTGATAGCTATTTTTGAAATGGGCTTATTCGTAAGATTATTTCTCATAATGTTTTCTTTTCTTTTTCTCTTTTCTTATTTATTATAATGTTTTTTCTATTTTTCCTTTTCATTATGTTGCCCTTGACACCTCTAATGGATCCATCCCATTTACATAGTCCCACCAAGTTCCAATAGCAATCTTTATTCAATTCAAAAAATAAAGCAACCAACTTCTCATTTGAAGGGAAAAAAATTCATACTATCTTTGTCTTTTGAAACTCCCTAGTCATCCGTCCCTTCTTTGGCAAACAACACACTTAAAAAACTTAAAGTGAGAGCATCATACATCCATTAGTTTAAATAAAAAGAAATGACATAAAAATAAATGACATAAATGCTTTGCAAACCTGTCAAAACAAACTACAGATTCACCACCCCCCACCGCCTACAGTATCCTATAGGTCTGCCACTCCTCTTATGTGGCTATTTATCTCTCTTGCCATATAACCCACTCGTCCGTTGTACTCCACGGCCACCAGTATATTCTCAACCCTTGGAACTCCTTTCTTCGGGAGCTTATTAGCCATGTAATTAGCTTTTCGCAAAGTGTGCCGAATCCTCCACTCACCTATTTTGCTCCCCAGGTACTCAACGTACCATGTGACCTTAGCCTCCATGATGTAGATGTAGGCTTTGATACCCAATTATTTATTGCATTGGTAGAGTCACTCTCGATTATTAAGCATGTGAATGTGTCCATTTTGTGTAGCGTAAAGCACAAAAGCTTCCTTTATTGCCAACAACTTTGCAATTGACATTGAGAATATCATCTTCACCAATTCCTCCTCATCTAGAAGTCCTCTCGCCTCTCCTAGTTTCCCTTTAGAGGCTTTATTCACATTAGATTTCATACTAACCGCTGGCGAGTTTTTCCATGAGCCTCATTTTTTTTACTTTTTGGCCACGATTTGTACCTTGCAACACTCGGGGTTTTAGATAAATTCCTCCATTACTTCTCGTGTATTCGAAAACCTTGCTTTATACCACCATGCTACCCTGAGTTTGATCATTTTGTAGATCTATTCTGCATCCCAAACTTTTCCTCGGTATACCATCTCATTCTGATGCAACCATATGAACCAAATAATAGCATAGACAACCTTTCTCCGTGCGCGACCCATTTCCTTTGCGACATCTCAATTCCACCGCATCTTTTGAAGTGACCCATCGCACCCCCCAATTCGCACACCACATGCTCCATATCCGCCATGCCTTAACACATAGGGAGAACAAATGATTTGACTAACTTTATTTCCTCTTTGCATCGAAGGCATAGTGTCGATCCTTCCGCAATTATCCTTCCTCGAAGAAGCTTTTTTTTTTCACTGCCACTCTTCTTTTCAGTACTAACCAACAAATTCGAGGGTGCCATGCCCATCCAAACACATTTCCACATATTTTTGTTTCCCCTCCTCTCTACCTAATATAACTTTACAAAAAGATTTTGTGGAGTAGTTGTCTGTTGAGGTTCTTTTCGAGATTAATTTGTCATTTTCCTGAATTGCCTACTTTAAGTTGGAGTCTTAAGTTCTCTAATGAATTTTCTCATCTTTCAATTAACAAATTTTAGTTTGAATGCTAAATCTTTTGGAGAAGTTCCAAAGTTATCAAATATTGATGTCCAGGCATTATTTTTGAAATCAATATTTGAAAATAGTATGGTTGATGCTATTACACATATGGTTACGGTAAGAAATTGAGTTGATGCTTCTCTTGTTGGTGATAGTTTTTAGTTTGGATGGATTGAAAAATAAAATTCATGATGTTCTGGGTGTTGAGAAATTATTGTCAAAATATAAAGGATTTGTTAGTATTGACTTCTATGGTGAATTGGTGAATCTATGGATCGATTCCTTTACATTGTCATATAAATTAAATTGAAATTTAGAGTTAATTATTGTTTCAATTCATCATTACCAATGATTTTTTTTAAAAAAAAGTGGGTAGGAAATAAGAATTTCAGCATTTTGATAGACAATTGATTGCATTAGACATCAAAATAATTTTGAAGAACATAAAAAGCCATGTTGACCATTGAACTTTTTTTTGAAAGGCTGAATCAAACATTTCATTAACTATGCAAAAAGTTACATCCAACAGAAGGGCAATAAACCTCCAACCACCATGAAAGGAGTCTGTAGAAAGCCAAAAACATGATCCGCAACGGCAAGATCACCCAATGAACGCCAAAAATCAAAATGTACAACCTCCTAACAAGCACAAGAGATTTGAAAACCTCAGAAAAAAAAAGATCAAACGGAGCAAAACAACAACAAAAATACCCTTGTACAACAAGCTTGATCATTCACAGTAATATGCAAGAATCTAGAAAAAAAGAAAAAAACTCCTCTGTACATTGAGCAGTTGATAAAAAAATGAGTCATTGGAGAACAGGTATAATCCGAATTGACAATAAAACTAATGGGATATTCCTCAACCAGTATTGATCTTCTGATATATATTGAGGAACTATATTTTGCTAAATTAGCATCTTGTTCTGTCTCATTGCCTTTTGAAGCACACACCAACTATGAATAACTTTTATTCATGATATATAAATCGAATGGTTGATACAAAAGAATAAATTTATTCTGATCCATATATATTCACGCTCTAAACAATCAGAAAGAATGAAAGTGTTGAGTTTTAGGTTGACTAGAATTCTATATCTTATTTGATTAGGATTTTTTTGTTTATGTACAACATTAAGTAGTTGTATGGTTTTAAACTTTTCATTCCACATAGAGTCCTAATCACTACTTTGAACTTTTATATTATAAAAGTGGATCTCTAGGCTTTAAAATTGCAAGTAGTGCTTTGAGAGCTTTAGAGAAGGGACACTTTGTAACTCTGTCTTTTGCTCTAAGTGGAGCTAGAGTGGTTTGGGTGAGTGTTCTTGGGAGGTTATTGAGAAAGAGTGTGCAAGGGATCTTGGGTTGGTTTGGAGAGCCATAGAGGTCAATTTATTGTACTTTAATTTCTCAATAATATAAGAATAGTTTCTCTCCGTGGACGTAGGCAAGAGGCCGAACTACGTAAATTCTTGTGTTTTTCTGTTTGCTTGATTTCTCTAGGTTTTATCTTTGTTGTTTCTTGGGTAATTTCCATAACAAACTAGTATCAAAGCTTCAGGTTAGGTAAAATTCAAGATTCAACAAGGATGTCGAAAGTTACTAGTTATACAAATTTTTCAATTGAGAAGTTTGATGGAAAGATTAGTTTCACGCAATGGTAGAGAATGATGAAAAATCTCCTTGTACAGCAAGGTTTAATGTGCCCCTTGTTAAGAAAGGAGGAAGGGCAATCAGATGACATGAAAGATGCTGAATGGGCAGAATTAGAGCAAATGTGTGTGAGCACTATTCTGCTTTGCATTGGAGATAACGTGTTTAACCATGTTATTGATGAGGATTCTGCTCCAAGATTATGGACAAAGTTAGATAAGATTTATTTGGCAAAAAGTCTTTCTAACAAGTTGCAACTTAGATGAAAGTTGTATCGCTTAAAGATGGAAGAGAATGGAGACCTCATGAAGCATATGAATGAATTCGACCGGATCATTGATTAGTTGAAGAAGATTGATGTGAGGGTGGAGGAAGAGGAAAAGGTACTATTGTTCCTAGCTTCATTTTTAGACTCGTATGAGGTATTTGTGGAATCTCTGATATGTGGGATGGATACAATAGCATTAGAACAAGCACAAGCAACATTAATATCTCATGAGGCTTAAAAAAAAGTAAAGAAGGGGAAGAGATCCAAGTGGCTTGGCATTGGTAACTGAGGCGCGTAGGAGGAAGTCAACTGATAAAGGATCTAAGGGTGGTAGTCTAGATCCAACAATGTTCAGTGTTTTCGATGCAAAAGGTATGGACATATTAAAATGGATTGTCCTCAAAAGGGGATGAAAGTAATGAGAACAAAGGAGAGTGTGCTTTCGTTGCTGAAGGTGATGATTGTGATGTTTTTATAATCTTAGAAAATATGGATGCAAATTCTGATTGGTATTTAGATTCTACTTCTGCCACTCACATATGTTATCAAAAAGATTGTTTTGATTTACTTCAAGAAGGGGTGGTTGGAAATTTGACTATAGGTAATAAGTCAATAGTGAAAGTCATGGGTCTTGGAGTAGTAAAAGTCAAAATGTTTGATGGGGTTGTGCGCTCTTTGGGTGGTATGGGCTATGTCCGAGAGATGCGTAAGAATCTAATATCACTGAGCTTGTTAGACTCCCAAGGTTATGGATATTCAGCTTGTGATGGAGTGATAAAAATCACACAAGGCGACATGGTCCTGATGAAGGGGAATTTGTATAATGGCTTATATCATCTAGAATGTGAGGCCTCGAAGGGATGTAAACAGTACACAGAAGATGGTACCTACCAAAGTGAGATTTCATTTGTCGAGGAGGTGATGAAAGGTTCCCATGGTGTAGACGATGGTGAAAGGATGAAAAATCTTGCCAGTGGTGAATTGGAAGGGTTGTTGAGGTCCCTTTTCGAAGTCAATTAGTGCCATTGACTTGACGGCTACACAAGTGCATTGGCCGTTTTATGGAATCGAGTGTTGGACCATGCTTGATTTGGTATGTGTAGTCTTGGTAATTATAAAGGCCAATGATTTGAAAAGTCTTGTGCTTGGAGAGTTGTTCAAAGTGTTGGAAAGTAGGTGGAGTTAGGAAGTTGAAATTAGGGGCAACTGGTGGAAGAAGTTTAAAGAGTTTGAATTCAAGTCAAAGGTGGAGATTTGTTGAGTTTTAGGTTGACTAGAATTCTATATCTTATTTGATTAGGATTTTTTGTTTATATACAACATTAAGTAGTTGTATAGTGTTAAACTTTTTATTTCACATAAAGTCCTAATCACATTCTACTTTAGACTCTTATATTATAAAAGTGAATCTCTAGGCTTTAAAATTGCAAGTAGTGCTTTGAGAGCTTTAGAGAAGGGACACTTTGTAACTCTGTCTTTTGCTCTAGGTGGAGCTAGAGTGGTTTGGGTGAGTGTTCTTGGGAAATTATTGAGAAAGAGTGTGCAAAGGATCTTGGGTTAGTTTGGAGAGCCATAAAGGTCAATTTATTGTACTTTAATTTCTCAATAATATAAGAATAGTTTCACTCCGTGGACGTAGGCAAGAGGCCGAACCACGTAAATTCTTGTGTTTTTCTATTTGCTTGATTTCTCCGGGTTTTATCTTTGTTGTTTCTTGAGAAATTTTCATAACCGAAAGAAACAACATATTCTCTGTATAAAAACTCAGAGCTTCAACATTGCGAAGAGAGAAATGATAAGGGAAAATGCAACAGCAACCCTTGAAACAGGCAAAGAGAAAGCAGCTCCAGTATCCATTGGGGCAGGTGCCATGGCACCATCCTGAGCTGATACAATTGTAGCTATTGAGAGGACAAAGGCAACAATTATGGTGATAATGGCCTTGGAGATGGTAACTTGTGCCATAATTGTTAAGCTACAAAAATTTAAGAACACAAGGAAAGTGAAAACCTAGCAAAGAATTCAACAGCTAATCGAGATGGGTGAGACAAGATTTCAAGATTGTGTGTTTATATATAGGTATGTGAAAATGATTTGTGGACCTTAGAATGAAATGGAAAGGCATTGTACAGCTGAAATTAAAGTGAGATTGGTGTTGGCTTGGTCCACTAATAGGGCGACGGAGGTGGTTGAGGCAAGACACGTTGCAAATGATGGTTGTTCTTTCAAGTTTTGAACCTGATGTCGGCTGCATGTTCTCGTATAAGAAACTAGAGAATTGGTAAGACAATGATGAATGCTAAATTATACTAACTTCTTGAAAATTATTAGCATAATTAAGAGTGAATGCATTAGTCTGACCAAGTTGCCATGTCAAAGAAAATATGCCAGACTAAGCTGCCACATCAAAGAAACTACGTGGTGCGAAAAATGTCATCATACGTTTTTAGACATCAATTATTTACACGGATCAAAATAGTCAATTTCTATTATTGATTTCCTTTTATTATTAGAGGAATTTCAAAAAGTTAAGATTCAACATCCTAGCATTTAGTTTAAGTATATATATATATATCGTCTAAAGATATAAGTATCTCATAAATCTTTAAACTGAAGTAAAATATCAATTTTGGCTATTTAGTCCTGCATTTTCATAGGTGTTTTTGAAATATCAGACATTTGTTTATAGGTGTTAAATCAAAGACAATTGATTACACCAGTAAACAACTATGTTAATTTCGTTGCATGACAAAAGACAAAATCAATCATGTAATATTTCATTGACATACTCATGACGTGTGTATACACCTTATTTTATCTTATAGATTTAGAGCCTATTTGTCCTAGCTTTTTTCCAGTTTAAAAGTTATTATGAAGCTCTTATGAGAAATAATAACTTTTAGAATTAAGCTAAAATTATTTGATAAATTTTTTTTATAAGTTCTTTTTTATAAGTTATAATTTTACTTAAAATTATCATAAAAGATATTTTTTTGAGAGGGTAATATTATAATTATTTTTAACAAATGAAGATATTTTTGAAATTAAAATAAAAATTTTCTGTATTTAAAAAAAAAAGAAAAAGGAGATTTCCTGAAGCTCTTTTATGAAAACTTTTATTTTTTTAAAAAAAAAGTTACTTTTTTTGAAGAGCTTTTTAAAATTTATGTGATAGATAAGATGAAAAAATGCTAAGCCAAACAATCATTTAATCGTTTTCTTTTTATTTCACTCATTTCATTTTTTTTCTTTTATCTTATTTTGTTTTACTTTTTGCACTTGAATTTATTTTATTTTTGTCCATCCCCAAATAATTTACGCTTGTTTGAGTTTCTTTGGACCTTGTTCATATTTGACTTGATTTTAAAATTGGGTTTTGGGCCTAATTCCTTTCTTCTTTTCTTTGGATTGGGTTTAAATTCCATTTCCTTGTTTCTAGAACTCGTGAAGCCCAATGTGTTGTTCTTTTAACCATTTTGCCACCTTTTTATTTATTTTATTTTTGTGTTAAATTTTGAGATAAATACATATATATATATGGGGTAAAATATCCTCACTCTCTAACTTTTAGTAATAATTCTATGCGAGTCCATTAGTTTTCAAAAAAAATTATTAGTTCCAAAAACTATTTTTCACTGGACACGTAAATCCAACCATTAGTGTACCGTTAATACTTCTGTTAGTTTGATGACGTGGTAATATTAAAAAAATAACTTTACTTTTCATCCATTTTAAAAATGATCACTCTGTATAAACTATATTTTTTATTTTTAATCTTTTTTCTTATTAAATCATCAAGTACTCCTTAAGGAGCATCGCTCACTTATTCCCCAAGGAGCACCGTTCGGGTGCTCCCTAGGTAGTACACATCCAATACTCCCTAGGCAGCACCAAATCTAGTACTCTTTAAGAAATCCGATTAGATCTGAGCCAGATCTAACCATGGGGTGATCGATAGGAATAAAAAATATTGTTGATCGTTCTAAAAAAGGTAAAAAGAAAAAAGAAAGACATTTTAAAAATTTTAATTTAAATATTAACGTCGTTTAACTATTTGGGGTATAGTGTTCATTTTACAAACTAATAGAATGGGGTGTAATTATGATTAAAAGTTAAAGGTGATAAAATATGATATATATATATATATATAAGGCAAAAAAAGAGAAGACAAATGAAGAGTGAGTCAGACTGTTATGGCAATTCACCTTCGTTTCCTTTCAAAAGCAAAAGAATGTCAATTGATGCCACTTCTTTCTTCATTCCCCTTGAGAAGACCACTTAACCCACATTTTTTCTTCTTTCCCTAAGCAAAGAAGAAAATCGCACATAGACATTAAACGCCTACTCACACCAACAAAATTTGATAATTGAGAGTCACTTCCACTTGCCTTCCTTATTCCAAAAAAAACATAAAATGGATTCATATCCTAAACAACCATATTTAATGGGATTATATACCATTAAATTGCAAAAGGATCACCACCTAAATCAACAGTACTAACTCAAAAAGATACAAAAAAAAAGCAAAAAAATGTACATAGTATCAATATTCAAAAACAATAAAAGATACAAAACTAAAAAAAAAAAGTTCAGCTTTTTTGAATTTGGTGGGGAAAAGAAGTTTTTTTTAAGAAAAAAAAATTGATCAAAGGATAGCGATAATGTGAGAAACGAGGAAATCAAGACTTGAGGTGGTAAAACTAGTCGATGATAGCCAAATTTAGGGTTTTGTGTTTTGTTTTTATTAATCATCATTTTTTTGTGAATTTGAGAGAAAAGGAAAAGGATTTTGGGAAAAATAAATCGATTAAGTGAATAAGATTTCTTTGTGTATATATACTTTATTTAAGTCTATAACAACATACAATTTTGAAAATTGCAATGTAAGATTTTTTTTTTGTAACATGGTATCAGACTCACACTAAGCATCAACATTCCTTATTTCAATTCTATCATGTGTCGGTAACTCTTGTTTCATGCATCAGTTGCCCATGTACTAAAGTCCCCCACTACAACTGTTTATTTGGCATATTATTACCACGGGTCCTGTCACATCATTTGTAAGTCAATACCTTGAAACATATTCTACCTTCCACATTTTCTACCACATCTTTGATTGCCCTATGTTCTATCATGTCATCTGCTTGTCATGTGTTCTGTCACATGGTTTGTCATGATATTTGCTACATATTTTATCACATGTTCTATCACATACGTTGTTATATGTTTTATCCAATGGTTACGTGTTTTATCACATAATTTATCACATAATTTAAGGTTAGTATTTTTTTGCTAATTTTGACTTCTTGATTCCTTTTTGGGCTTTTGTTTTTGTTAATTCAAACTAAAAGGCGCTCTTTTAATTTTTATTTAAAAAATTAATTTTTTTATGAATTTTTTTTGGAAAATTTGTTGGAATTTTTTTAATAAAACTTATTAATTTAAAGTTGAAACAATAAGAATTTAACTTTTTTCCTAAGCTAATTTAAAAACTTATTAATTGAAAATTGAAATGGTAAAACATATTAATTTAAATTTAAAATTTTACAAAACTATTAAATTTTTTTATAACAACCTAGTAGTTGATTTTATCATTGTCAAACATTAGGAAGTAATTTGTATTCTAATACTTTTCTATTGTCTTACATCTTACTTATAGGACAAAAATTGAAAATTTTACCATCCCAAATTTTCCTCATAAAGACAAAAAGATCGTTAGGATACATTGATTATGTGTTTTTAGGTGGTTTACAATAGAATAATAATAATAATAATACATTCCAAGATATTTCCTTTTCTAATTTTTTTATTTTCTTGTTCCAATGTTGGGAAAATGATTTCGTCAAAATGACAATAAGCAAATCTTATCATGAATAAATCTCCTGTTGAGGGTTCTAGATATTTAATTATAGATGGAGATTCATACCCAACATATATTCCTAACTTCCTTTGAAGATCCATCTTTATGTATTGTGGTAGAACAATTGGAACATATGTTACACATCCAAAAGTTCTTTGATGAAAAATATTTGGTTTCTAACTATAAACTAATTGTAGAAGGAAGAATTTATAATAACTTGTTGGCCTGATGCATACAAGTGTTGCTTATCCAAAATGGCATGCCCTTAAATAGAAATTAGGAGTCTAGATTTCACAAGCAATGACCTTGCAATCAATTGAAAATGTTTAATAAATGATTCTATTGGATCATTTTATATATGAACGCGAGCAACAAGTTGTTCAACAATTATTCTAACTAATATGCAATGTTCATTAAAGACTTGAGATATAAATTCATCAACATTGCAAAGATGAATAGTCTTGATTACAAAATCAGGAAAAGATGCTTGCAAACAAGTTATTGTAAATGCCAAATTGTAAGCTGTTAATAAGAACACATGTGACCATCTTATTGATGCATAGATTAAAACTGTAAAACATCTAAATGGTCCACATGGTGGATATATGAATATACATATATCACCTCGAATATGTTTAAAAAATGTAAAGGATTTAGTCCCAATTTTAGCTAGTAATAGCCTTATAATTAATTTACCTTCAAAGCAAGCAACACATAAGAATTCATTAAATTGAAAAATCTTCTGGTTTTTCAATGGATGATTACATGTACTTTCAATAATTTTTTGCATTATTATTGATTTGGGATGGTCTAACCGGTTATGCCAAAAATTAAAATCATTAGTAAACTTTTGGTTTACTATAACATAAATTATAATTATTTTAATATTTGTATAGTACAATCTAGAGAATAAAACATGTATTTTTTTTTTTAACACACACTTCTTACTCGAGATAATAGATGCAACATAGAGGTAATAAGTGTCTCTTTCATTTGTTGTCTCAATATGATATCCATTTAAATGAATATTTTTAAAACTTAATAAATTTCTTTAAGATGTTGAAAATAATACATCTTCTATTAGAAAGTTTGTTCCTTAAGATAGTAAAATATTGATTTTTCCAAAGCCTTTAATTAATTTTGTACTACTAGAAATTGTATTGACATTGGCCTTTTCCATCATTAAGTGGAAAAAATATTTCCTATTTTTAAATATATTGTTCATTGTAGCAATGTCTGCTAGACATATATTTGCATCATTGATCTTAGACCCAACAGGATGAATATCAATATTTTTCTTCAATAAAATAAGATACATAATAACAAACTTACAAGTTAACATAAGAGAACATTAATATATAATTTACTAATTAAACACATAATAAGAACTTATCATTTAAATATAATGAGAACATATAAAAACATCTTTATAATAGAGTTATACCAAAATATGCTAACAAATTATTAAGAAATTTGATTCTTGGACATTTTCATTACCAATCAAATGATCAATTTCTCTTTCAAGATGGACAAGAAAATCAACAATGGATATTTCCATTTCTAATCATATGATCAATTCAGGTGGACAAGAAAATCAACAACATTTTAATATGTTATATCAACTTGGCCATGGTTAGCTTTCAATGATGCTTGATAAAATTTTAGACATACAACAAGTACATGAGTTATGGCCTTTCATATCACATCGATAACAAGATATTTTCTATAATTTTTTTATTATGTACATTTTTATCTTTTTTTATATTTCTTCACTAGTTAGTTACTCCTAGTGGGTTAAAAGTATTCGTCCACTCTTGGTGGGTTAAAAGCATACATCTATTTTTTAGTAGGTAAAGTTATACATCCACCTTTTAATAGGGAAAGTTATCCATCCACCTTTTAGAAGGTAAAGTTATGCTTAGAGTCAGAATAGTGATTATTGTAAACTATTTTGATGGCCTCTTTCATGTCCATGACCATAATTGTTAAATGATGTTGCATTCACTTTAAGGAATGGACAGATTCATATCATAGCAAATTCACTTTCCAATCAAAGAACAAAATATAATATATAATACATGTTAGTAAAATTCATATTAAGGTTGATTTTTAGGGAGTAAAAACACTAAAGAGATATCAAGTCACTTGTCTGATTTATTACAATCAAAATTTAAAGACCAACCATTAAAATCTTTTTAAAACTTGGAGAAGATGAAAACAAAATAATACCAACACTTACCTGATTTGCTAAAACTAGAAACTAAAACTCAATCATTGAAATTCTTTTGAAACTTGAAGATGATGAAAATAAAATAATACCAAAAGTTGAAAAATTAAAAAATCGTACTCATAACATGTTATGAAATATAACTTGACAGAATAATTAAAGAAAGAGAAGAAAAAAAAGAAAGAAAATAACTATATAAGAAAGTATTTAAAGGGAGAAAGAAGATCTTATTGAAATGTGTATTTACAAATGAAATGAGGGACCTGCTTATAGGCTAATAACCCCTAATTTAGATAGAATTTTCAAGATGAATATAATATTAGAGGATTATAAGGATAGATTAAATTCTAATCTTAATCCAATTTAATCTACATCTAAGTCTAGATATACATAACATAAATGGATATTCACAAAAATATTCATAACAATAAGTTTTTTTTCTTTTATTGTATTCAATTAATTTTTTATACTTTTATTTTGAGTTAAATAAGTCCTTATAATTAATGGTAAATTTATTGTTATTAGTCAAAATTTCACTTATCATTATATACCACAAAATGCTAACATAACATGTTGACATATCATAATGGATAATAATGTGACATGATGTTATGACCATATGGTGTTTTTCATTCTTCATGTCAATGTCAAGTGGGTATAATAACAAGTGGCTTTTTAAATAATGGCGATAATCAACCATTAATCATAAAGACATTTGATCTAAAATTAAAGTATAAGAATTTTTTTTTTAAAAAAAAGTATAAAGGTTTAATTAAACGAAATAAGAAAATAAATTGTTTTAATTTTTTAAAATAATTTGATAGCTTTTTTAAACATTATACCTTATTTTAATTTATTAAAACTTATTTTATTTAGGGTTTAGTATGTGGGCTATATAACAGCTTCCTATCTCTCTCTCATCAACATCACTACAATAAGTATATATTAGTATATAATTAGCCGAACCTCAGTTGAATAAAACTAAAGTAGCGGTAAGATTCCATAGATCTAGATCCAATCTTTTCAACCTGCGTTGAAATATAATGAAGCATAAACATATATAATTGTAGGCGACATTAGCCTTGGAAAAAAAACGTAACTACGTCAAACGACGAACTTGATCTAAGCAGAATATTAGTATTTAGTTTTATTTTTTCAGTATTTTAAAGGAAAATATAATCATAAAAAAGGATGCACATTTCATTAGGTTATAATTTAAAAAATTAATATTATTGTTGAATGGATATGAAGAGTGCTTAAACCTGCTTAAGAAACTCTAAAACTCAATTGCCATTAATGTATATAAGACTAAGAGTGGCTCAATAACCTCAAAGGCTCAAAACGAAATATTCAAATGAAGCCTTTTTTCTATTAAAATTAAGAAAAAAATCTTATTAAAATTTTTTTCTTCTAGCTTTTTGAGGTGTAAAATTTCTAATTAAACCTTTTTTATTCAAGTTTTTCTAATATTTTTTTTCAATTGATAATATAACAATCCATTTAATCTTTCTTGAGACATAGTTGATCTTAAATAAGATTTTATTAATTTTAATTCTGAAAAACTTCTTTCTCCTGAAGCTACACATACTGGAATTGCTAATATTATTCTAAAAGCAATATATGCATTTGGAAAAGAATCGAGTCTTTTTATATAATTAAGTATGTCGATTGGACTGTTATCTTCTATTTGTAAAATTTCTTTTAAAATTTTTAGTTCTGAAAATAAATCTAATAGTTGCTATATTTTAAAGAACATTTAAGATTAAGGCAATAGTCTTTCAAACTATTATCATCTAATAACTTCAACTTTTTATCGCTAAATAGAAAAGTAAAAATACTTTCATATATCTTAAATTATTCAAATCTACTTTGGAGTGAAAAAATTGCTTGATCTAATATATATAAGAAGAAATCAATTTTAAATGATTCTTCAAGAAATCTTGTTATTTCATTCTGAACATTCTCATCAAACTATTTTTTTTATGAATGATACGTGTATCACGAAATTTAAGTTCTATGCTTATTTTAAATGCAATTTCTTTAGAAGAAATCATAGTAGATGCAAATCCATCTTCTCTATATTTTTCATAAAAAGAAACAAATCTTTTAAATAGAAAAAATAGTTAAGACTTAATAGTATTTTAAGAATTGAGAAATGATAAAAAATTGAGATTTATTAGGCACATAATGAGGGAAGTGGGAGTTTTATTAATTATCTTTGACTTTTGCATATTTTTAGTGAAAAATGAGATAAATAGTTAAGAATTAATAAGATATGGAAGTCAGAGAAAATAGATATTTATTAGCCATGAGAGAATAGGTAAATATGTTATCAATTATCTTAATTTTTTATATATTTTAAATATAATTAATTATATTATAATTATTATAAAATTATAGATTCTTCTCAAATTTGTGCCTAAAGCCATTGCATAGGTGGCTTTACCCAATGGCCAGCCTTATACAAGATAGACGAGCAGTTAAATGATGGCTATATATTTATTTAATAATTAAAATAAAATATTAATTTTCGATAAATATATCATAATGGGTCATATGTCAACCTTAATTTTTTTATAAAATTTAAAACTCCAAGTTGATTCTATAAAAAATAATTGTCTTCTAAATAATGAAATATATGGGTAAGTTTTATTATGTTGAAATCAAAGAGTTGAGGGGGTTGTGCAAAGAATTCCACCTCATTGACATTGTATATTTCAAAGTTTGACATATTAACTTTATACATGTCCAAAGTAGAGGATATTTTTCTTAAATAGTGATGGCAGCATTTAATGCATTTAGTATTAAGATATTCAATACAGTTAACGTTTTCTATCCGTTATTGACAGAAGAGAATATAGTGAGAATGGAATAGTCATTCTACAATAAAATTTAAAACTCCAAGATGATTCTATAAACAATAATTGTCTTCTAAATAATAAAATATACGAGTAAGTTTATTATGTCGAAATCAAAGAGTTAAGGGGTTGTGCAAAGAATTCCACCTCATTGACATCCTGTGTTTCAAAGTTTGGCATATTAACCCGTATTCATGTCCAAAGTAGACGATGTTTTTCTTAAATAGTAATGGTAGCATTCAATGCATTTAGTATTAAGATATTCGAGACAGTTTCCCTTTTCTACTGGTTGTTAATTCTTTTATTGGCCATTCCAATACATTAAGAGTGTGTTTGGTTCATAAAAAAAATAGAGTGAGAATAAAATAATTATTTCGTAATAAAATTTAAAACTCCAAAGTGATTTTTTAAAAAAATAATTATCTTCTAAATAATAAAATATATGGATAAGTTTTATTATCTTGAAATCAAAGAGTTGAGGGGTTGTGCAAAGAATTCCACCTCCTTGACATCATTATTTCAAAGTTTGACTTATTAGCTTGTATACATGTCAAAAGTAGAGTCTTTTTCTTAAATAGTGATGGTAGCATTTAATGCATTTAGTATTAAGATATTCGTTACAGTTTTCCTTTTTGACCCATTGTTAATTCTTTTATTGGCCATTCCAATGTATTAAGAGTGTGTTTGGTTCGTAGAAAAGAATAGAGTAAAAATAGAATAGTCATTTCATAATAATAAAATAAGAAATAAATAATAATTATGTAGTTTGGTTCATTAGAATGGAATAAGATAAGAATTGTTATTATGAATTATTATAATTTTTGGTTGGTAGGAATAATTTTAGGAATAACTAAATAATAAGTGATAAATAGCAAAAATACCATATATTGTAATATTTAATTTTTAAATTAAAATCATAATTTTATTTTTATTTTATTTTTTATTTTTCAAATATTAACATATAAAAAATATATAATTAAAATTTTAATTTAATTTTTTAGTTTAATATATTAACTTTTTATAATGTATAATTAAAACTTAAATCTTTTTTTAGATTTATTTTATTTTTTTATTTTTAAAATTAAAATTCATTTTAATTTAGTGAGAGAAGGATAGAGGTAGTTGGGTAGATAAAAAGAAATTGTAAAAAATGAATAAATGTTATGACTCAAGAAGTGTAGATCAAGTCAAACAACTCAACCGGAAAGATATAGAAACGTAATCTAATTTGAATTCTTAGATATAATTAGATTAAGATTATGATTCAAGGGGTTGTTGGCCTATAAATAGGTCTCTCACTTTATTTATAAATACATACTTAAATAAGATTTTTTTATTCCCTCTAAATACTTTTTCTTATATCTCTTAAGTTGTTCTTTTCAAATTTATTTCATAATATGTTAATAGCACAATCCTCTCTGATATCTCAAGTTTTAGAATTAATTTGTTTTCATCATCTTCAAGCTTCAAAAGGATTTCAATGATCTGGTTTTGATTTATAGTTTTAGCAAATCAGGTAAGTGTTGTTATTATTTTGTTTTCATCATCTCCGAGCTTTAAAAGGATTTCAATGGTTGGTCTTTAATTTTTGATTGTAACAAATCAAGTAATTGACTTGATATCTCTTTAATATTTTTAATTTCTAAAAATCAACCTTAATATAAATTTTGTTATCATATAGTATATGTCATATTCTATCCCTTGATTAGAAAGTGAATTTGTTATTATATAGCTATTAATAAAAAATCATAATATCCATTCCATGAAGTGAATGTGACAAACGAGCTACTAATAAAAAAATTATAAATTTGTTCATTCCTTGAAATGAATGTGGCATCATTTAATAACTATGTCATGGTCATGAATCTATCTATTTCCTGAAGTGAATGTGATAATTCTATTTTATAAAATTATTTTTGAGTCTAATTTTGTTACTAAATATTAGCTAAGTCTTTAATTTTTAATTATAATTTAGTTATTTTTAGTTTTTTTTATAATTAGGTTATTTTTAAGTAAGTTATTTTAATTTTATGTCATTTATTTTAATTTGGTTATTATTTATTAGTTTTTGATATTTTTGTAGAAACTAAGAGAATTGGGCTTAATTTTGAAAAGTAAGGTGTTGAAAGACCCAAAAGTCTACTTGCATATGCTTCAGTATTTTGGCTATAACTCGCTCTACGGAACTTCAAATGATGCAATTCTTGAACCATTGGAAAGCTAAGAGACAAAGCTACAATCTTCATAGGATCACCTTATAGTTCTGCTTCAAAGATAGAGAAAATCATGTCGAAAAATGACTAGATGTACTGTGGTGGGAATGACAATTTTAAAGACTGACAATTGAATTTTTCGACCTCTCATTACAAGTTTAAGAGCAATTAAATCATAGGTCAACTTAGGGAACCATAGGTTAAGTTTGTCAGTATAAATAAAATTTTTTTTAGGAGACAAGTTCGATAACTTTTGGAGATTCAAGAAGCTAAAAGTAGAGGTTGAAACTTTGAGAGCAAAATTGCAATTATTTGTTTTGTTTCTTAGCTTTTATTTTTCTTGTTACTCTCAAGGGTTGAATTTTATATAATGATATTTATCTTTGCAATCATAAGTTGTTAATTTTCTTTTTCTCGGATTACAATTAAGCTCCCATGTAATCTAAATTTTTAACATCTTTCTTACTTATCTTTAATAGGATTTGAATTGTTTATTCCAATTTGTGCTTAATGCTTTTACTAGCTTGGCCACCAATTAAATTGATCTAAGAACCTAAACAAACTTGAGATAGCATATGATTATATTAATTTATTTACATATAGGATAAGGATATAACTATAGGTTATATGTAGTCAGATTAGAACCTAAACTTAATGCATCTATTTTAATTTCAATTCATATAGGATATAGTGTTTTGGTTAAAATAAATATTTTTATAAGATGAGTCGGGAGGTCCATATAAATAATTTAAGACTCTAAGTTAGTAATTCAACCCATTAAAATAAGGTAAGGAAGAGAGGTAAGATTTAGATGAAGTGTGAGAGATATTGTAATCCTAGGCTTGTTTGATTCGATATTTACTCAAGTTATTATTATTTTGATTTTTCTTAGTTTAAATTTTGGTTAGGTATTCTTAAAGTGTTAATTTAGTTATTTGATATTGATTGTTTGGATAAGATTAAATTGTTCTAATTTTAGAACTTAGTAAAATTTTAGATCAATTCTCCGTGGGATCGATACTCTGCTTACTTATGTACTATTTATTCGATAAGTATACTCGCATAGTAGAATTTTAACTAACAAGTTTTTGGCACATCATTTAATAATTATGATTATGGATATGGAAAAAGTTGTTATAATGATTTACACTATCATTGTTTTAATTTTAAGAATAATTTTACCATCAGAAGTGAATAGATAATTTTACTATCAGAATCTAAGAATAATTTTACCATCAAAAGTGGATGGATAATTTTACCATTAGAATCTTAGGATAATTTTGCCACTAGAAGTGGATGGATAATTTTAGCACAAGAAGTGGATGGATGTTGTAACCCACTAACCCACTAGAAGTGAATAACCCATCAAAAAAGTGGATGAATATTTTCAACCCACTAGAAGTGGATGAATAATGAAAAGATAAAAATGAAAAGAATAAAAAGAATATAGAAAACGTATTGTCATTAATATGGCATGAAAGACCATTACTTACGTGCCTATTGTACGTTTTGAATTTTAAGCATCACTGAACTAAAACATCTTGTGATGATTTTAATCATGACGAAGTTGATATGGCACATCAAGATATTTGTCCATCCTAAAAGGAGAATTGATTATATGATTGGTAACGGAAATATCCATTATTGATTTTTTTATCTTGAAAAAGAAATTGATCATTTAATTGGTAATGGAAATATCCGAGAATGAACTTGATTAGTAGTAATTGTTATACTTTAGTATAACTATATTATGAAGTTGTTCTAATATGTGCTTATTATTTTTAAATAATATGTTCTTATTATGTGTTTTAATTATATATTTAATGTTATTTCATATTAATTTGTAAATTTCTTATTGTATATATTTTATTTTATTTTATTTAAGAAAAATATAGATATTTATCTTGTTGGATCTAAGATCAATAATGTAAATATATGTCTAGTAGCTATTGCTATAACACACACTATATTTAGAGACAGTAAAAATTTTTCCTACTTGACAATGGAAAAAAAAATCAATGTCAATTCAATATCTAGTAGTACAAGATTAATTGAAATCTCCAAAAGAGCTAATATTTTACTACCTTAAGGAATAAAGTAATAGAGAATGCATTATTTTTTATTAAGTGTCAAAGAAGTTTATTAAGTTTTAAAGACATTTGTCTGAATAGATATCATGTTGAGACAATAAATGAAAGTAACACTTAATACTTCTATATTATATCTATTATCTCAGGTAGAAAGTGTGTTGAAAAGAAAAAAATTACTCGCTCTGTTCACAGAATTAAACTACACAAATATTAGAATAATTGAAACCTATAGTAAAACAGAAGTTTACTAATGATTTTAATGTTCGGAGTAATCAATTGGACCATCTTGGATCAATAATGATGCAAAAAAAATTATTAAAAATTTATTTGATCATTCATTGAAAAACCAGAAGATTTTTCAATCTAATGAATTTTATGTGTTGCTTACTCTGAAGGCAAATAAATTTTAAAGCTATCACCAGCTAAAGTTGGGATTGAATTCCTTACGTTTTTGAATAATATTGAAGGTTATATGTGGATTCATACACCCACCATGTGAACCATTTAGATAGTTTACGGTTTTAATCAATGCATCGACTAGATGGTCATATTTGTGCGTATTATCAACTTGCAATTTGGTATTTGCAACTATTCATTTGCAAGCATATTTTCTTAGTTATATAATCAAGATTATTTGTCTTAATAATGCTGGTGGATTTACATCTCAAGCCTTTAATATTGCATATTAGTTGGAATAACTATTGAACAGCCTGTTGTTTATATTTATACACAAAATGGTCTAGTAGAATCGTTTATTAAACACTTTCAACTAATTGCAAGGTCATTACATATAAAATTCAAACTCTCAATGTCTACTTGGGGGCATGCCATTTTGGATGCAGCAACATTTGTATGCATCAGGTCAAACGAGTTATTATAAATTCTCCCTATACAATTGATTTATGGTTTGGAGCCAAATATTTTTCATTTAAGAATTTTTCAATATGTGGTCTATGTTTCAATTGCTCCACCATAAAGCACAAAGATGGGTCCTCAAAGGAGGTTAGGAATATATGTTAGATGCGAATCTCTATTTGTAATTAAATATTTAGAATTATCAATAGGAGATTTATTCATGACAAAATTTGTTAATTATCATATGATGAAACAATTTTTCCAACATTAAGGGGAGAAAAATAAGAAACTGCAAAAGAAAATTTCTTATAATGAATTATCATTATCTAGTTTTGATCCTCACACAAATCAATATGAACTTGAAGTTCAAAAGATAATTTTTTGTAAAATATAGTAAATTAGTTATCAGAGATTTTTACTAACTTAAAAGAACAACTAAATCTTACATACCAGTTGCAAATACTTCTATTAACATTAATGTCCTTGTAGGACAAAGCACGCTAGAAGCATGGAGATCAATCGGTTCTAAAGATAAAATTTTCAAAAAAATAATATTTAAAATGGTCAGAAAGAGGAAGTGGAAACTCTAGAAGAGAACCTAGACATAATTGATACACATTCCAGAAGAAATTTAGGTACTTGAAATTAGTGAAAATAAAGAGATTTCAATAAATTATACCATGATGAGAAAAGATGGAACCGGTAAATAAACATCAACGATATTTTACGTATAATATAGAGCTCAATATTATGAAAGAAAAACGAGGATCTTGAACCTACATCTATTAAAGAATGTAGATAAAGAAATGATTAACCAATGTGGAAAGATGCAATTATGGAAAAACTGAATTTGTTTGCAAAACATGAAGTTTTTGGACTTGTAGTCCGTACATCAAATAGTGTTAAACCAATGGAATATAAATGTGTATTTGTGCAAATATGAAATGAGAAAAATAAGATTTTAAGATATAAAGCATGGTTTGTAGTACAAGATTTTACCTAAAGATCTAGTATTAAATATAAAGTGATATATTCTCTACGGTTGATGCAATTACAATTCTATATTAACTAGTCTGACAATATATGAGAAGATTGAAATGCGTCTAATGAATGTAGTTACAGCCTATTTCATAGTATTCTGTAAAACAAATTATAGCTGCAACTTTTTCTAACCATGAAGAAATTTTAACAACTCATGAGCAAGTCGTGAATGTGTCTGGTTAAAATTTATAAGTCAACATATTTGAGAAATATGTGACTTGTCAATCAAGAAGAAATTTTTGATAACATTACTTGAGGATAATACTGCTTGCATAGCTCAATTAAAAGAAGGATATATTAAAGACAATCGAACAAATCACATAGTTCGTCAAAATTCTTCTACACTCATGATCTCTGAGAAAAAGGTGAAATTAGTGTTCAATAAATTCAGTCAATTGACAATCTAGCAGATTTGTTCACTAAAGCCTTTTTTACTGAAATATTTGAATACTTGGTATAAAAGATTGAAATGCATCATTTTAAATATCTCTATAATGCAATCATCAGGAGAGTAAAACATGCACTGTACTTTTTTCTTTCATCATGGTTTTTTCTACTTGGTTTTTCTTGATAAGATTTTTAATGAGGTGGTATTTCAAAAGCATATTCTTGAAACGATTATATACTTTTTTCTTTTACTTGGATTTTTTTCCATAAGGTTTTTTCCTTGTAAGGTTTTAATGAGGCATATTCTTAATACAATGAATATTTGAGGGGGAGTGTTATGAACAAATATGTGAATATCCATTATGTTATTACTCAAGAAGTGTATACCAAGTCAAACAGCCCAACAGGCAAAATATAAGAAATGTAATCTAATTTGAACTTTTATATAGAATTAGATTAAGATTATAATTCAAAGGGTTATTGGCTTATAAATAGGTCTCTCACTTCATTTGTAAATACATACTTAAATAAGATTTTTTTATTCCTTCTAAATGCTTTCTTTTTCTCTAAATACTTTCTCTTATAGTTATGTTTTACTCCTTCTAGATTTTTTTTAGATTTATTTTATAATAATAAAGTGTATTTTATATAATATGATAATTCTTCAAATTAATGAAGGATATTTTTATCCATTAATGTTTTTACTCTATTCCTTGCCTTCCCTCGTCTCCCTGAATGGCCTTTCTTTCCAACCAAATAAAGCGATGGCGATTCCACCAGCCACACATGCTGCCATCTTCTTATCACGTTAATGTTGATAATTTCCTTATAAAGGCGAGCTATTTCAATGTTGACCAAAGAAATTATTTACTTTTGACGTATTAGAAAACGAAATGATGCATTTTTAGTCTCTAGACCACATAATTAAATAAATTGTGGCTCATACCCTCTGACCATAGGTAGAATCTACATCTCTTAGAACTTGATAAATAGCCTCCGAGCATAGATAGAATCTACATCTCTTAGAACTTGATAAGGCATGGCCACTACTAAAGATGGACTTCTTTACTATGGCTCCTTGCTCTTAGTTTCGTTCATTTGCATCTATCTCCTTCGGTCCCTTCCAAAGAAGTTGTCCAGTTATGGACGCCCCACCGCTCGGCACCTTCCGAGCCCACCAGGTCTACCCATCATTGGCCACCTCCATCACCTGCTGCTAGGCTCCAGTAGTTTTCCAAAGAAACTGCATAGCCTAGCCACTCATTATGGCCCGCTCTTGCAGCTTCAAATGGGAGCAGCAACATGTGTCCTGGTCTCCAACGCCAATTTTGCCAAAGAAATCTTGAAAACCCAGGAGCTTAATTTCGTCTACCGTCCAGAATTTGGTTCCCCTGAATACAATATATATCATGGATCTGATTTTATCCTTGCACCATATGGCACGTATTGGCGGTTTTTGAAGAAGCTTTGCATGACCAGACTTCTCTCTAACTCGACGCTTAATCAATTTGTCCATATTCGGGAGCAAGAGAGGGCGAAACTCTTGGAATATCTTATCAAGGTATCTAAAGAAAGAGAGTTTTGCGATCTGGGTGCGCCACTAATGTCCATGATGAACAATGTAATTTGTAGAATGGCGATGAGCACACGACCCTGGGAGAATGCTGACGAAGCAGAGAAGATCAAGAAGTTGATTGAGGAGTTAGCTGTGGTTGGAGGAAAATTAAGTGCAGGAGACATATTAGGCCACTTGGGAAAATTTGACCTGCTTGGCTATGGAAAAAAGCTCAAAAATGCACTTGAGAAGTTTGATAGATTGGTTGAGGACATCATGAAGAAACATGAAGAGAATGGTTCTGATAGAAAAGGGAGCGATTTAATGGATATCGTCATGGAGACTTGCAACGACCCAAGTGCTGAAGTCAAGTTGAGCCGAAAGGACATCAAGGCCTTCTTCCTAGTAAGTAATAATTCCTTGAAATTCAGGCTTGAACCATGTTAATCCTGCTTTCTTTTTTCGGCTTTTCCCTCGTGGATGTGTTTCTTAATTATTCTTTTGTTGTTTCTCTGAAGTTCTTTTTAAATATTGGTAGAATAACGATATCCAAGAGGGTAAGTCTCAACACATACCTACTAATTATATATTATTTGAAATCCTCCCCTTAGACTAAGTCAAGCTTTTCCAGTATTTAAAAATCAAATATACTTAATTTTGGAAAATCTTTTGCAAAACCATAATTAATTATAGCAGCCACAATAATTTATCTAATGACAGGTGAAGTAGATTATTAATTAAAATTTGTGAATCTGACAGGACATGTTTATGGCCGGAACTGAAACATCATCAATAGCAGTTAAATGGGCCATGGGAGAGCTCATCAACCATCCACTAGTTTTCAAGAAACTGAGACAGGAAATATCTTCAGTGGTCGGGCCTGGCAGATTGATCGAAGAATCAGACGTGCAAAATCTCCCTTACCTACAAGCTATTGTGAAAGAAACCCTAAGGCTACATCCTCCATCAGTTACTCTCCTCAGACAAAGCAACGAAGACTGCCAGATCGACGGCTTTTATTTGAAGTCCAAGAGTCGGATCATTCTCAACCTTTACTCCATCATGCGGGACCCAAATTCATGGAATAATCCAGATGAATTCATTCCAGACAGGTTTATGGGCAACACCAATCTAAACTCAAACAAGGAGCTAATGGAAATGAAAGGACAGAATTTCGACTACCTCCCATTTGGTAGTGGGCGGCGTGTATGTCCTGGAGCATCGCTTGCCTTGGCAAACGCACATGCAACGGTTGGAGCCTTGGTTCAGTGCTTTGATTGGAAAGTCAAAGGTGGAGAAATGGTTGATATGAGAGAGGCATCGGGGTTTGCCGCTACTTTGGCAATGGCAAGCCCCTTTGTGTGTTATCCTGTCACACAATTTAATCCATTTGAAGAAAGCTAGATTCATTTGGGTTTGAGCGTGCGACCAGTAATCTAGCTACAGTCCATAAGGGTTTAGATTAAATCACTTTATGTATGCTTACTACTTGTTTAATAAATAAGTCTTCTGTAGACAATAATCGATAATAATCCAGTACATGGTCGTCACATGTGCTGAAGAATAAATAGATAGTTTATCATTTAAAAAAAAAACTGTTTTCATGGGACCTGAATTTTCGTTTTCATCTTTAAGTATGAGTGCAAATCTGAGATGGATAAGAGTGATGTTCCAACATCATGTAATTAATTCAATCTCATCTATTAGTCAATCCTTTCTTTATCCACGGTTTTTTCAACCGAATTTTAATGTTGGAACATTCTATTGGAAACTTCATCTTTGAAAAAGTCGACGCCACTGCTTGTTATTGAAAATCAATCAAAATTTTTTAATGAAAAAATTCCATTGGAATAAGCGACAATATTTTTTATTATGTTAACATCAATTCTTTGGAAAGGACTATAATTATGGACAAAAAATTCCACCGATAAGGCAGTTCCAACAAAATATCTTTGCTAATTATCAACAAAATTTTATCTATTGTTAATTATTCTTGGCATAAAACTCAAAAAAGCTCTTAAATTATTGAAAAAAATCCAAATATAATTTTATTCTTTTGTTGTGTTGGATCAAGTCTCTATATTTTGTCAAAAATATGATTGGATGCATCTGCGATTACAAGATTTAAAAACTGTAAGTGAGTATAACTCAGCATTATATAGAATTAGTTTTAAACTAAAATTGGGTAGAGAAAAGGTGACTTATGATGATTTATTAGAAAAAACATTCTTTACTTTTCACACCTCAAATGTGCTCTTGCAGTAGCAATATCGTGAAAAAGGTTTAAGATATACTCTGAACTAATTTCATGTCTTGTTGTGGTTGAGGAAAATAACGAGCTATTGATAAAAATCATTAATTTCACCCAACTGGATATGCTCCATTTCTTGAAGAGAATGCAACATCATTTAGAAATTTTGATCATGGTCGTGGTCATAATCATGGTCATAACTGTGGATGTGGAAGAGGTTATCATAATTATCGCAATCGTGATAGTTATACAAATTATTATTGTGATAATAAAAAGACTCGTTAGAAGTGGATGAACAGTAAAGAGATACAAGAAAAAGACAAAGATAGATAAAGTGAAAAGAATATAGAAAATATTTGTTATCGATGTGTCATGAAAGGCCATTGGTCATGCACCTATCATATGCAAAAACATCTTGTTAAACTTTATCAAGCATCACTAAAAGATAACGGAAAAAATATCAAAACAAATTTTGTTGAAGATGATAGCCAAGTTGATATAATACACTTGGATGTTGTTGATTTTTTTGCCCATCTTAAAGAACTAATTGATTATTTGATTGGTGATGAAAATCTTGATAATGAAAATTTTAAATTATTTGATGACGTGTTTTAGTACAACTTTATTAAAAACTCGGTAGGTTTAATATAACTCTATTAAGAAGTTAATGGGTTTTAATATGTCTATTAAGAAGATTTTTTTTTGTGTTTTAATAACAAAGTTTATATTTAATGTTCTTTTATGTAAGTTTCTTACTATATATATTTTATTTTCTTGAGGAAAATAGGGACATTCATCTAGTTAGATCTAAAATCAATGATGAAGACATATGTCTAATAGATAGTATTACAACACATACTATATTTAAAGATAAGAAATATTTTTTTCACTTGACAGTAGAAAAAGCTAATGTCAATACCATATTTGGTAGTACAAGATTAATTAAAAGCTTCAGAAAACTCAATATTTTACTACTTGGAGGAATAAAGTTTATAACAAAAGATGTATTATTTTCTACTAAGTCTCAAAAAAACTTATTAAGTTTTAAAGATATTTGTTTAAATGGATATTATATTGAGACAACGAATGAAAAAGATACTGAATACCTTTACATTACATCTTTTATATTAGGTAAAAAGTGTGTATTGAAAAACTTACCTGTTTTATCCTTTGGAATGTACTACACAAAAATTAAAGTGATTAAAACTTATGCTATAGTAAACTAGAAGTTTACTAATAATTTTAATATTTGGCATGATTAGTTAGGTCATCCCAAATCAATAATGATGTGAAAATTATTAAAAATTCATATGGTCATCCATTGAAAGCCTAAAAGATTTTTTCATTTAATGAATTCTCATGTGTTACATGCTTTCAAGGTAAATTAATTATAAGACCATCACTGGTTAAAGTTTGGATTGGATCCATTACATTTTTGGAACATATTCAGTGTGATATATATAGACCTATACATCCATTATGTGGACCATTCAAATATTTTATGTTTTAATCGATGTATCAACAATATGGTCACATGTGTATTTATTATCAACTTGCAACTTTCCACGTTAAAAAATCATGTATTTTCTTGTGATTTTATTTTGTGCATTCATAATTATATTTGTTGTCTAAGATATTTTTAGTGATCGGATATTTGCTACTTAACAAGTTCTTTCAAGCGAGAAAGACTTTATTTTGTATATTGTTTTTGCTATATCAATGCCATTTCCAACTAAACAGTGGCCATATACAGTAGCCTTTATCTCTTCCCTTATTTTATCTTCAGAAGCATCTGCCACACAGAATGTTTTGTTACTGATAATCTTCTTTATCGTGTGTTCTGAACTTTTGATTGCCACAGAAAATGAAGGTAGTGAACTCTGATCATGGTGGAATCACACAATCAACAGATGTGGAAGTAGAAAATGGGGGCTAACATTGGGTGTGTTTTCTCTGCCTCTAAGTTGCAGGAGCTTAAAATTTATGTTCTCATGCAGCTAAGACGCAGCAGCGCTCGAGTTGGCTGTAGGATGAAAGTAACGAATAAAATTATACAATTGGGATATGTTTCCATGTACACCACACGGGAACACTGCAGTTGTAGTAAGCTTATATGCTCTATCACTGCCATGAGGAGTAAGAGCAACCATATCATTCTCTCTTGCAAAAGGATGGTTTTAGAAAAGTTCTATGAATTTGACTGAAAAAATAGGCTGGATGTTGAGCACTCAGCTTGCTCTATGCAATGGTTGCAGGTGTTTATCCCCTGTTATTTGGTGGCGTTATTGTCATCACAGAGCAATTACAGCAAAGGTATGAGGAATGACAAATAATAGACGCGAAGCTTGGCAGGAAGTATTGGCTGAGCAAGTTGTGGAATAGGATTCCAGTTAGATAGTGACATAATTCCTATTGCCATGGCTAATTACGACAGATCTCTATCTAGAGGAATCCTGAGGAAAATAATGATTTCCTCGCTAACGTGCCTCTCCTTTAAGGATTGTACTATCTATCAGAAGCTGTAGCTAGATGTCCTTTTATCTTTCTTTCAGACAAAATCAGGGCATCTGTTGATATGCTAGCATGGGCAAGTGCAATGCCCTAAGGGATCCTCTCTTCCACTATTTACACCATGGTCACAATAACCCATCCCTGATTCTCCCATTAGTAAAGACATTCCAATCATACCCCAATATATACCGCTGGAATGAATAGATGTAGTGATGAACCCCAGCATATGCAGCCGAATTGATAGAACTGCTTGCAAGTTAAAAACAAAGAACAATGAAAAAATGAAAACGACTTCTTTCCCCATTAATGTGTGGTTAATTATGCATACAAATCATCTGCCTAGATTTTGCTACTTTCCCCAGCATATGGGCCTGGCTCATGCAAGTCGCAGGAGCAGTGCAATGTTTAATCTAAGTCGTACCAATATACAAGTTACAATCAAATGTACAAGGTGATTACAACATAAAGTTTATTTTCTTCCTTTGGGATATATACATCTTGTTTCTAGGACCTAAAAGTTTGATTCCTGCACAATTATGCATTTCAAGAAGCTGTTCCTTTGGACTCTTGAATGTCCAACTCATGCTCTGCTACCATGATGCAAGAATCAGCTTCCAGAGATGAAACTGAGCTTTTCTCCATCAATGTTCCCTTGGGTGATGTAAGCATGTCAGTTGTGCATTGAACATCAGGCATTATGCCAACCTGATCTATGTCATGAAGAGCAGGTGATAAATACTTTGCAACCGTAACAAAGAGAGCAGATCCGTCATGCAGTTCTGTCACACTCTGCAGCAAAACTCATTCAGAAACAATGCCAAATAAGCTTTGAACAATTAAGGGTTCATCTAGAGTTGACAGAGTTAGAGGCCAAGTTCAGTAATGAATAACATTCAAGTACTCTTAGAAAACTTAATTGGAATAGGATCTATCACTTGTAGGTTTAAAACTAGTCATTCAAGACTTCAACAAAGGGGTTATATTGTCAGCCATTCAAGAACAGGGGTTATGCTGCCAAAATGAATTTAATCACACGCATTGACAGTACTCCCAAGTTTCAATTGAGTGCAATCCTTTTGGAATAGTTAACCACCAGTTTTAACCAATGTCCTGAGTAATGAGATGAGCAACGGAAAGATGAATTACTTTTAACAATTGAAAATTAAACATACCTGAATTTTCCCTTTGCCAAAAGTTTTGTGGCCCACAAGGATAGCCCGACCATTGTCATGTAGCGCACCTGCCAAAATCTCACTAGCACTTGCACTTCCCTCATTCACCTTTTACAAATAATAAAGATAGAAGTTGCTGTTAAGAACTTTCAAGGCATAATTGAGAGTAAAAATATAACAATTGCAAAAGACATTCAGAATTTTCCTACAAATTTCCAAGATTCAGCAGGAAATTTCCAGGAGAGTGCAACAATCTACCAAAAATTAGCAAAACATTCTAAAAGGATATCAATTTGGAGAAGATCGATGTGGTATGCTATGCAGGTATGAGTCATAGACATTGTGATGCTTTTAAGCATCTGTCAAACTCAATCCTCACTCTTAACAGATAAGTCAAATTCATATTGTGTAGAATTTTACCCACCCTCAATTTATTTCTAATCTTTGTTACAAAACATTACAAAGTTAAATCTTTAAATTAAGGAAAAAGATAAACTAGTTTGATTTAGGCTGACTGAACAGGCAAGCTACACATCACAACTATTTATCATGTTCCAGCTGACCTGTCTACTAATAAATGAATTGTTTAAAAACCTTTCCATTTTCAGAGATGCTAACCTGGACTAGGTTACAATTTCCACCTTCAATTGCAGTAGATCACAAATAGAGGAATTTTTTGATTTGTTCAACTATGTAAAATCAATAATGGATGCAAGATCTGATAAGGTTTGCATTATACCAAGACTAGTTGCACCAGTGCTCCAGCAATAACATGAATTATATGACCAGAAACAATATACTCTTCAGAGCACTTATGTGCACATTCACACGCGCGCGCGCGCACGCACACACACACCGAAAGAAAGAACAGAAAAAGATGAATTAACTAGGGGGTTCCTGTTAGGAAAATTTTAAATGTCAAGCATTGACACTCACAAGAACAATGAGAGGATCATGCGTTACAGCATGGCCATTCACCATGTTGATGGGTGACAATTGCCCATCACGATCAATTGTGTTCACAAGAGTCTCATTCCCTTCTAGCCATATCTGGGCAACATCAAGTCCAGCTTTAACTAGACCTCCCTGCACAAAGATTTGAGAGAAAATTTAAGGAGAGAAATTCCCTCAAAAAAATCTTCAATAAACAAAAATAGGAGTGAAAAATAACTGGGTTGTTCCGCAAATCCAGTATGTATGAATGTACACCCTGGCTCTCCATATCATGAATTGTATTCTTCATATCAGTAGCAGCACTCTGTCAAAGAGGAAAGGGAATGTTCTTATTAACTCATCGCTAGTAAAATAGACAATCACAATTCATGATTATGGACCATTTCTTTCACAAAGTTTTTTGCATGCACAAAAAATTAGTTAATGGATTACTACCTGTGAGAATGTTGACAGCTTCACATAACCAGTTTTTGTTAGGCGCCCATCTAGGGTTCTATGAGGGATCACAGTACTGGATATTGGTGAAAGCCTAATGTACTCACGAGGTAGTTTGACCTTCAAGCAGAAGAGCCATGTTTCAAGATTAACTAATCAAAAAGTATAAAACAATTCTATGATATTTATAATCTGGTTGTGTATGCATAAATTTCACAGCTCTATTATTGAAAATTTCAACCTTCTTTTCTAAAGGTTAAGAAGCCAATCAATAGCAGTAAAATTTCAATAGGCAAGAGGCTCCATGCAATAATCACTTGTGCTTAGTAAAAGCATAAACCAAACGAAGCCTTAAGTTTTGCTTCTAGAAGCAAAAAGCATGAAGACATTTGAATACAAAAGTAAACAAGATTGGTTAGCCATTTTTAATCATGTATGCGTGCGTTTGTACATACATACATACATACATGCATGCATACATACATACATATATATATAGCAGCAAAAGCAACAACCAAATGGAGCCTTGATAAACACCACAGTATTGCCTGCATAATGAATGGTTTATTACCTCCTTGATAGAAGAACCACTTCCTGAATCTTTTCCCTGGAGAAAAGAACATCGGATTTGTTACTTTAAGCATTTTTGGTAATTCTTTGGCTAGCAAAAGTTATACAAAAAATTCAAAGTTAAATGAAACATAAGACTGGGATAATGAAAAACAGATACAAACATCTATGGCACTTTCACAGTGCTAGATTGCATGTTTTTGGGACATAAGGAAGGCAGTTAGGTTCAACCAAGTAAAGGAGTGGTAAATTGCCATCTTACACGTGCTTAGAGTATTCATAGGACCAGATTTCTGAAGAAGCATGCATTAGATCCACTATGAGTGCAAAGAGGTTATGACTAATAGTTCATGACAAAGGGAAGGATAGAACATTCCAACTCTCTTTATTTCACTCATTATTTTAATTGGATGCACAGGTCATGTCTGTATATGAGCTGAATGCAATGAAAATAAAAGAGCATGATCTCAAATCACTGCATGTCCTGTCAAGGTAAGAAAGATCATGGTTTATGCAGGTCACTCAAGATAACTTAATCTTTATTTACATTGCAGAGAATGAGAATAGATAATTACAAAGTGGAGCTTTACTGTAACCGTTGTTCCAGCTTGGCCTCTGAGCCTTAGGGCTGCTGCTTCACTATCGACACCATCAAGTCTCTGCCCTGAAGTCGCAAAAACAGCATATAAAGTTAAGAGAGTTAAGTTTTGAATGCAAAGACAACATTTGGAAAGGAAGAGACTTTGCACTCATAAATCATGTCTTCAAGAAAGAAAGATAGACTGGATTTAATTCAGGATTTGAAATGATAAAACAAACAGCTCAATGGACCAAGTCCTAAATACATTTAGTCACAATATATTAAATAAAATTATACGCTGTAACCCTGGAAGAGGAAAGGTAGAAGCTTAATAACTTATGTACCATTAATTTCAATCAACTCATCTCCCTCTTGTATACCAGCACGAGCAGCTGGGCTACCGTCTACACAAGACAAAACAACCTGCATAGTTTAAATAAAATTATAATGGCAATGCATCATTTATGATTAATGCCAAATATGAAACATTTTGGGAGACACATGATTGAATATCAAATTTCAACCGCAGAATACAAATAATGAAGCAAAAAAAAAAAAACATAATACTGTAAAGAGAATCTTTCATTGTTTGGCCACATGAACAGTTGGAATGAAAATTGAAAAGTCGCTGAAAAGAAATTCATAGTAATCAATTTCCATTAATCCTGAAGCAAAGCAATCCATCTCCAATGAATTATATTAATGAACTAAACAAATTTAAATTGCTTGTCACTGGAAAGCCCTAAATTTTTTAGAACTCCTCCAGAAAGAGAACAATTTAAGCTTTGATCTAACATAGGTAAAGAAGAAAATTTTATTAGGAAAGGAGAAGTTATATCTAAGGAGAGTCCATAAGTCAATCTGGCACAGGTAATAAGAATGATGAAAACAATTAAATTTGTGTTACTAACCAAATGACCAGTTTTTGGTTCAACACTTATGAATAGGCCAACTCCTTGCAAATTTCCATCACTTCCAATTCTAAAACTTTGGTACTCCTAAAAGTGAAAAAATAGTCATTAGATAGAGCACTATACTAATCCCATGAAATATATTCATCAATCAGTAAAATAATGTCATCTCAAAGATTGAGTATCCTTGGGAGCAGCCAGGATGAAATGACAGCAAACTGAATCACGCATCATATTCCTTGTATTTTTGTGTACTACTGTATAAAACTATGCTAGCTAAACTGAAGTACCAAAGGAAGCTGATTGTAATACCTTTGGACTGACAATCCGAGTGAAGGGATCCCCAAGAGTTGAAAGCATTCCTCTGATTTTACCATATGCTGCATCAGCTGACTTCAAGGGAAACATTTCCACCATTGTTTGCTGCAGCTTCAAATCCCAGTCTGCAACACAATAACTCTCAAGAATTCGTTTACTCACTATACAAAATTCCTTGGTTCCTAAACAACCAAAGGAAGGGACAAAATAAGCATAGTACTTTCGTATATATTCCTCCCCTTCCCCAACCCTTTATGACAACCTACTTATCCATAAGGAATTTGCAGGCCTAAGAATTCCATCTCAGGACTTTTAACTGTTCAAGGCACCTGAACACTTTGACAGACACAATGGAAGGTGACATTATTAGATCCAAACTTCAAGGTCATTTCCTTCTCGTGTTTAATTCTAATACAACTTGGACAGTAAAGCATTTCTAAAACCATAATTGATTAAAAATGGACAATTGACTAACATATGGTACCAAATATAACATATATTCTTACATAAAAGCAGAACCATTAATTCTGCCATTAGAATAGTAAATTGTTAATGCTTAATTCTTCAAAAAAAGGATTGCTTGCTTCTGCATCCAAAACATACTTTTTGCTTTTTGCTTCTGGAAACAAACAAAAGCAAGCAGTAAAAGGGATTGTACATATAACTTCTTATTGGAGATAGACATGGAAATTCCTCATTTACATAAAAAGAATGAAAAACTCAAAACATTCGAATTACCTTGATGATTATATGTTGGGTCAACAAAAGTTTCCCTTATCAACCCCCAAGCTTCCACAAGAGTTCTTTGCACTGTATTCACCTAGCAGACAAACCTTTCTATACTCAGACATTTGACTTCAACAGTCATAACCCAATTCAAAGTGTACAATATCTAAAACAAAAAAACTACAAATGAATCACCTCTTCAGTGCGGGAAACAGGAAAAGCGACGGTTAGGGACCCCGCAAAAGCTGGAGAATCAGAACAAACGGAGGCCAGAGCCGTGGCCGCCGCAGCAAAACCAACAAACCCTTTCGTTATTGACTTGATCAAATCAGGACCGTTGGATTGTGGCAAAGGAGCCTCTGTCTTAACCGCTTGATGCTGGTTAGGGCCATGATTATATGAAGCACAAGGCAATGACACACTTAATTTTTTTACAATGCCACGATTTAAGCACGACAATCGATTTGAAAAAAGTGGAATCGAAGTGGGTCTTGAGGATTTCAGGAGATCAAAATTTGAGCAGAGAGGTTCCATTTTTCTTTTACAGCTACAATGAAAGAAATTAAAAAAAAAAATGATGTTTGGATTCTGAGTAAATGTTCAAGTTTTTAAGGAGCTGAAGAAGGCGAGGGAAGGGGTTTCCTTTATTGTTGACCGTTATTTTTTTGCTGGTGGGAATCTGCTGGGTGCGGGCCCACATGAATCTTACTGAATTTTTTGTGGTGATGAGATCTGTTGCGTTGCGTGCTTGAGTTCCTGAGGAAAGAAGAATCCAAGACTGTTTTCACAAAAACAAAAAGAAAAGCATTTTATTTAGCAACAGAAATAGAGAAATAAAAAAATAAAAACAAGTTGTGCAAAAGTTGAACACGTGTGTGTTTATTTTTTGTAATTGACATTTTGAAAAGGAAATGTTTTTTTTTTCTTTGCCAAATATCTTAAAATTATTTTCGTTTTAAAAAATTATTTCCTCATTTTTTTAATGAGAATTTCAATATTTTCTCTTTTTTTCCTTTTAAAAGCACAAGATAAAATTAACTTATTACCTTAATTATGTAAAAATTATCAGATTATAATATATTAAACTTTATATATAATTAATTTATATTAATTCAAGACTTACCGTAATAGGAATTTAGAATACAAAAACATATTTAATTCTTGATTCATAATTTGATAGCAGAAATAATATTTGCAAAATTAACTATTGCGATTTAGTACTGTAGGAACTTCCTTCTCTTTAATCCTAAAATCTATAACGTATGAAATTCTCAATATTTTCTATGGACAAGAGGAGATATGGTTATATCTTTATATAATGAAGCTTTAGACCCATCATACAAGTTAAGGTTTTCTTCACAAATCTACACTGTTAAACCTACATATAAGTTAGAATCTAACTCACTTTATTAGATTATATTATGAATTATAATATTATTATATAATCCAGATCAAATTAACATAACTTGATTTTAATAAATACAAAAATAAGTAAGGTAAGTTTACACTTTGAGTTTACTAGAAAATCTAATAATCTCTTACATAGGCTACATAATTTAAATTTAAATTTTGAGAAACAAATTTTTTAAAATCGACTAACATGCTAAGACAATTGAAAACTTTACAAACCCAAATTTAAAAAAAAATAATAATCTTAAAACTATTCCAAACTTCATTTTGTCTAATAAAATTTTGTGATATATAAAAATAGTAGTAACTATAACTACAAAGATATAACATCAATTATAATCACACATATCACTTAATCTTATTGATATGAACTCCATGAAGTGATTTTTGTTCTTAAATAGGGTTACAGGAATATGGAGGTGCTACATTCTCTTTGTAAGTAGCACCTAGAATAATTTTACAATGATTTATTGTTTAACGAGATAATCCTGTTTTTTATATATTTTTTTTCTTGCAAAAGAAAAACATTTGTATTCCTTCTCGATGACAACATGAGGATCCCTTACAATAACAAATTGATCAGATTTTTTCGTTTTATCATGGAATTTTTTAGGATGTTAGATTTCATGGACCATTTTAAAGATGAATTTATGAACTCTTCTTATCCTATTATAACTCATGAAATAAAGTCTTTTCAAAAAAGTACCATTTTCGTAGTTTTTGACAATACATGCCTCTGTGTTACTACAGTTAAGAACTATTTTGTTTCAGTGGTATCAGGAAGTCTACTTTATAGATGCACAAAAATTGACCTCTTAATATAATAAGGAGACAAAATTTATTAGATCCCTCTCACGCCTCAAAGGCTTTTCTCTCTTTCTCAGAACTTCCAATACTATGCTGTATAAGTTTATCTATATTCATAGCTAGACCTATGTCTATTTTCTGAATGGCCAACGCCACATCACTTTTCTAATTTATAAGTTTAATCCAATCAATATCTCAATGGAGAGCACTTTTTTTTTTTTCATTTTTTGTACTTCATTTGTTATTATTTTATAGGTATAATATCCAAAAAAGCTCTTCAATTATTCAAGAAAATTCAAATAAATCGTTATACTTTTATTGCATTTAATCAAGCCATTATATTTTTATTTTGACCCAAATAAGTTTTTATATTTTTATTTTGAGTCAAACAAGTTTTTGTGACTAATAATTGACTTAGTCAAAATATCATTTGTCATTCTATGTTGCCTTGTACTGATATAGAATGCTAACATATCATTATTAACGATGATATAACATGATGACACATCAATAATTAATGATGACGTGACATGTTAATTTGGTATGATAGTGTGACCATGTGACATTTTTTGCCCTCCACATCAATGTTATATCAGTGTCATATGGATATAAATTGATAAGTGACATTTTGAATAATAACAATTAGTCAACCATTAGTTGTAAAGGCTTATTTGATCTAAAATTAAAATATAAGGGTTTCATTGAATGTAATAAAATAATAAAAACTTATTTGAATTTTTTAAAACAATTTAGAGATTTATTTGAGTACTATACTTTGTTTTATTATTATTTTTTATCGATATAGACCTACTAACTAACTCAAATGGCCTATGAAACACAATTAATAAATCAGACCTTCAACCTAATCAATAAATTGGACTTCAAGTTCATTGAGCAAATTAAGTTTTAAGCTTGAATTAAAACAAGCCCAAATAAAATGAGCCCAAAAATCTTTGAAAAAATAAATCAAACTAAACTTAATCCGAATCATTTTAAAGTTCATTAAAAAGACCTAAAAATGAGGTGTTTACAAGTATAAACGAAGAGTCTAAGCACATCGTCATGTAAAAATCTTTGGACTAAATGCTTGGCATACAATTAAGTGCCCTTTCACATAAAAAAGGGATAATGAGAATAAAACTCAGCCTTTGAAACTTACCACTTTTAGATTAATAAATTACTAGAACTAGTTAAGTCTCACATACATGCTATTATGTGCTACCTTTTAATTTTTAATATACAAATATCACCTTTAGGTGAATGAAAATACACACTTAAACCAAAGACATCTCTGAAACATATGGAAACAATATTTTTATAATATTGACCAATTGGCCACTTTAGTGGCTATGAATTAATTAGCATAATGGAACTTATCCGATAATAGGATATTGCTTTATATTACCCACACAAACTTTATAGTATGATTTATTTAATTATTAACTGAATGAGCATGGGGTATCATGCTTAAAAATCATACCTACTCATGTGTAACATAACCTTATGAGATATTAAGTCATTATATCTCTATTTATGTCACCAAATAAATTTATTATAGTAAAAAAAAATCACTTTATAAGGTTTTTGTCTTGTTCCGTTACTGGGTTGTGACAAGTGCAAAGGCCTAATGGACATAGCCCACGAGGCCCATACAAACCTACAAACTCGTATATATTTGGCATGAAATTTATATCTACTCAAATGTACAAATTCAAAATTTATAAGTTAAAACACATATTTTATATTCCATTCATTATATCCTAGAATTACACTATTATTTCACATAATCACATTGTAACTTTGTAACCTTTCATTACATATGAAAATAGTGGTGCCCATGTCTATGAACAACAAAATGGGACACTACAAACTAGATAAAACAGGATAAGACAATGGAACGGTGTTTTTAGTTATTTATTTAATTATAGTTAATTATATTAGGTCAATTAAACTTAGATTATTTTAGGCTAAGTTAGATATTAAATTGCTTAAGGAAAGCTGTTATTGATTAAATTGTGCTTTTATAGGTATGCTTTGAAGGACTTTTAATGGAAGTAGGAGATATCATTTTAAGTGTAGACCTTCACTACAAATGTTGTTGTATTTCAAGTATATTTCCCGCTACGGGATCCCAAATGATGTGAATCCTAGACTATTGGAAAGATAAAAGGTAGAGCTACAACTTCTATATTTACCACTTTATTCAGTTCAGCATAAAAAGAGATAAAAAATCATGTCAAAATCGAAATAGTGTAACAAAACATGAAAAATCAAGAGAGGTCTTTAAGGCCACGACCCCCTATTAGAAATCACATTTTGGACCCAGGACACTCGAAGTTGTGGCTCCTAAAGCCCATGGCCACTACCCCCAACGAGAATAGCTAAAAAATCAAAATTTAAGCCTAAAAAGTGATAAAACTCCTTGTGCTTTTAGACTTCTATGTTGCTATAGCCTTAAGCCCTATTAAACACCTTTGAAGAGCACTTTTAAAGCATCAATTAGGCAGCAATTAAACATCCATTAAGCAAGAGTTTTCTTAAAAAAAAAAAGCATTGAAGCTAGGAAGAAAGTGGGGAATTAAAAGAAGAATTGTGGATAGTCAATCGTCAAATCATTAGAGTTTTTTTTTTCTTCTTTCGTTTTCTTTTTACTTTCTTGTTTAGATTTGATGTTTACTCTTTTTTGGATTATATTTTTAGACATTATGGTTAACTAAGTTTTTAATCTAGAATCGTAATTGAACCCAATACGTAGTCTAGGATTTTAATATTCTTTCTTGCTTATGATTGATAATGTTTGAATTGTTTATTTCAATCTTGTTCTTAATGCCTCTAATTACTTGATCATGAATTAGATTGATTTGGAAACCTAAGTAGAACTAGAAGAGGGAGTTTAGTGTAGGCCCGGTTGAAATAGCATATGATCAATATCAATTGCATAAGATGATTGATTTGATTTGCATGTAAGGTAGGAATATACTTACAAGCCATATGTAACCAAGATTAAAGTTGGTACTTAATGAGTCTTTTTTAATTTCAATTTGCATAGGAATATAGTATATTAGTTAAGTTAGATAATTTTATAAAAACATTGAAAAAGACTTACAAAAGATTTAGAGCTTTAGGTTAATAACTCAAACTTATCTAATAAGTGAAAGAAGAATAAAAGAAATTCAGATGAAACACTGAGGGCATATTGTGGTTTTAGGCTTTTGATATATTGATTTTAATTAGTTTATTTACAAGTTTTATTTCAGCTTAGTTTAGTTTTAGTTTTTTAATTTTCTACATTCTTAAATTCGTTCAAATTAAATTAAGGTGTAACAAGAGGAGTATCTAACAATTAATAATTAAAACAAATTCTCTATGAGAACGATACTCTATTTTATCACTATATTACTTGTTTAACAATACGTGCACTTATGTGAAAAAATCAACAAGAAGTTTTTGGTTGTTATATCAATATTAATATTAATGCCAAGAAGTTTGACTATTAATTCCTTTTTATCAATATTAATACCAAGCATCCTTAATCTTACTTCAAACTTTTCTTTATTTGCAGGTACTTTTAGTTGTTATATGCAAAGAGCTTGAAATTTGGAAATAATTCCTTTTGATCTAGAAATCAAAAAAACCTTTCAAAAACTTCAAAGGGAAAAAATACAAATTTCGACTCAAATCAACATCATGACTAACGAACAAAGGGAAAAAATGAAATCCTTGAGGGAATATGCTATCCTATTTATACAAGGTCTCCACTTTAGTATCCGAAGACCTACCATTTAAGCTAACAACTTTGAAATTAAGGCAGAAATAATTTAGATGATTCAGACTTCTGTTCAATTTGGGGGATTACTGAATGATGATCTAAATTCAAATATTGTGAATTTTCTGGGTATTTACGATACTTTTAAGCTAATGATGTCATTGATGATGCCATAAAATTGAGGCCCTTCTCATTTTTGTTGAAAGATAAGGCAAAGAGTTGGCTAGATTTGTTTCTAGCTGGTTCTATCACTGCTTAGGATGATTTGGCTTAGAAATTCTTGACAAAATTTTTCCCATCAACTAAGATAGTAAAGATGCATAATGACATCACCTTTTTTGCGCAATATGATTCTGAATCATTATAAAAGGCTTAGGTGCGATACAAAGATTAGCTTAGAAGGTGTCTTCATCATGGATTACCTCAATGGCTGTAAGTTCAAACTTTTTTATAATGGTTTGTTGGGACCAATTAGATCCATCATTGATGTTGCAGCTTGAGAAGCACTTATGAGTAAATCCATTGATCAAGCCTATGATTTGTTTGAGGAGATGGCTTCAAATAACTATCAATGGCCATCCAAAAGATTAAGTGCAAGAAAAGTTGCTAGAATTCATGAGCTTGATGCAATAAATACCATTAATGCACAATTTGTTGTTTTCACAAAGAAAATTGTTAATTTGACAAAATAACTTTCAAAGTTGGAAAGGAAGAAGTAGTGTTTAATATATTTAATGTAACTAAGTATCTTTACACTAATAGTTACCATAGAGTGGATTTAGTTCATGAGTTGGCTAAAAAGGAATTTGACAAGGATTATCCTTCAATGATAAGTACAACAAATTTTGTTACTTTTCAACCCACGCTTCAAGCTTTTTCCATAGAAACGCAAATCAATATGGTTGGATCCTTTTAGAGTGGTTAAGGTTTATTCTTGTGGTATCATAGAAATTGCTAGTGAGGTTACTAGATCATTCATGGTTAATGGAATAAGCCTTAAGCCTTATTTAGGTGGTTAATAAGTGCAAAAAGGGGTGCCATAGTTAAGCTAGTGACTATAAAGAAATACTTTTTGGTAGGCAACCAAAACTTTCGAAACTCATATTTTCTCTTTTCAATTATTTTTATTTTTTTTATTTATATTTCTACTTTAATCTCTATTTATTTTCTTTTTTCAGCAAAAAAAAAAAACCCCACTAGCATTAGTGATAATGATGAAGATGAGGAAAAGGAGTAAAGCCTCCCCGAAGTTCTTTAACTATCAGACGAGTATTCTTTACTTTTTCTTTACTTTTCTAACATTAAGAACAATGTTTCATTTAAGTTTTGGGAGGAGAGAAATTTTTTTGGTGGTGGATATTCAGTGGGAATTTACGATTTAATTTTATTTGCATGCTTATTTAAACTTTAAGCTAATTAGGATAGTCTATCATTTAATTTTCATTATGATTTTTTGAAAATTTTAGGATCTAGAGTGATTAGTACCAAATTTTTCAATAATTTCCTTTTCCAATGATGAGAATTTAGCTGTCTTCTATCTTTAGATCTTGGTAAATTAGGATATTATTTGGTTTATGTTAAATTTTTTTGCTAAGTATCATTGTTATGATGTGCTTTTCACATATATTGAGTACTTTATCTTTTATTTCGAATTATTATGCATATCTAGAGAAGGTTTATATTGATGTAAATTTTAGATTATATCAAGAATTTTAGAATTTACTTGATTCTTTCTCGAGGTAAAATCTTAGGCAATAGTTAGTTAAAGAGATGATTTAGGCCATCGTTGGACTGTTTAAGCTTTTTAAACTAACCTTTTTTTTTTTTGGATCCCTATTATACTCTTTTGAGCCTATTTTCTCCTTTTTTTTTCAACCACATAACAATGGAGCCTAGCCTTGAAATAAAAATTCCAATTTTGCAACTTTCACTCTAAAGCATTTATATAAATTTAGTAAGTGTATTTAGTTAAATGTGGAAAGAGATGGAAAAAGCTAGAGTTGAAAAAAAACCACTCCATTACCTGCAACATTAAAAAAAAAGTTTGAGGGTGTGAAATTGTGATGAAAAAGAGAAAAAAAGAAAAAAAAATAGAATAAAGTGTTGAATAAAAGAAAAGTTCAAAGAGAAGAAAAAAAGAGTTCTTGAAGAATAAAAATAGAGCTCTATATAGGCCTTATAATAATTATGTGCTTAGGGTGAAATGAGCCAAATTAGTATACTTTATCCTACCTTGACCCTAGCCATGCATTACAAGCTTTATAAAATCTTATTAATCCTTGACTTAGTATTTGTCTACATTAGTGGAGAGAGAGATGAAAAGAAACATATGGAGTTCTAATGTTAATTTTAATTTTCCATTGGCATAAACTCATTTGGATGGCATGATATTCTCGGTAAAATATTTCACACACACACGAGAGCCCATTCGAGAATGTACTTGCATTGGAATTGAAGCACAAGCTTGAATGATGCTTATATTTTTCTTTGAGTTAGATATTAATAGGCATACTTTTTGAAAAAATTATGAAGATCATTGATTTGGTGCTTTTTAACTCTAGTTAGTTGTTCATTTAAGTTGCTTATGTTTATTTGATTTTCTTTTATATTTTGCTTGACGACTAGCAAAATATTAGTACCGCTAGTGAATTCTTTTAAATATCTACCAAGGTTGTCGAAAGAAGATCCACTTCAAAGCTAAGCTTTATCTAACTCGAGATCTTAAAAACAAAAACATGAGATTTTAAAAAAGGTGAGTACATAATACTCAATGAGGGATAAGGAAAGAAATGAGCATTAACAGAAAAGTATTTAATAAACCATGCTCTTTTTGAAACTATGCAATTTTGTTTGAAAACATAAAACCATGGACGAACGTACTCAAAATCCATCATATCTTATTTATAAAACATTAAATAATCATATTCTAGAAAACCAAGGTCCTTATGTCTCAAATCATATGAAGAAGAACCTCTATTTAAAAAAAAAAGAAAACAGGAGATAAGTGTTGACACATAAGAAACAAGTCTTGCAACTTCATTTAAAATCTGTATATTTGGTGCTTTCCTCATTTCAAAATTTGACCACACTTAATCTAATCATATATTCATATAACCTTTAATTAGTGAAAAGCTAATAATAATATATATCAAATAGTCCAAGCATCATTATCAAAATTTAATACACTAGTGGGGCAACTTAGGAAACACAAAATGCAAACATAACACACATAATAGGTAGTTAATCCATATAGTTAGTGCACTCCGATCTATTGACTTCAATATCGCTTGTGCCATCCTTCGGCTACAAGGCTAGTGCCTTGTACCCCACTTTCCTAATGCTAGGTAGGGTGGTCTTATTGTACACAATAGTTAGCAAAACTACTGCTTTCCCAAGTCCTCACTTAAGTGCACCACATTGAATACATTTTCACCTGTTCTTTAAAACTAATTTCAATTTCCTAAAAGATTCCATATTCAACATGAACAAAGAGAGTATAATTTTGCCAAGCATAACATTTCATAAACAAATTGATCATAGAAACCATGTATGTTTACAACACTTAATAGTTCTCAAACAAATTAATAATAGTACCAATTTAAACATAGTTGAAGGCAAAACATACAATACAAAAGACTCATTTCCCATACACATTTTTGAAAGCATTAATCATAACATAACAAAAACATTGCATACATTTATTCAAAACTAATTTAACTACATATCCCTCACCTTATATGCCACCAAATCAAGGCTAAGCCACTTAGTTAATCCTTGGCACTACAATGAACCTAGACTAGTCAACACACACAAGGAATCAATATGTGCTTTTAATTAACTAGCTTAGATTCATAAGCTCATTTATACTACTAACTTAAATATAATAACATTAAGCACTGACCCTTCCACCATTCCAACTTCAAGATTTTTCCACCTACATAATCAATCAACTCTTGAATCCCATGAATCCAAAATCCCATATTCTTATTCCTTGGTGAGTTTGAAAATAGTAAAATTGAAATCAACTCCTAACAAAATAATAAAAACAAGAAAACTTGGATTTAGGAAAAATGATCTTGAATGTGAAACCCTTGAATAACAATATTTAAAGTTTCAATTTCCCACCTTAACTTAGCTTTGAAATTAAAAAACACATGCTCATGATTTTAACAAGTAAAAACGGACCAAAAAGAAAGATGAAAATTGAGATAGTATGATGAAACAAGAAAAATGAAGAACAACATAGAAAAATGTAGAACAATGGAGAAAACAAGGGAGGTTCGACCAATGTGCAAAAATAAGAAGAAAATTAAAAGTGTGGGGGATGGCCAATGTGAGAAAAAGAAAGAAAGGCAAAGCTTCTTAAACAAGCTTGAGATTATTTTATTTTATTTTTTTAAAAGTCAAAGATTATTATTATTATTATTATTATTATTATTATGATGTTGATGAAAGGTTCAACCTTGGTATAGACAAAAAGGAAGAAGCAATTCCTTGAGGCTTCTAGAAGCTTATTTAAGTAATATTTCCTTCCAAATAATATTTTTGATATATAGTATTTAATAAAAACTTACCAGGAATGACCATTTTACCTATGGATTTAATTTTTTTATTTTTGTTCTTATTTGAAAATTTGGGGTTTCACAATTCTTGCCCCTTTGGAAAATTCATCTCCATATTAAAATCAAGTGTACTAACCTTATCACTCGAATAAATGAGGACATTTGGCTTGCATTTCATCCTTAGTTTCCCAAATAACTTCTTCGTTAGTATGCTTCCTCTACAACACTTGTGTCACAGGCTTGAAACTTTAACCTAGAATCGTGTAATGCTTAACCTCTGTATGTGAAGACTAAGCAAGCTTAAATGATAATAATGCGAAAGCATAAGACAATTGAAAAAAAGAAATGAGAGAAACAATAATTGTATTATTCTTCAAATGTAAACAAAATACAAGTGACTTATGTTAAATGCTTGGTCAGCAACTCAGTGCCTTACAATAAAAACTAAAAAAGTTATTTATAGTGATAACCCATCTAACCCTTGTAAAAGTATGGCAATCCACTAATATGCAAACTGCCTAAATACTTAGCCACCATTTTTTCTAGCAACGAATAAATCACCCTCATATAGGGAGTCCGCTTTTACACAGGCTCTTGTTGCCCGACTTCCATCCGCACGGCCTCCATGCGCACTACTTTCCTACACGTAACATGTATGTTGTCCTCTAATGCGCACCCCACTGACGTGTGGACTTCTACTGCGTGGCCCTCATGCACTCGACTATCTTGTGCGCAGCACTTTGATGCTCGCCCTTCATATGCGCGAGCCTTACGTACCAAGCTGGCACATCAGGCTCGTTGTTTTGCACTGCTTTGCACAGCTCATCTCACTGCCCTCTACATGTGCAGCCTAGTTCTATGGGTGTGTTGTGTGCATGGCATCCCTTATTCGATGTTGGCCCGATGGTTGTCGAAATTGTACTCGCGTGTTATGTCATCCTATGGTTGACACACATCTTGTGTTGTTGTACAACACCATTGCCTAGTGGTCCAATCGAGTTGGACTGATCATGGAATCACGGACCGTGACATCTTGGGAGTGGCCTTCGGCTGATCAACAAGCCCAACCTTTCTTCTTCCGCTAACCAAGTGAATTGACCCAATTAGTCCAAACCCAACGCATTTGGGTTTTCTTAATTTCTCCCCAATTCTCAATTTATATTCAGTTTTAACCAAATTAGACCCTTCTAAACCTCAATTAAAACATGTTTTAATGAAACTCATTCATCAATATTCACTAAAACAAAATAAATTGATATAATTACCTATAATTTTGAGTTTCATTCCCATTTGTCTCTATTTTGTTTTCCTCAATATTCAATTCACTAAATCCTATATTTTATACAATCAAAACTTATGTTTTATTTGTATAAGATATAATAATTGATTTATAGAGATAAATTTGAACTAAAACACATAAAATATCAAGATTTTAATCCATTCATGAATTGGATTTTAAAACCAAGTTACAAGCTTTACACTGATTTAACCCTTGTATTAAGAGGAACAAAAGCCCTATGCTAATTCAAATTAAAAATGCATCAACTTGAGTACATTTTAAACAAATTTAAGCCAAACCTAAATATCCATTCCTGTGAATATAATATCTAAAGTTACAGTACCGAATTTGATGAAATCGACGAGTTTAATAAAGCTGTAAGACCTCATTAACAATTTTGACTACTCAAGAAACAATAACCCTAAGGTAATTTCAAAAAAATTACATAAAATCAAGTTTTTCTTGGCTTAAAATTGTAAAAACTTGTAGCTTTTGAAAAACTCAATTTCTTAAGCTGCAATTTTATTCAATTACATGAATGTAATTCGACCTAACAACTATATAATCAATAAGATATCATCAATTTGACATTTTCAAGATTTAACTGTACGTTTCATAAGAAAATTATGAATTTTAATGGCATAAATACACAAATTCAAAACCACACCAAATGTTAACATGTAATAATGATTTATGTAATCTATATATAATTCTTAAGGTTTCTAAATCCTAACCACGGTGACTCTGATATCAATTATTGAATGCTATGTATAATTAATATGTATTAATCAAGATATATCATAACGGAAGCGATATTGACTAAATTAATTGTTGGGATTTATTGCAGTAGGATCTTCCTTCTCCTTAATCTTCAACTCTCCGATATGTGAGATTCTTAATATTTTCTATAAATAGGAGAGGTAACCCACTTTTACCTTTGCATAATAAATCCTTAATCCTACTTAATATAAGATTTAAGATTTCCTAAATAGGGCTACACTCTTAACTTCATAACTTGTTTCGTTTGGTTTTTGTTTAGCTTAAAAACTATTATGAAGCTCTTATAAAAAATAATAATTTTAAAATTAAGCTAAATCTATTTGATAAATTTATTTTTATAAGTTTTTTTTATAAATAAGTTGTTTAAAAAATAATTTATATAAGTTCTAATTTTGATTAAAACTACCATAAAAGGTATTTAATAAATAAGTTTCTATTAATCACAAATTCCTTTCTTCATAATGAAAAAAAGTTAATTTTAGTTTTTATTTATAAAAAGTATAAAAAGTATTTTTATATAACATAAAATTTATAATTAATAATAAATCATGTAAAAGTGAAAACAGATAAAGTTAAAAAATTTTAATAGATGAGGGTATTTTTGAAACAAAAAGAAAAATTCTCCTAAAAAAGAAGCGTATTTTAAAAAAAAAAAAAGAAGAGAAAGCTCCACCTTGAAGCTTTTTCCAAAGCTCTTTTTTTTTTTTCAAAATTTTTTTTTAAAAAAGTTTTTATTTTTTAAAAACTTATCTAAATTTTGTTCGTCTGACTTTTGGTTTTAAGAGGTGAATAAGTTGAAAAAAAACCAAGCCAAAAAGCATAACATTAAATCTAACCCACTTTAAGATACATATTATTGATTAAAATATTATTTTTTTATCAAACCAAATTAACTTAACTAATTTTGATAAAGATACAAAATAAAATAATATAAATCCACATTTTGATTTTACAAGAAAATTTAACAATTATAAAACTTTGTACTATATAATTTAGACTTAAAATTTCAATTAAAATTATGAAATAAATGACAATATCTATTATTTTCAAGTAATTGTGTATAGAATAAATTTTTTTCTTAAACTATTTAATTCTTGCAAAGAAATATCTATTTTTGAAAGGTAAGAAATGTATATTCGTAAACCAAAATATTCAAGCATGTTGAAAAAAGTCTTTAGTCAAGAGGAAGGGGAAGACAACTTATGACAGCAAAGAGGAATCCACTGAAAGCTCAGGAAAATAAAAAATACATGAACCAGCCATAAATTGGATCCCACCCATCTGGAAGAACAAGCAATGAAGAGCAAAAAACACAGCACGTGAAGTAATATCTTATTAGAAATATCAAGACCTATATAAGAGTGTGTATACACACACACACACACACGCAACACCAACACTTATAATTATTATACCTAAGAGTGAAATGGAAATTTTAAAATCAAGTAACAGTATTTTTCATTTTTCTCTAATACATGAGCTATACTATACAACAGAGTCACTTTCCCGTTAGAAAACCTCATTCTTGTTAGAAGTGAAATTCAGCCCCTCATCTTTATAAGATAATTTTTCCTTTCTTTATTGCAAGAATTTTGAGAGATGGAAAAGGAGTGGCTTGGATTCGAACCAAAACCTACATTGCATGCCTCGCAAATTGTCCCGATATCACCAGGTCAAGTAAGGAAGGCAATTAGCTGACACTTTAAAGCCATCGTGTTCTCGCATATAATCCTCAATCCATTAAGCTCTCTCTGGAGTTAAAGAGGAAAGAAAATCTCAGTAAGGTAACACTGTTGTAATGCTTGAGGCCCAATTTTCTTTTGGTGACTTCGGTTTAGCAAATATTAAAGCTCTGGGAGAGCCCAATGTTATAGATAATCCACTTCTGAATGGGGCCTTCAACTGAGCAACGAAAAAGAAAACTCTATGAATCCCTCCTGCTTAAAAGCTGTGCTACGATACAATTGTGGGACATTAAACATAAAAACATTTTAAGTGGCACGTGTTTGGAGCGTTCATCAAACTAGTGTCAAGTTAAACAAGCTGATGATGCATTAATGGACCAAATCAAGCCATGTCAATATTAACAGGAATCAATTTCTTTGTCATGCAAGTGTATGATACTGGTAATCGGTCATCATTTATCCAACCGATACGTGGAAACCTGCTTTGTTGGGTGGATTGACAGTTTAAAGCTTTCTTATTTATTTAGCATCAAGTTTATTAATTTAGTGGAATGCATGAATATGACACATATCATTCTCAAAACAAGTGGGGTAGCTAATTTTTGTCGTTTATTTTCCATAAAACCATTCCATTTCAATGTGCCGAGCACTAGTATTCGTTTAGCTTTGCCGGCTTACTCAAGAAGTTCAATCTCAAACGTACACCGGGCCCGGTAAAAATGAGGAATCGCACACTGATTGTTATAAATGAAAAAATCTAGGCATAGAAATAGACAATGTCATCAGATATCATCTGTGTTTCCCTACATTTCAGTACATCTGCAAGCTATCAAATGTAGCTGAAATTTAGGAGAGGACGACTTTTCCACTGCTAGAAAGAAAACATTAGGAAAACATGCCCTTCAATCGCTGCCTGTTTGCCCTAACAAGGCTAGAAAAGTACACTAATTTCTTTCAAGGCTTCAAATATGGTAAGGAAAATTCCATAAATTCAGTTTATGTTAGATAGATTGTGATTGGAACAAGGTCCTATCCTCAAAAATAATTACAGAATTATTCAACAGAAAAAAATGTCATTTTATGTGGATTAGACTTCAAAGCTTTTACATCTCCAAACATGTCCTGCTGTTGGAACGTTAACTTGACAAAGATTTTCTTGTTGGAACTAAAGCTGTCTGCCTTGCTTATCTTTCCTTCTTAGCAAAAAGGTGAGGTTTTCATGGATGTCCCAAAGTAAACCTGAAGGGAAAGCGGGGTATGGGAAAGAGGCAGATAAAGATGCCATCACCTAAAGCAGAGAGAGAAAAGAAGTGTTCAATTCTCAATATTCCACCCACCGAAGAGGAGGGGAAAACAAAAAACAAAAGTAAAGGACAACATTGTCCTTGTCAAATGGCCTGCTTGGTATCAAGAAGTAAATAGTACAACAAGGAGAATTTTGGCTTCCTGGATCATAAATTTAGGTGCCCCATGACAGGCCATGTGAGGCTGACCTAAGAACATTTTTGCTAGAAAGAAACATCATTTATGATTTCATGCTTTATTGGGAAGAGAGACTGTTTGTTAGATACATCATCAGACCTAACAAGTGGTGATTAATATATGTCCATGAATCATAGTGAAAAGCTACCTGAAAATACCCCAACATACACTCACAGTGATGAGTAGCATCAAGCCAATTTTAACCCCCCCCCAAAAAAAAGCATAAATATCAAGCAAGTTTATAGGCCTCACATTAAATAAGCATGGGGCTTTGGTGATGATATTTTAGGTCAGTCTTTAAAGGAACTAGTCCGGTACTCCCTTCTTAGCTCTTAAAGGGCTGAAAACAAAAGAGAAGAATAAATGTTAATGTAAAATATTGAGCTTCTTAAGTTTTAGTCATTATTTAATATGAGTTTATTAATATTTAAAATAAAAAAATTATTTTAAAAAAATCTTTCGTTAGGCATACAAATTTAATTGTTAATTAACGGTTAATGTTTTCGTTAGTTTAATAACATGACAAATATCTTTTTTATTAATTTTAAAAATTACCACACTCTATAAATTATAATTTTTTATTTTTAAAACTTCGTTCTCTCCTATTCAAAAAAAAAAAATCTCTTTACTCTACCTCTCGCTAATCGACCACCTTACAATTAGATCTGATCCAAAAGTGTTAGATCTGACTAGATCACACTCCTCCAAGGGAGCGCAAATTTGGAAAGCCCCGGATCTAAGTGTTCCCCAAATCTGCACACCTCTATGGAGTGTCAATCTCGTGCTTCCCAAGGGAACGTCGATATTACACTCCTCCTAAAGAGATCTGACATTTCACAGTCAAATTAGACCACGGGATGGCCGGCTGATGTAAAGAAACGTCATCGACGAACTCAAAAGAAAGGAAAATAATAAAAAAGAGTGAAAAAAAAAGTATTTCATATATTTTACATTTGTTTGTTAATGTCATTGGGACAGACTGTTTATTTCGAATACTAATAAACTCATGTAAAAGTATAATTAAAACTTAAAAAAATCAAATTATTTTATCCTAAATGTTATCCCTAGACTGTTTTCTTTTTCCATCTCATAGACCTTAAGGAGCTTCACCTTCATTATAATTATTAAGTGTATTAATTTTTCAGTTTTAGTTTTTATTGATTGGTTATTAATTAAGGGAGAATTTCCATGGATATCAATTAAATATTGTCAACTGTATGTGTTCGCAGGATAGAAATAATTCATCCAAGATTTGATGAGATACATGATGCATCTTTTTGATATTTCAATCATCTTTGTTAAGCGATCAAATCAATAGATTCATCACTAAAACATGTCTAAATTCATTCTCTGGATTCGGCAAGTTGTCCTCACCAACACTTGTTATGACATTAGTGCGTATTTATACACTTCTTTTAAAGTGATGTTTGCCTTTGCTGATCCATTTGAGTTAACTAACCCTTTCCCTTTGTTACAAAACTACTAAAATGAAAAGAAAAAAATTTTGCGTTAACCAAAAGATATGTGACCACTGGCAAATCGTATATCCAAGACACAATAACATGACCCATAATGATAATAACCTTGACTTTTCCTCCCTAACTTCTATGTAAGATTGTCTATTTGACTAGGAAAAAAAGAAAAAGAGAGGGAAAAAATTACTCAAAAGATATTAGTCATCATCTTAAATAAGACACTCTAGGCCTCAATAAATAGAAACTTTATTTTTTAATTCGAAGGTTTTGGATTCAAATCTTGAAAAGAAAAGAATAAAATTTATTATATGATTCAAAATCATAAATATTTAACAGTTAGCCAAAAAGAGCATTATAATTTATGTCTATAATCTAATTGCAATCTATATGTACCCCACCCTATCCCTACTAGCTCCATTTGACATATTTATTGTCTAGATCTTAAGTACTTGCACAAGATCCTTTTTCTTTACAGAGTTCGAACAACCAAAAAGAAAGAATATGTTTTCTTTCCTTTTTCCTTTTTCCTTTTTTCTTTGCCAGAGAAAAAAAACCAGATTTTTGAAGAATCAGTAATCACGTCGCACCTATTGAAGGCAAGTAAACACATAATTCGCTTTCAAATCAAAGAGCTTAACTAGCTAAGTCCATCAATAAAGAACCATGATTATAGTGACAATTAATCATTACCGTTTGTACATAAAAATTGAATGTTCTGAAGTCTTGAAATTGGGTTCCCAGATTAACAAAACTTTCATATTAAAATGAGAACTTCATTTGTATTGATTGGAACATATAGTAGTTTCAAATCAAATCTCTCTTGTACTAGGTACTCGTACACTCATCATATAGTACGTCTTACTGAATCATACAATGGTGCACCGTGGGCTATCAATTTTGAGGTAACTTGTTGGTTCCTTTGGAAGAATAATGCCATCAAGCACTTTGTCTCTAGTGAAATGGTAATCCATTTCATTGTGCTTGATCCTCTCATGAAACACAGGATTCTTACGAAGATGGAGAGCTGACTGGTTGTCACAATTCAGCACAACTCCATTAGAATGAGCAATCCCAAAATCATGTAATGAGAACAATAACCACATAATTTCACAAATGGTAGCTGCCATTGGTCTATATTCAGCCTCAATTTAACTTCTTGCCCCAACCATTTGTTCCTTAGATTTCCAATTAAGTAGGGAGGTTCCAAGAAAGACACAATAACCAGTAAGTGACCCCCTTGTATCCAAGCAACCTGTCCAATCACTATCACTGCATGTAGGCCGACAGATGAAGGGCAAAACAAGATGAAAAAAAATACAGTGACCAACAGCACCCTTAAGCTATTTAAGTATTCTAAAACAGCCTGCAAGTGTGAAGTATTAGGCTTATCCATGTACTAAGGAACAACATGGACAGCATAGACAATATCGAGCTTGGTAAAAGTCAAAGTAAAGTAAGTTCCCAATTAATTGTCTATAAACAGTAACATCAGTGAACTGTTCATCATCATTGGTTTTGGACAACCGATGATTATGATCAATAGGCGTGGTAACTGGTTTGGAACCAAGAAAACCGTACTCTTCTAATAAGTCGAGAGTATTTCCTTTGACAAATTGAATCCTTTATCTATCCTTGCAACTTCTAAACACAAAAAATACTTCAACTGCCCAAGGTCTTTAAGCTTGAATTTGGTATTCAAAAATTCCTTTACTTTGTTAGGTAACTGAGTGGATGAGCTGGCAATGATAATATCATTCACATAAACTAAAAAAGCCACAAAATCACCATTAGTTTCTAATTTTGTAAATAAAGAATAGTCTGCTTTAGATTGTGAGAAACCAAATTCCAGCAAGACATTAGTGAACTTGGCATTCCATTGCCTGGAAGCTTGCTTGAGCCCATATGATGATTTATGTAGTTTACAAACTAGTTTGACTTGTGAAGGAGACTGGTGTTTCATTTTATACCTTAGAGGCAATTGCATATAGACTGTTTCATTGAGGTCACCGTTGAGAAAGGCATGATTGATATCTAACTGACTCAATGTCCACCCCTTAATAGCAGCTAAGGCTAAGAAAACCTAAATTGTTGTGTGCTTGGCAATTGAACTGAATGTTTCTTGATAATCAAAGCCTTCCCTTTGATTGTACCCTTTTGCCACCAAGCGAGCTTTATATCTCTCAACACTCCCATCTGCATTCAACTTGGTCTTATAAACCCATTTATAACCTATGGCATGAGAATCAACAAGCAAAGGCACAACTGTCCACGTCCTATTAGCCTTTAAAGCTCTAATTCAGAATCCATAACTTGTCTCCATTGACCGTATTTGATAGCTTGGTGATAATATGATGGTTTGGTATTTGAGATAAAGAGGTAGTAAATGCTGTGTGGTTTGTTGACAACTGCGTTGTAGATAGAAAATTGGTAATTGGATATTGTGTAACACTATTGGTTTGACTTTGTAGGTTATGTTGGTAGGCATCTGGGTACCTTGGGATTTTCCTGTTTTAGTACTTTTCCTAAGTGGCAAAGAAGTGTTATTTCTAGAACCAAAATTATTAGGAATAGAGTTAGAAACAGTTTGCGTGTTAGAAGCAAAACTGGAATTTTGAAAAATAGGTTCAAAAGGTAAGTTTTGAAGTGAAGATTCAAGAAAAAAATTTGAATTCTGGTCATGTGAAGATGCTCCAAAATTGTTAGTATGCACATTTTATGAATTGCGATGGAATGAACAAGAATTATCAAAGGGATATGATTGAATTCACCAAGAACAGATTGATGATGCAATAAACAAGGCATTGGGAATGAAGAAAGTTTAGAATCAAACACATGTTCATTTGTGAGCTTTTGGAAATGAAATACAAACTCATGAAACACTACATCTCTGGATATGAATGTCTTTTGTGCTTGCAAATCATATAGTGTGTATCCTTTAACTCTTACAGGGTGCCCTATAAAAATGCATTTTCTTGCTCTTGGTTCTAACTTCTTCCTTTATTGTGATAATGTCGATACAAAACAAAGGGAACCAAAAACTCTTAGATGTGTGTAAGAAGGTGGTCTTTTGTACAATAGTTCATATGGTGTTTTATTTTGTAAAACTGATAAAGGTATCTTATTTATGATAGGTGCTGCCATAAGTACTGAATCTTCCCAAAATTTTAATGGCAATGAGGCTTGAAATAAGAGGGCCCTAGCAACTACCAACAATTGTTGGTCCTTTCTCTCAAAAACTTCATTCTGTTGTGGTGTTTCAATACATGATTGTTAATGCATTATTGCCTTAGAAGAATAAAATTCATCTAAGTTAAATTCCAAACCATTATCTGACATGACCTGTTTAATAGACAAATTGCATTGATTGTGTATCATGTTGTAAAATGAAGGGATAATGGTAACAACATCAGACTTAGCCCTCATTCAAAACAGCCATGTAAATCTAGAAAAACCATCCACTACAATAAGAAAATAATGATATCCTGCTCTTGTAGAAGTTTTATATGGACCACAAATATCCATATGAATTAAGTCAAAAGGATAAGTAGTAGACTCTACATGAATGGGAAATGGCAATTTTTTTGTTTAGCCATTGGACAAATATCACATATTTTATTCTTTATATAAGAAACATCATTACAAGACTTATGAATCAATTTGGTTCTATTTATTGGTGCATGTCATAATCTAAAGTGCCATAAATTAAAAATCTTAGGCAATGAATGACAACTGTTTACAAGCAACTTTGAAGGCAAAGTTACAATCTATTCTAGCCTAATATTTATAAGTGAATGTGCATCCAACTGGTTTTGCAAATGATAAAGTCCTAAGACTACCTTAGCAAGTCCAATCTTGTCCATGAACTTAGTTCCTAAACAATGCAATATTCATCAGTGAATGTTAAACAATATTTATCATTCTTAGTAAGTGCACTCATTGAAACAAGATTAAAAGTAAAAGAAGGAACGCAAAACACACGGTCTAAAGTCAATGATGGTGAGACCTTCTCAACTCCTATGTGAGAAACTAATGCCTTAGCATTATTTGGCATTTACACATGCACATTCTTTCCTAGTTTGGATAAAGAAACTATTTTGTTGATCACACTATGTGATTAGTAGAACTTGTGTCCATTATCCAAGATTTATGATTCATGAGATGTCTATGTTGATTACTCATTGACTCATCAATAGTGTTATCAATGCAAAAATAGGAAGATTTAGTGCAAAAACAAGAAGGTTTAGGTTTAGTAAAAATACCTATTAAGGTAGAATTTACTAATAAAGGCTTTTCTTGCTAATTGTTTAATGAACTAGGATTATCATCGCTGTCAACAATTGAATCATTAATTAAAGCCATTAGTTTTTGAACTTGAAGCTTTGAGAGGTTTAATTGTGACATAAAAGTAGCAGCAATTTCCTCTGGTTGCTCTTAATGAAGCATAAGACCAACACTATTAACAAAATATGATCATTCTCTTCTGACATGAAACTTCTACAATTTTCCTTTAGTGAACTTTAATTCTGGTGGAAATCTTATAAGCCTATAACATTTATCCTTGTTATGAACTTTCTTTCCATAGTGGGAGCATATAATTTCACTTTTGTTCTTGACCTTTCCATCAGAACTATGGTCATATCAATTTACTCGATTATAGGCAAGGATTGAACATGAAGATTTCTCTATGATTCCTCCCTAAGTTCTAAATTATATGCTTCACCTAAGAAGGGGAATGGTCTGATCATCACAATGTGAGACCTAAGTGCATAATAGGATTCATTGAGTCCATTGAGAAATCTGAATACTAAGTCTTTCTAATACTAATCTATATATGTTTGGAAGCATGCCTGGTTACAGTTTTCACATTTACAATGGGGATAAAGGCTTAAAATTCTTAAGTTTTTCCCATATACTATTCAATTCAGTGAAGTACAAGTCGGTTGACCTTGTTCCTTGTGAAATGTTGCACAAGTTGAATAAGAGATTACAAATCCTCACATCATCAAGTTGTGAGAACTGCTTCTTAAGAGTTTCCTATATCTCTAAAGCCTTGTCCATATAAAACATAATGGAAGCAATTGGCAGAGACATTAATTCTAGGAGCCATGCAACAATCAAGTTGTTGCATCTCAACTAAGGGACATACAGATTATCAGAAGGTTTCGATTCTAAAATGGAGCCATATAAAAAACGTGATTTATTACGAATCAATAAGAAAAGCATGAATGAATGACTCCATGAGGAGTAACTGATGAAAGAGAGTTTTGGATTGATTATCATTGACCTGTGATTGTTAAAGTGATGTAAGAAGAATGGTGACTGTGGGTCTTCGACAGGAGAGGAGTTTGATATAGATTATTGCAAATTTGCCATGAAAACCAATGACTAATGAATGGGTGAAAACAATTTAAGAATTGAAAGGATTTTCAACAACTAAATTCAATTTTGCTTTGATACCATGTTAAAACTAAAATAATTTCATGCTAAGAACAAGAATTTGTAAGAAAAGTGTTTTGTTTTCATTATACCAATATATAAACGGTCAGTTTACAAGATTGGTTTACAAGAATAACTGATTAAGGTTAAAATTGCCATTTACAATGCCAATAATAGTAAAATAAACTATATCAGTAAAAGAAAATGGTAAAATAAGTAACTGATTTAACATCAAATTAAAATCTAATAATGAGAGACAAAAAATACTAATAGGTTGGGTGTGCCACCTTTAGGTTGGATTACTTTAAACTTTGATGGAACTTATTGGAAATCATCTAGGCTAGCAGCGGCTAGCAGTGTGCTAAGAAATTCGATTGGTCAATAGAAGGGTGCTTATGCAATAAGGTTAAGAAATTTTACAACCTACCAAGCAAAACTTTGGAGAGTATATCGAGGACTAAAGTATGCTTGAGACTTAGGTTTTTGGCAAATATGAAGAGTTTAAATACTCTGTCTGATGGTTTTATTCATAAGGCACGGTGTGCTTAAATGCAAGTGGTGATGGTGATACAAGGAAAGAAATATTTACAATAAGTGGCTGCCTAAGATAAAGGCATTGGCTATGCCATGATTTAAGAAATCAATTACATTAGTTATGCCATTGACTAAGAATTGACTAAGAAATCAATTAGTCAATAATTATAGGATAATCTCAAGTCAAATCTCCTCCATTAATCTCAAATCAAATCTCTTCCATTACTCCCCCTCAAGTTGGAGCATGTAAATTGGTAATGCTTAACTTGGCCAATAGATCATGGAATCGATTTCATCCAAGATCTTTGGTGAAGATGTCTGCCAATTGAAAATGTGTTGAAATTGACTTGGGAACAAGGATCTTTGACTAAACGTGCTATTTGATAAAATGACAATATATTTCGATATGTTTGGTGTGTTCATGAAAAATTGGATTTGCTGCAATATGAATTATAGCCTGATTATCACAAAATAATGAAACTGGTGTTGGATGTGAAATGCGCAAATCATCTAATAACCTTAAGGGCCATACAATCTCACTTGTGGTAGTAGCCATGGCTCTATATTCTGCTTTTACGGATGATCGAGAGACTATTGATTGTTTCTTGGATCGCCATGAAATGGGTGATGAGCTAAGAAAAATGATGTATCTAGTGGTTGATTTTCGTGTTGTTGGACAACCTACCTAGTCTGCATCACAATAGCCTCAAAAGGTTAATTGGTTATGACAAGGCAATAATAAACCTTGGCCTGGTGCTCCTTTCAGATATCGTAGTACATGCAAGGCTACATCAAAATGTGTCTGACATGGACAATGCAGGAATTGACTTAATATATGGACAACGAAACTAATATCAGGTCGAGTAATGGTGAGGTATAACAATATGCCTATCAATCTCTTATATTGTCCTGGGTCTGAACAAAGTGGGCCTGTATTAGGATCTAACTTGATTTGTTGGTCCATAGGTGATGCCATAGGTTTGCACCCAATAAGTCTGTTATCTGCTAATATGTCAAGCACATATTTCCATTGACTTAAGACAATTCTAGTTGGCGATCGTGCTACCTCAATTCCCAAAAAGTATTTTAGCTTGCCCAAGTCTTTGATGCGAAATTCATAATCCAAATGAGTTTTCAACTGAGAGATTTTTAGTGCATCATTCCCTATCACTATGATGTCATCAACATATATTAACACTGCAAAAAATGATTCTTTGGTAGAGCTTGTAAATAGAGAATGATCGACATGAGATTGTGTGAAACCAATAGCCAGCAAAGAATTAGTAAGCTTTTGATACCAATTTCGTGATGCTTGGCAAAGTCCATAGAGAGATTTCTTGAGATGACATACTTGTTGCTCCCCCTTTTTAGCTAAACCCCGAGGTATCTTCATATAAACTTCTTCTTCTAAATCTCCATGTAAGAATGTATTATTGATGTCCAACTGATGCAACTTCCAGTGATGTACTGAAGCAATTACTAGAAGACAGCGGATAGTGACTAGTTTTGCAACTGGGGTGAAAGTTTCATGAAAGTCTACCCTTTCAATCTGAGTGTACCCTTTGGCCACTAACCATGCTTTATAACGTTCCATTGATCCATCTGGGTTGTATTTAATTTTGTACACCTATTTGAAATCTATGGCTCGCTTTCCTGGAGGCAACGATGTGAGAATCCAAGTGTTGTTTGCCTCTAATGCTGATATTTCTTTCTCCATAGCATCTCGCCAGTGTTATAATTTAACTGCCTAAAAAAATGATTTGGGCTTATCGACAGCAGAGATGGCCGCTAAAAACACACTGTGAGCTCTAAAAAATTTAGAGTAAGAAATAATGTATGATAGAGGATGTACGGTTGAGTTGGTCAAAGGAGGTGTAGAGTGCGAATTAGGAGCAAGTGAGGCTGGCAAAGTATAATCATAACCAGAAAGAATTTTTGAAACTTGTCGCTGTTGCTTAGTAGGGAATGCATTGTGTTGTTCTTCAATTTCCATTCTTAGCTTAATCAATGAAGGACATTCTGTAAGTTAGTTGTCTTCTTGTTGGCTTGATGATGTTGACTTTACTGCAATATCAAGATTTTGCACTACCCCAAGCTCTTGCGTATGATCTTGCGGCTCTTATTGTGTGGGACCTAAGTGTTCATGTGGCTTATCAAATGAAATTGGTGGATTAATTTGCACGTGCTGATGTGTCTTTTCTGTAATTGACTCATCGGTTTCCTTACTTATCTTTGCAAAAGGAAATATTTCTTCCTAAAACTTTATATCTCGAGAAACATATATCTTCTTGCTTGCAAGGTCATATATGCGATACCCTTTTTATCCTGTGGGGTAACCAACAAAAACACCCCATCGGCTACAAGGAGCAAACTTGTCACGTGGTTTTTTGATATGCTCGTAACGAAAACATCCAAAAGTTCTAAGATGGTCATATGATGGAGATTTTCCAAACAATTTCTCATATGGAGTCTAGTTTTCTATGACTGAAAGTGGCATACGTTTAATTAGATAAGCTACCATGAGTACACATTCGCCCTAAAAGGTGATGGGAAGATTGGCTTGGAATCGAAGTGCACGTGCTACTTTTAAAAGATGGCGATGCTTCCATTCTACCACTCTATTTTGTTTGGGTGTGTTTGTGCAACTAGTCTGTCTTTCCATGACATACTTAAAATAGTGATTCGTCAAATCCTCATGATCAAACTCTAATCCATTATCTGTTCGTAATATCCTGACTTGTGTATTAAACTGTGTTTTGACCCACTAGAAGAAATAGAGCAGGAAACTCTTTGTTTCTGATTTATGTTTCATAAGAAACACCCATGTTGCTCGGTTGTAATCATTAACAATTGATAGAAAATAGTGTGATCATAAAAAAGATGCGATGTGATAAGGGCCCAAAATATCACAGTGAATCAAATCAAAAGCTTGTAAACTTTTATTCTTATGACTCGGAAAAGGCAACCTAGTTTGTTTTGCTTTACAGCAAGCATCACAAAGAAAATTTTCTTTCTTATTATAAGTGACAACCAAGTTTGGAACTATTGGGAGGCGGTTCAATGGAATGTGCCCTAATCAATGATGCCACAGAGTTGCAGTGTCTTTGCCTTTAGTCAAAAATGCTTTGCTTGTTCTTGTTGGCTCCAAATAATATAATCTATTTCACACTCTATCCACTCTAATCGACTTCCTCGAGAATAAGTCTTGTATTAAACAAAAATCAAATCCAAAGATCAGGAGACAATTCAAATCATGAGTTATCTTTCTTATAGATAATAAGTTAAAACAAAACTCAGGTACGCCAAGAACTCGTTCTAAAGTCAAGTTTTGCCCAAGATTTAATTGGCCTAAAGCATGTATTAGAATAGTGTCACCATTCAAAATTTGAACAGGTGGAATTTTAAGATTTTTGACCATATCTAATAGAGCATCAATTTGGTGAGTAATATGGTCTGTGACCTCAATATCAATCACCCATGTGTCGTCCTTTTTTCCAAGAAAATTGCTAGAAAAATTAGAATTAGAGGCCATGTTTGCATTTGGCCCATTAATAGAGTTGGTTTGGGCAGGTCGTTGGTGCAAGAGATCCATTAATTGTTGCATCTGGGCTCAAGTCAATCCAGGAATCAAAGAGGAATCTCCTGTTCCAATAGAAGAAGATGGCCTAATAGAAGAAGAACTTGTCGGTCCGATGTGAATATCATTTGACCTTGCCACAAAAGCACATGTTTCTCCCCCAACATCCCCAACAGGCATTCTAGTTGTCCAATCGCCATGCGATTCTCCTCTAGCCTTCGATCTTCATGGCCAATCTAGTGGGTAACCCACAATTTCAAAACATGACTCGCGGGTGTGGCCCGATTTGTCACAATGAGAGCACTTAGGTTATGGCCCTTGTCGTTCGCCACGCTGCTCAGTTCGCCACACCGCTCAGTCCAATCACCGGTGCCATGCCTTCTTATTCCACCAATGGTTTGATTTTTGGTCAATAAGGCTGCCGCTTTCGTCATTCCAACCTGAGCTGCTGCAATAGCCCCTTGTTTTTCTTCTAGGGCTACAATTGCGTTGGCATGCCCAATGCTAGGCAATGGTTCAACACTAAGGATTTGAGAGCGCACAATCCTGTAGTTGTCATCCAAGCCCATCAAAAAATCGAATAGCTTTTCTTCTTCTCGCATTTCGTACATCTGTCTAGCTACACCACAAGTACATTTCCCATAACTACAAACTAGTAAGGGTCGAAAAGTTTGAATTTCATTTCATGATGATTTTAATTTTTTATAGTAAGTGGAAATTAGAATTGTTTCTTGTCGTAAAAATACGATTGCTCGTTTGAGCTCATAAACTCTAGGAGCAATTCCTTGAGTGAACCTTTCTTTTAGGTCAGTCCAGACCTCGTTAGCAGTCTCTGCATGTACAGCTCCCCCTTGCAATTCCTTGGAGAGAGCATTAATCAACCAAGATAATATCGTTGCGTTACACTGCACCTAGTCTCGAAATTCAAGAGAACTGACTTTTGGTTTTGGGATTGACCCATCCACGAACCCTGCTTTATTCTTGGATTGAAGAGCATTCATAAAATTGCATCTCCAAGTGAAATAGTTTTCCCCGATTTCACTTATAGGATGAGTAACAAAAATTAAACCAGGGTGATTAGAGAAGTACAAATAGTAAGGTGATTTGATGTCAACTATAGTGTTATTTGATGTGACTGTAGTCGGCACCAAATTCCCATTACCCTTGTCTGCTTCTTCCTCACCTCTATTAGCCATCTAGATATAGCTTAGATTGTCTGCAACCTCTGCTCTGATACCATGTAGAGTGTGAATACTTTGTCTGATGATTTCATTCATAAGGCACGATGTGCTTAAATACAAGTGGTGATGGTGATACAAGGAAAGAAATATTTACAATAAGTGGCTACCTAAGATAAAGGCATTGGTTATCCCATGATTTAAGAAATCAATTACATTAGTTATGCCATTGACTAAGAATTGACTAAGAAATCAATTAGTCAATAATTATAAGATAACCTCAAGTCAAATCTCCTCCATCAATCTCAAACCAAATCTCCTCCATTAAAATAGACCTTTAGGTTGATAGTAAATTAGTTGTACAGGCTATTACATCTCAATTAAGTCATCCATGCTCCAATTTAGATCTAATATAAGTCATCCATTGTCTTCTTCAATAGTAATGGGACATCTAAATTCATCATGCTTATAGGGAAGATAAAAAAGTTATTGATTTTATGACCAATGAAAGTTTCTTTATTGATGAGAGTTTTTTTTTTGCTCATTTAATCAAAGATTTCACTAATAGTAAATATAATTACAAAAAGTAGCAACTACTACTCAGAAAGAGTAGTGGCGTCGCCTATTAAATAGGCTAAAACAAGATGACTCTTGTCCAAAAAGGTCCCCACATCATGAAATAGAAAACAAGTAGAGCAAATTAAGACAACAAAAACTAATCAAAGTTGAAGAGATGCCCCTTATCCTTTGTATTGTGACAGCATTAAAGCAAAGACAACACACAAGAAACGAAAAGGAGTAAATAATGTGAAGAAAACCTATATGAAAATAGACTGCATTGGTCTTCATCACCAAGCAGAAAAATTAGAAATCCTGTCAACCTCATACTTAGTTAAGGAATCAGCGAAGGTGTTACCATCCTTTGGAATGTGTGAAAGGGTGACAAGACTAAGTGAGTGTCAAAAAGCATCAATTTCATTAAAGACTAGCAAAGAATTCTAAAGTCATTACAATTTGTTGTTAATCCATGAGAGATGTACCTTTGAGTCAGACTCGATGATCAAGTTTCACCCATTATAAGGAGATGAGGCAAAGAGGCACAAAGCATAAAGGATGGCCATAAACTCAGCAAAGTTAGACTTTTGGCAACTAAGAGGGCTGAAGAAACCAACAACAAATCCATCTGAATTCCTAAAGATGCCATCACCACCAACTAGCCTTGGTTTACCTCTAACAAAGTTGTCAACATTGAATTTGAGATCACCATCCTTGGGGGGTTACCATGAAACGCCTAAACGTGTGTGAAGAGGAATCTTCTTAGAGAAGAAAATGCTTAGGTCTATCCATCAGCCAAAGTCATTAATAAAGTTGGTTCCCTCACATGCATGAATCTAGAGGAAATGACCTATTTTGATGAGAAAAAGAATTTCCAGGCCATCCCACTTTTTGTTAGAGAACATTGCATTATTTCATGCAAGCCACAAAGAATAGAAAGTTGAGCTGCAAACAATCATCCAGCATTTCCAAATGGCATTCGTGAACAAGCAATTAACCCACCTCTTGAATAAGAGATGTAGTTGTGTTAGGAGTTACCCATGAAATGCCCTACCAATGAAGAACAAGACTCCATACATTCCAATTAAAATAGCATGTGATGAGGATGTGGGAGCAAGTTTCCTCTTCCAAACCGCGCCAAAGACAATGAATTTGATCTTCATCAAAATGAACTCCTTTAAATGCTAGAAAGTGTTTGGTAGGGATTGAATCAAGAATTGCAAGCTAGGGAAAACATTGGACTTTTGGAGGAATTGAAAGTTTTCAAATGGAGTGAAACCATACCTTGTGGTCACTAGAGTCCGAGTCAAGGAGTGAGCAGAAAACTTTGCTTGAGAAATGACCTTTGGGGTGATGTTTCTAAACTAGTCTATCATCTTTCCCTGGCAAAAAGGTCACATTGGACGGCTCAAGATGAATTTCATTATAGGCATCACTCTCTTAAGAATAAACGTTACGTCTAAAAGTAACAGCCCAATTGCCATTGTTCCACTCATCAATAACCCTAACCTCCTTTTCCATTGCCAAAGAGAAAAGTCGCAAGTACTTGGCACATAGTGGTTCGTTAGTAAGAATCCATTTATCCAACCAAAAAAAATCCAAGGAATTATTGGTTTCTTAGTTTATAATAGCCCACTTAATAAATCCAAGGAATTATTGGTTAATGATGTAGTTGGTGTTTCTTTTCCTCGTTTGATTAGGTAATAAAATTTTTCATTTCTTCAAAAAATAAAAAAAAAAACATGTGATGAAAAAACACTTTTTGAGTTGAACCAAGATGTATTTAGGCCAAATGTATTTTTTGACACCACAAATGCAATACCAAAACCTTAATTGTTTATTAATTTTAGCATAAATTTCATTGTTAACTTGTAAATAAACCATAGAAGTTTCCTAAATAAACACACACACACACACAACACCAACAAATATTGATAAGCTAAACATAATAGGCTTGGGTGAGGCCTAATCCGTATTGAATCTTTAAGATATTGCCCAAACCCATCCAAGGCCCAAATTTCAAATATTTAATCAATAAAATAATTTTATATTAATATATTTTAAATTACTATATTTAATACTTATTACTTAACAAAACATTACTTGTTTGAGACGATAAGTTGAAGTACCTACTAAGATAGGCCTGGGCGCATTTGCTTTACTAGTAAATGCCATAGTTTGTTGTTTTCTTTTACAATGGTAGTAATGGTAAAAGAAATTGACAATTAAGCATTATTGATTTGCAACCACTTTTAAAAGCCATCCTTATTGCTAGAGAGACATAAATACTCTTTTTTGTTTCCTTTTATTTCTCTATTTCATGTGGGCTTAATCAAATTTCCGTTTTTCCATTTATTTTTTTACAAGCATTATACCTAAACATCTTCTTTACTCATACTAGCTAGTATCCAACATTTGCTTTTCTTCTTATTACCTTTACCACAATAGAAAGAGAAAATGTCTCATTTCTCTTTTCACCTTTCCTTTTCTCCTTTTTGTTATACGAATTCATTCCAAGGATAGGATCCTTCTAGGAAGCTGGTGAAAGTGCTCTTTTTCAAAGAAAAGTTCTCTCTTTATTTATTGCTGATTTGTTTTTGAGAAAGATAAAAATTATCTTGGTAATTAGTATCGTTTTTTTTTTATGGGTCCTACTATCCATACATATTTTAATCATGCACCTCCCCAAAGCATCTATTCAGACACTATTATTGGTCTTATTAGATTAATAACAGTTTCTAACATTAATCACCAAAATTTTGACTGTACAATTAATTCTAACAATATCTAATAATATTATAAAAATAAACCATCATGCATGGAGTATTTGGTTCAATGATATCATGCATATTTACATTTACATGCATTATAAGAAAAGTGTCAATTTTTATAAGAAAAAATATATGTCGAAAAAAAATACTTAACATGATATATCCTTTCAGTAATAGTGTTTTAAATTTGTAATAAAGCATTTTGTCTTGTATAATAAGGAAGCCTGATTGAGAAAAGTAGCAGGATCAATTGTTTTTAAGTTTTTAAACTTAGATATTTTCTTACATCAAATTGATGGGTATGCCTTTATTAGACAATATCAAGTACAGAGGTATTATCAATTTCATTCACAAAATAAATAAATATTTGAGGAGACTTTGGATCAAAAAAGAAGAAGCAGAAACTATTATTCTGCTACCAAGTTGAAAAATTTGCACGGAATCTCCATAATTCTTGATTGCACTTTTTGAGGTTTAGTCCGTGTGGATTTGCTTCTTAATGAGTGCTCTCCCTCGGGCGTCGGGGTTTTTAGTAGATGTTTAATACTAGGATCTTCTCTGCAACTAGACCCTTTGATTACTTGTCTGATCAAATAGTACTTTTTTTAAAACCAAAAAAAAGCCCTCAAAAACAAATGGATTATACCCCATTTTGATTTGATTGGCACGAACGTCAGACTTACCTTTTTCTCCTGACCTTGATGAGCAGAAAGAAAAGCCTTGATATGCCTCTCTTTCTCTCCCTTTCTCATGGTGTTTGTGTTTTATGTTTTGAAGTATATGCCTCCCATTTCTTCCCTATGAAGCTTTTGCTCTATATTCCCCTATACCAAAGATAGCTACCGAAATGCAAAAGACCTACAACTTGGAGAATCTCCTAGCACCCAAAGCAACCAAACTTTAGCAGAAGAAAAAAATGGATCAAAGAAAGCAAATGGTCGTGGATAATGATCATGGCCAAAAAGAGAGATATCTCTAGCTAGGTATAGTCCAAAAGAAGGATTTTTGTTTCCTCTTGTTAATTTTTTCCCCCTTCCTTTTATAAATTTATCTCATTTAGTTTTTCCTTTTTCAAAGGTGAGTGTGATTATGAGTCAAGATTATTTCTTCCCCCTTTTTCCCCCTTTTCCTTTTGCTTGTTGGGGCCTCTCAAACAAAGTTGTCTCATATACTTTGAGGATCAGACCTACCTCAAAATTCCCCTTCTTGCAGTTTGGTCCATATAATTTTTTAAGGGTTCATACAGTTTTCATGGGTACATTTCATGGAAGACATTGCTCATCATTTCACTGAAAAACAAGTGAATTTCATTAGATCTTTGGTGTCAATACTTTTTTTTCTTTATATATATATATATATATATATAATGACATGCGTCACCTTCCACAACGTCTCACCATGATTTGTTCTAGCATATATTTGAATTGTGATAAAGTACTTTGGTTTTATTTATTCCTTTTCAAGATTATAATTTTTTTGGGGCTAAAAGTGACTAAATTTGTGCTTTGTCTAATGATATTTAATTTTGTCTTTTGTGATAACAAACAACATAATGAAATTTTAACTAGCCTGAGTAAAAGGTTTTGTTTTAAGTGATACATCAGCACTTGATGAAAAAATTTAGCAGGACCACTTATGAATGATGTGGATCTGCAAATTGTGTCATTTCTCCCCTGGTTTTGATGTTAATTACATGAGAAAACATGGTATTCTTGTCGTAATATACCTTGAATTTCACGAAAAGAAAAACTAATAATATCTTTCACAAAAAAAAATATGGAGAGGAGGAGGCTGGTGTCCCTATTAATTAAATAAGAATTAGCAGAAAAAGGTTGTGATTCGAGCCAAGGGAGACAAAGCTGTCTCCTTTGTGTATTGGAATATGAATACAAGGCAAAATAAAAAAATATTTATACATATTCTCTTGTGTAGGATGCTTGGTCTCCTTGACAAGGTTATGGAAAAATGCATTTTAATAACAAAACTAATGGAAAAACCACTTTGATAATGGGAAAAGATCAGAATAAATATACATTAAGGGGCTGGCCTTGGGATTTTAAGCAGTAAAGGCTGTGTTCTACTGTTAGACAGGAAAAAGAATAATGAGCTTCTGTTAACCTGCATGTGGTGTGAATCTTTTTCTTTCCCCCCCTCTTTATTGAAGAAAATTTTCAAAAAAAATATTGCCGAATTATCTTGGGGTTAGACCCAGAAACTTTTCATTTTGTAATTAAGGGGATTCTTGACAGAATGCACGTACATGCATGCATGAGTTAATACGTATATAAGTACTTAGGTACTTTCTTTATTGAAAAGATATACAGTGGCAGTGCAGAGAAAAAATAAAATTAAAAAAAAAAAGGTGATAACACTGGTATGTATGTAGAGAGATATATCGCCAGCGAGTAGTTGCCTCATGGGAAGAAGAATGGCCCCGAGGGGATGGTCAATTGCGGTACGAGCTGGTCTCCCCAGCAAAAGGGTAAGTTATTAAATGTCAATAAATGCCTATTGGTTCTGATTTCTTAGTTAATGTATACTGTTGGTTGATCTGGAGAGTGTTACAGAACAGTACACAGAGGAATTGGTAACCCCTCAGGGCCATCAACTGACAATGTAGCCTGTTAACTTTGTGGTGTTTTCTTGGAGGGATTTATACAAATTGTCTAGGGAGAAAGGAAAATCACTAAATTTTGTCTCCTATCTTTTTTTTTTTTTTTCTCTCATAGTATTCCTCATTATCATTATTGTTCTTGGGAACACTTGCATACATGCATTCACTAACAGCAATTTGCAGGCTGAACTTGAAAGCTGTGTTTTGAGAGGGAAAGGAGGAGAGAGAGATGGTCAAAGACTCATTGAAATGTCGTTTCACGCTACAGTTTATCCATCAGAAGAGGGGTGTATGCACTGTAGGGGGCATCAGTGTATGCTGCAGATTTGCCCAACCAGCAGAGCTTGGGCTCCACACCGTTTCAGTTTTTTGCCCTGACCCCCTTGCCCATGCCCTCTCTCTCTCTAAAGAAAGCTGCCAACAAGATCCATTCCACTTCCATCCCTCCAATCTTATTAACATCTTATATAACTAGTAGTACTATTATTGCTCCTACCTATCTTTCTAGTGTATTGTATCCTCCCAGATCATATTTTAACGCCTCTCTCTCTCTCTCTCTCTCTCTCTCCGGCCTCTAAAAGCTAATCATTTGCTTTGAATTTTCCAAGTAATAGTGAATCTCAAATGGTATATGTTCCATCCATCAACAAACACATCTCTCCACTAACCAAAGCAAAAGGGCATCATATGCACCCCAAAAAGCTGATTTATTTGCAGGATGAAAAGCCTATCTCAACTACATTTGGAACAAAATATACTCACCTGTCTTATTATCCAGTGATCAGCTTGCTTTATGTACATCCCTTCACTACCCATTTGTGAGGCTTGTGGGAGAGTGGCGAAGACTCATATGAGGATCTTAAAAGGAAAATGAATTATTAAAGCTACAAGTCAGAAAACCCCACAGCTATTATCCATGCATGTATCTTCATACCTAAAAGTTAGAATTAGCGGAAGTGGTCATCTTATTTCCCAAAAGCTTCACTATAATATTTTTCTTCTTCTTTTCAACTTTAATTATTCCCTTAACTAAAAACTACAGAAAATTGAACCCAAACAATATCCATCCAGGTTTTGTCAAAGGTCTATCACTCAATCTCTGCAAATAGATAGGCTATGACATCAGTGACAGTTTCAGCCTTTTCATCATGTTTACTATCTTCTTATAATTCAGCCCTCTCTCACTCGCATATATACGCACTTGTATTTGTTTGTAGGTGCATAACTATGGTGGATGCTCTTGTATCTCAACTTTCTTAATCACAGGATTTTCCATGGTTCAAAGTGGAAGAAAGCAGAAGAAAAATGATATATTCCCTGGACAGAATTTGATCTATTGGCATTATAATCAAACAACCCATAAATCCCTCTCATAATTAATGAAATATCATTCATATATGCTTTAAACAATTGACAGGGCTCAAGAAAAATAACTAATTGTGAAACATTTCTTCATTATATAAAAAGAGATTTTCCATTATCTTCTTTTCAATGAGTATATCATAATTATCATCCAATGCATCAATATGCTTTCAAAAAGGGTCTTTAGTTTCAACTTCTGTTTTCCATTTCGGTGACTAATAGTTTAAGAAGCAATATGATTATTCACCATCCATATGCTGAGGATGATTGAAAAGCACACTGCAAAGAGAAAGAAACCACTGAAATGATCAGTTGAAACTTGAAAGGGAAATGGATATACAAGAGCTTAGCCTAACATTGATGTTAAGGATCCTACATTGAGAAGGAAACAGCTAGGGAAACTAAAAAGAGAAAAAAGGTGGCTTCCCCAAGTAAATTGATTCTTATATATATAGTTCTTACTTTGGAAGCCTGCAAATAAAGCTTTATAATTAGAGAATATTAATTAACCATTCCTTCATACCCTTTTAATTTCCATTATTCATCACTGCATGGACTCATTATCTTGTTCCACTTCAGATGCAGGCTCATCATCTTCTTCCAAGCCATCGATGCCATAGGCTGCATGGCCATTCCCAAAAGCCTTTATGTGGTCCTTAAGAGATCTCTTATGTTTGAAATCAGACCCGCAAATGCAGTACCAGAGCTTCCCACAGTTCTTCTCATGGGTTCTCCAATCCCCTCTCACAGCAAATGCCTTGCCACATTTTCTGCACATGAAAGGCTTAATCCCATGCTTCCTCTTGTAATGTGTTTGCAGGGTTCTGAAATCTTTGAGTGGCTTTGCTCGTGGATGATCAATGTTGTTCCGGCAACCTGGTGCACAACAATAGCAAGGAAGCCTTAGCATGCCTGTTGGTTGAGTTCCCCTTAGTGATTCAGGCCCTTTCCTATACTGAGATCCATGCCCCCACATATGCATCTACACAGATTAATTCAGTCAAAGAAAAAAAAATCAGTAGAAGCCAAGAAAATTAAAACAGCAAAAGTAATCTGCAATCTCCCCAAGACCAAAATATTGGTAGTACAATTATATAATTCTACCCAACAAAACAAATTTGAACCCTCAATACTAATTTTGGTGTCTTGGGAAAAGTTAGTTTATATCTCATAGAACTCTACATTATATGAATGAATAACAATTATCTTGTAGTAACACAATTGTTCATATATTTCTTCTAAAAAGAAGAAATGAATTTTCTTCATGAAGCAAAAGAAATTCCTAAGCTCAATCCCAATTGTGGATCCCCTATGTTGAGGTGTTAAATCGAGTTGTATGAGTTTCCCGGTTTAGGAAGATGGAGAAAACGATATCTCCGACGTATGAGATTTTCATATCTGCAGTGCTTTGCTGTAAACTGAAGGTTCATACAGATAAATTTGTTACTTCGTTGAGAACATTTAAGTCTGAAAAAAACTGCAAAACTTTGTACGCTGCCTGCCAATGAGTAAAGCACAAACTTCAAAGTACCACAGACATAAGGAACATTGCTGTGTTGTTCAATCACGAAAAAGAAGGTACTGATCTCAGACTCAGTTTGGATCAGAACGATTTATTCAAACCACAAAAACCCCCCCAAAAAAAAAGAAAGAAAAAAAGAACCAGGAGATGATACGTATCCAGAAAATGTGTTGAATCAAAAAAAATAAAAGAAATACCCATTGGATAAATCTTCTTTTATTTCTTCTTCTTTAAAGTCACAGCATGGGGGGTTAAGATTTCCATCAGGCAAGGAGTCATAGAAGAAAAGAGTTTGGATGTATTTGTTTTTGAATTCATCTTCTTTTATGTTGGGAAAAACAAGGCCTAAGAAAAAGAGAGGGAAGGAAAGAGAAGAAAGGAAGGAAATTAAAGAAGGCTTTTGGAGGCAATAACTCAAGTAATGAAAACTCACTTGCATGTTGTTGTATCTATTGAAGGTCTTGCAGCAAACAGGACAAGAGAACTGTGTAGGGCCAATAAGAATCTGAGAAGGGGTAGGGATCCAATACTGTCCCTTGTTGAGTCTGTTAACTGGGTACCCAGAATCATCACCATCCCCATCTTTGTCAGTGATCTCTGAAGAAGATGATAAAACTGAGGCCAACTCTGAAGCACTAGGGCTTGGTAACCCTATATGGAGTGCAACAGTAACAGTTTCATCTTCAGCAGCAGAAGCAGAAGCACTGCCAGCACTGCTAGTGAAGAGCAGCCGCCCTTCCTCTTTCCCTTTGCTCTTGTCTACATCCATGGCGGTGCAAGAATGCTCTTGATCCTGATCTTCATCATCCTGTACTTCCTCCTCTTTGTCATGCCTTGTGGGACTCAAGCTCAATAGTGGTAAGGCTTCTCTAACAGGAGGGGAGGGAGGTGACGATGATGAGGTCTGGTAGTGAAAAAAAGGATTTGTTTCATTTGTCACGAAGGTGGTGTTGCTGCTATAGAAGTAATTTTGGGTATAGGAAGAAGGTTGTTGGGGAGAAGGGTTTGGAGATGGGTAATGTTGAAGAGGGTTGAACTTGAACCAACCCGAGAAGAAATTTGAGTAAGGGTAGTCAGCCATGGTTGCAAAAAACACCAAAAAAAAAAAATAAAAGAGAGAAAGAGAAAGAAACGAAGAAAGAAAAGGTGTTTTTGAAGGGATAGAGATTAATTCAGAACAGTTTGGCCTTGATGGATTTGCTTTTATAGATAGACAGAAAGAGAGAGAGAGAAGACAAGAGAGTACAAGATGACTGAAGGGTGTGAATGGTGGAGGAGAGACTGATTATAGTGCCAAACAGAACTATTGTAGTTAAAAAAAGCGAAGGGGGAAAAATATAATTACCAAGCGAGGACCAAAACAGAGAAGTGTAACTCCTGATTTTTAATTATAAAAATTTTGGTTGAAAGTATGAAGAGAATCTAGGAAAATACCGTTAATGGCCGTTTTATGGTAAAACTTGGATTTCCAGTTAACCAACACTTAAATTCTTTTCCTACTTATTGCCTATCTGTTTAAGTTAATGACTGAAATGCCCTTCATGTTCTTTCCAAAATACCCACAGCGGCTACAGAAGTTGCTGATGCTTTAGAAGTGATTATGCTGCACTTGGCTGCGCAGCACTAGCTAGGTTTTTTTCTTCTAGCACTAAGATGGAAACAGGAGAAGAAGAAACATCCATTATCCTAACCCACATCCCAATGACATAGACTCTTAGCTTAGCTAGACGTTGATATACATATTCATCAATTTCGCTTGGTTTATCCATATACTTTTATAATTATCTTAAAAATCATTGGTCCTAAATGATCACTTAAAATTCTTATAATAATTTATTTTCAATGATTTGATCACAATCTTTTATAGCACTTTAGCAATCTTAGATCAACAAAAGGGATATTATGAGTTTAAGATTACCATGTTATATTTTAATCCTATATTGTAGATTTTACAAATTTGTCAACTTTTTATTTGGCAGATTTTGCCCTCTAATATTATATATTCATTTAGAAAATTGTAAATTATATTAGAATTTATTTAGGCATCATATCTATATATCTCTTAAATTATTTTGAAAATTTTAAATAAATCATTATTCTTTTATTACATTTAATTAAAATTTTACACTTTTATTTTAAGTACACGTTTTTATAATCAACGGTTGCCTAATTGTATAAAAACATTACTTGTCCTTTTATGACATGTGATATTGATTTGCCATGTTAATATCTCATAGTGGATTGTGACATGGCATGATAATGTGATCATATAATATTTTCACCTTTCATGTCAACTTCTGGATATAAGAATGACAATTGATATTTTACCTAATAACAATTAATCATAAAAATGACATAAAAATTTATTTGATTCAAATAAAATATAAATGTTTGATTGAATGCAATAGAAAGATAAAAATTTATTTAAATTTTCTTAAATGATTCAGAAATTTTTTTAAAACATTACGTCATTAACTTAAAATGTATACACTGTTTTCATGTTATTTTGTAATTTTGAAAATGTTAGTTAATGAAGGGAAAAACTTGACATTTCTAAGCAGTAAAAATAATTATAGCATGCATATTCCAAAAATTTTATGCACTTATGAATATAAAAATAATTGGACTTCTTCCTGATAGCTTAAGCTTCTAGGATATTTGAATAATAGCATGTCAGATATTTAAGATTAAGAATAAAGTTTTCTATTTTGACTTATTTATATATATTTATTTCCCTCTTTTATTTTGATATGATATTTATCTTCTCATTTCTGAAATAAGGAATCTTTATTTAAAACTTCGGGTCTCCACTTAGTCGAGTTAAGCTCAAGATGGCATGCTATCTTTAATTAATTTTCCTTGAAAGAAATTATAATGAAAAGAGTAAATGGTTTGGTTATTCAACAAATCTGTAGTAGCCCTGTTTTCTTCAACTGAAAGCACTCCAACATCATGAATTTTTGTCATGTATTGCGCACAATTTTTGATGTGGCACACAAAGTGAACATGATGAAATTTACTACTCATGCATGCGCCACAACAAAAATAAGATCCTTCTAGTCAGCTACTTACCCATTTACTCAAGCAATCAGAAGGGCTCTAGAATTTCTATACCCTTTTTTTTTCTTTTTGTTTTTTTCTTAAATAAAATTAAAATTAAAATGTAATCAAACCATTTTAATTTTTATTTTGGTAATTTGAGAGAAGAGAATTGAATTTCACTTTTTTAATATATTTGTGTGTTTGTGTATAGTATTATTTGTTTTTATTAGGATTAATAAATTAAAATTTGCAACATTTAAAATTAAAAGTTAAATTTCGATTTTGATGAGATTATGTAATGAGAAATGGTTTTTTATAACCCAAACTCGATAGACTTTGTAAATATTACAAAAAATAAAAAATTGTAAAAATAGTTTTTTGCAGATCCTTTCCTTGTTGAGGAAATGTTTATTTGTAGATCTAATCTACAGCACGATTATGCAAAATTGCATGGCCTGAAAAAAATTTGTAAAATGATGTTTGCCAAACGCCAGGGGCATCATAGGACTCGATGTTGCACGTGCACCGCCAGCACTTGGTTCATATAAGAAATGGTAAAGGAGAAGTGAAGGTAAGTAAAAGAAAAAAGGTAAAATGTACAGTTAGAATCAAAAGAGCTATTTTGCATATGAATTCAGAAGCAATAATAGCTTTGTATTTGAAATGGAAGGTTGAACTATACATTTCATATCACAGTTAATGTCGGATCAAATAAACATGATGCATATTTCAGCAGTACATATATAACGTACACCTGACATTTCCTGTTGATGTTAACCAGGATTATTATCCTCTGCATATATGAGGTCGAGTTAAATTTTAGAACAAGGTAAGTGTATATGATAACTTTTTCATTTATCTATAAATAATTAAACAAGTCAATATTGAGTTAGTAAGTTAACATACGTAGTTAGTGTCAGATTTTTTCACGTTTAACCTTTAAAAACCAATTTGACCTGGCAGGTTAAAGAGAGAACCAGTAAATCGGGCTCATTTGACTAAACCAAAGGGTTTGACATGTATGAATAAACTGATTTTCAAACTAATATTAATTTAATAATTAAAATTTCTTAAATTATTTAATAAAATTCAAATAAAATTTTATTTTTTATTACGTTCAATTAACTTCTTATATTTTTATTTTGAGTTAAATAAATTCTTATAATAGTTGACTAATAGTTATTAGTTAAAATGTTAACGATGACGTGGCATATTAATATATCATGATGAATAATGATGTAATATATTAATGTAGCGTGATAACATAATCATGTAGTATTTTCACCCACCACGTTAACATCATGTCAACGTTATGTGGGCATAAATATGACAAATGGCTTGATTGATCACAATAGAAGAATAAGAGCTTATTTGAATTTTATTAAATAGTTTAAAGACTTTTTAAAATATTATGCCTTTAATTTTTCAATAAAATTTATGGGTTGTTTTGTGATTTGACCAAAATAAAAAAATTTTAATAACTAAAAGGCAAATTTTTTTAAAAAAATATTAAAAGTAAAGTTAAAAAATAGTAAAAAGTCTAAAGCGATTGGTAGCATGCACCCTCTACGCTGTTTGAAAAAACCTAAGCCATTCCTTCTTCGTCCTTCTTATTCCACACTACAAGAAAATTGGATAATTTTTATAGAAAAATTCGTTGCAAATAATTTTTCAGTAATATTATCTTATTATTGAAAAAATACCGATAGGACAAATTTTATGGATTTCGGCACTAATATTGAAGGAAAAGATTCTATTGAATTGAGCCATCACAAAGGAAAAAAGGAAAGATAAAAAAAAAGGAAGGAAAGAAAGGGATATTATTATTAATTAAAAAAAATTTAATTAAAAGATGCGTTTTGCATATGCATGTGTTGGAGATATAGATGACTTGTTTGTAGATTTACTTTAAAGTGTACATATTGAAGTTATGAGATGTCTAAGAATTTGCTTTTGCCATGTTAGCTCTACTTTGAAAGGAATATAACAAAAGTTTCTCTATGCTTGCTAGATATTGGCCTTCTTTAGAACTTCAAATTGATACGATGTACGCTCTTTTGTTTCTTAGACATAGTGGCTAATTTGTTTACTTGCATTAATTTTGATAATATTTAGTACCAAAGGTTTGACTAGAGAATTAAGTTTAGATTTACATTAATTGCACTACTGGATTTAAACTACGATCGAAATCAAGCTTTGATTCCTTCATCGGAAAATATGTTGATAGGATGTACAGTATTTTCGAAGCCCAAATATTTCCATAATAGGCATATTTTTCACTCTATTCAGCTTAGGCCATCTCTCCCTCATTTTTCTATCAACTAATAGCAAGCCTTTTACCCCTTTCCACCGAAAATCACCATTTTTGAATATTGGAAGCTTGGTTTTGGGTTTTGGAACTAACAAAAGGTAAGGTTTTTCAACTTTAAACTCTCAAACCCTTGATTTCCAGCATTGATTTCAACCTTCTTAACAGATTTTGTGTTTTCTCATAGACGTTAAGATTTTTTGGAGGTTTTACTCACTAGTGGCTCTCCAAGGTAAGGAAGAAATAAAGATTTAAATGGTCATTTCACTAGTCAGTTGAAGAACAGTGGATTTAATATAGGAAAAATTAGTTTTAATTGAACTCGACTAGTTTCGAATTAGCATAGACGATTACTATGTGATTTATAGCATAAGTAATATTTACGATGATTGTTAAACACTTTACATGTCAAAATTTCAAGGAATTCGTCAAAGTGAATGCTGCATGTTATTAGAGGTCAAATACTCGAAGATGAGTGAATACACATTTTTAAGTATTTTAATATGTAAATCGAAGCATGATTTTATTGAGTTATTTGATCTTCATGATTTAAAATGCTATGATTATAAATACAAATCTTTTATCTAAACTTGGTGTTTTAAGAAAGAGTTTTCGAATATATTATGTACATAAATATCTATAATACATAATAGTTTTCAACAAGAGGGACAAGTTCTTTCAATCAGTTTCCTTCAAAATGAATTCATGTGATATGATTGTATGAGAGTTGGTGCATGCTTACATGAATATTAAGGTGGACATAGACATTCCCACGCAAATGCAAACGAGTTGAACATGTTATTTGTACATGTGTATGAAATGATTGATTATGAATTAATATGAAACGTTTATGGAACACTTGAGGAGATTATTATGTGATGAACATGTTGATGGAGGTCGAGAGACCATACTCTTGAGTACATGCTTAATTTTTTTGAAAAGCGGATTTTATTCATCCATCACCGATGAATGCCATGACAAGTCTCTAGTCTAATTAACTAAAGACTTTGATGGCATAGAGAACCAGGTGTGGGATAGAATCTGTACAATTACAAAAGATCTCAAAAACAACAAAACAAATCAAGGATTAGACCAAAAGCCCCAACAAGGCAATTATCCTTTCCACAATCAGAAAGTTCGCATATCTTTAAAAAACATTACTTAAACAATAGGACAAGAAAACTTCAAGTGAAAAACAAAAAAGCTAAATACAGCTTATCCAAAGCAAGAGCTCTCGTTAGAACCACAAAAGTTTGAAGGCCAAAGAAGTTTAAAAGTTCTTAGTTTCTCGCACACTTTCTTAATGTCACCATGCTAAGAAGAAACCAAGAAACATCATGGGAAGCACAAAAGACAAAGTAGGAGTTGCATGCCCTTTTACAAAACAGAGGCACCACTGAGAAGCCTCAAAGGAGCAGCATAACACCAGGTACCTTAAGAAATCCATGCCATCCCCTAACCTTCAAACTTCAACACATAATCGAACAAAAGACAAAGGGCCTCGTCTCCTTGTTCGATTCAACTTGAAAAAGACCATGTATAATCCCGTTCACTCACCAACACTCCCCAACCATCCCTACCACTATGCCATAACACCTCAAACCATAAGAACCATCTTTTCCCCTCCTAAGTACATGCTTTATTACTAGTTGTGGATAAATTAAATGTTATGAATGATACCTAAATCTCTAAGTGTTATGATGAATATGATGTGGCCAGTAAGTGAGGCTAATAATAAGGGAAGGGTAGATATTTAGTTGATTTAACATTAATGCCTAAGGTTCAAGGGAGCAAGTCAATTAGCAAGGGATCTAAGGGTGTCATGTCTAGTGCTTTTGATGTAAAAGGTATGAACATATTTAGAGGGATTATCCTAGAAAAGGAGATTAGAGTGATAGAAACAAACATGAGTATTTTTTTGTTACCAATAATGATAATTGCATTATCCTTTCAATCTAAAAAGGTATAGATGCAAATTTTAGTGATAGTTGGTATTTAGATTCTACTTGTATCACTTATGAACGCTTTTAGAAAGATTATTTTTATTTGTTTTAAGAAGTGACGATTAGGAAAATCACTTTGAGTGATAAAGTCAACTATAAAGATCATGGTTCTTTGAATTGTGAAAAATCATAATGTTTGATGAGGTTGTGTGCTCTTTAGATGGAAGGCCTATGTCCCAAAAATGTGAAAAGATGTAATATCATTGAGCCTATTAGACTGCAAAGGATATGGATTTTTTGCTAGTGGTGGATGGTAAAAGTCACGCAAGGCGAAATGATCTTGATGAGGGGGAATTTACATAAAGCTTTGTATCATCTAAAATGTGAGGCCTCAAAGGGATGAAAAGATTGCAAAAGGGATCCTAGTTACCAAAGTGAGATTTCATATATCGAGGAGGTAAGGAAAAGTTCCCATGGTGTAGACGATCATAAAAGGATGAAAAATCTTGTCAACATTAGTTAATTAGTGCCATTGACTTGATAGCTACACATGTGCATTGGTCGTTTGTAGAATTAAGTGTTAGATTATGCTTGATTCATTATATGTAGTCAGAGTAGTTTTAAAAGGTAATGGTTTGGAAAGTTATGTTCTTGGAGAGGTGTTCAAGGTTTTGAAAAATAAATTAGGTTGGAAAGTTTAAATGGGTGCAATTGGTGGAAGAAGTTTAAGGTGTTTGAATTCAAGCTAAAGGTGGAGATTTGTTGAGTTTTGGATTAGAATTCAAAATCTTATTTGACTAGGATTCTAGTTTGTGTACATCATTGAGTACTTGTATAGTTTTAAACTTATTGTTTAAACCCTATTTGCTAGGAGTCGGGACAAACTAACATTCCCAAGGAACCAAGATAATGGCTCAAACCCTATCCACTTTGAGTTAAAGTGGAATACCACTCACAGATAGTTAAGTTTGCGATGATTTTGAGAAAGATTTTAGAGGTTAAATGTTAATATGATTGTTTACAAGTTTGAATCAGAGATATGATACGGTATAATTGAGAAATTGATGGAATAAAACTTAGTTCAAGTGAACTTTAGCCTATAGAATTGTTCCTATGAATAAAAAAGCCTCTAGAGGTAGAATGTGTAGGAAGTTTCCAAAAAATCTGAGTTTGAAGCTTGAAGTATACATGAAGAACATGTATTGACACATTTAGGACAAAATACCCCAAGAAGCATTCTATGTAAAAAGCATTGATACATTCCCCCAATGTATCGATACTTTTGTTACAGAATCGTGTTTCCACTCTGTTTTTACAAGGTTTTCACATGTTTATAACTCTCATTTCATTCTAAATGATTTATGCAACTATATTTTCAATTAAATCTTTATGAAATGGCTTTGAACAACATTTTACAAGAGTTTGAAAGAAACTTATGAGATTTATGAATGTCATGATTATAAAATTTACGTTTTATGTAAAAACTCTCCCCCTTGACTTGTTCCCTTTTTATATTCGCTTATGAAGTTTTTGTGACTCACATGTTAATGTGTTTTTTTTTTTATATTAGTGATTAGCTTATCACCCTTGTCGTGGAGTCGTGCTCCCAATTTTCTTTGGTAAGTGGTCTAGCAAACTCTTGAAGCCTAAAAGGTTGAGTCATACTTCGTTGACGAGTTAGTTTTTATTTTATTGTTATATGACACTGAATGTTTCTTTGTGAGTATGTAGCCATGAGTGGCACTATGTTTTATATGTTTTAAATGTTTTGACAATTAAATGTTTATGTTGGCTCGAGAGTCTTAGTTTGCACCTACGGTGTCTATGTTATGACTAGATATTTACATGAGATATGAAAGCCAGCTTTATTTTAAAAGGTTTATCTATGTTTCCACATGTCGTGAGGTAACATTCCGTCATGCTATGATGGTGCACAGTGTGATTTTAGTAGCATTTTCATGCATCATTATGAGAATTTCACCATGTTATGATGACTCACTAGTTTACATGTTGATGTTGCCTCACCAGTTTACACGTCGTGATAGAAGTTTTGCTTTTATTTAGGTGAGTATTTTTTAATTTGTATGTAATTAAAGGAAAAGAAAATATAAAACATATGAAAAATAAATAAATTTAAATTATCAATAGAATATGAATTATTATCAACCGAATTTCTATCACAATAAACATGTTTTGTGTAGGAATTTACAAATAGATTACTTATGAAATATCAGGAGAGTTTATCGACGAAATATTTTATAATGATTACTAATAAAATTTTTGTCAATAATAATTGAATTATTACTAAAAAAAATCATAGTTTACCAATAGATAAATATTACCATCTTAAGAATTAATATTGAAAATTCCCGTGATAAATTCTACAGATAATGAGTATCATCAATAGAATTTGGTCTATTATCGAAGAAAAATTTTGTTGGAATTAAGTGATTTTTTTTGTAGTGTTGGTGTGTTAAGGATAAAAAAGGTAGCATTTTAGATGAACAAAATTCTCGAGACTCAAATGTCTAGGTTAGATCGAAGTTGTCCTGTACCCTTTTTTGAAGTTTATAGGTTTTTTTTCCCTTTTCTTTGATTATTATATTTATTCTCTATCTATGTTTTTTTTAATTTTTTGAGAATAATTATCTTTGATTTTTTTTATGTCCTTTAGTGAGAATTTATGTATAAATTGATCGGATTTCAATAAAAGTTATCATTGTCAATTGGTTTTTTATAATGAAGATTTTAGAAGAAATTCATGTTCTTTTATGAGTTTAAGGGTATGTTTGGTCCGCAAAATAGAATATTAAAAAAAAAAATGGCTATTCTATAAGAATAAAATAAAGTAGGAATAGTTATTATGTAGTTAATTTGATTCATGGAATGAATAGGGTAAGAATGACTATCATGATTTATTTCGATGTTTGATTGATAAAAGTAGCTTTGAAATAGTAAGGTAATAGGTGATAAAAAGACAAAAATGTTCTTTGTTATAAAATTTGATTTTTAATTTATAATATTTATTTTTTATAATTTATTACAATATTATTAAATTATTATTTAAAATTTTAATATGATTATCTAGTTTACTTTTATTTTATTTTTAGAATATTATTAATTTATATTTCATTTAAAATATTAATAGTTTATAATTAAAATATTAATATGATTATTTTCTTTTATTTTTATTTTAAAATATTAAAAATTTATAATTAAAATTTTAATTTAATTTTTAAAATTAAAATTATTAATTCTTTTGTAATTTATAATTAAAATTGTAATTTAATTTTAAATATTATATTAATTCGTATAATTTATATAAAAACTTTTATTTAGAGAGAGAAGGAGAGAGGGAGATGGGTAGATAGAGAAAGAAAATGTGAAAAATGAACAAATTACATCTTCATTAAAACAATAATTTTCAAAATTGACGAAAGATAATTTTGTACTATAATATCTTTTGTTTGACACTATTCAGAATTTTCAAAAATGACTACTACATGAACCAAATGTAAGAATAATAAAGTAATAATAATATGGGAATGACTGCTCCATTTTTCCAACCAAACACACTGTAAATGGCAAACTCCATGGAGAACATTTATAAATTAAATTGAGAAGAAGGAAATGAATGCCATGAAAATGAACATAGACGCAATGCTTACTGTCGGATGAATATTAGTTCATTGCAAATAAGCCAGCGTGCACAAAGTGCTAATAAGTAACTGAAAATACTGGGTTTCCATTGAGCTCCTAATGATTGACCGTTATATTCATGATTTTAAACCTCTTTCTTGCTTTAATTCCATCTTTGATTGTTTCAACCAAAGATGCTATGGAGACAGGTAACAAGATTCCAGGGTTTCTTGTTAAGCCAAGAAGCAATAATTCAATCAATATTTCAGCTTCAGACACTAAGAAACAAAGTTCCAATGTCTCTTTACAAAGTGTATTTCCCTTGTTAGTTAGCTCTGTCTAACTATGAATTTACACATTAATTGTCATTATGATGTGCTTAGTTTCAGGGTTTCAACTTATATTATATATTTTTTACTTATAAAAAAAATTCTCACTGTTATATTTGGTTATAAATTCTAACTTTTAAGCATGAAACTATTTATAATAATATTTTATTGTTTACTATAATATTTTAAAATATTTTTATTCATCTGATAATTGATTCAAATGATGTCAAGTCTTTTTCATTTAATCTTTCCCAAAAATATCTAATATCTACAGCTTGGCATGTGACAAACTTCACTATTTTCATATATTCTTTTGAAAAGTGATTTTATTAAGCCTCAAAACCGGAATGTCATGTGAAATCTCTCGCGTAGTTGACTAAAAACTCTCATGACATTAATTAAAGCCCGATTTAAGAAAAAGACTTGTACAATTACATCATAGCTGCCACCGTTTTGATCTACCGTGATCACTTTTAGTTTAAATTAGGTCATGTTTATTTTATTAAAGTCTTTTTTTAAGAAGTTCTTTTATTAAATGTCACCTAGTGTTCTATAACTATAAAAGCATTCTTCATAGGCTATAGCAACCCTTATCAGGTCACCAAAAGTTTAGAAAAATCTTTAATAATTTTAAACATTTTTAAAAAAATCAAATTTATGAGATAAAGAAAGACTTAATATCTTTTCATATAAATCGAAATCATACTGCTCTAAATGGTGTTGCAACTAGTACTATTTTGTCTCTTAATTATGAGCCCAAAATAAAGGAAAAAGGAATAAATTTGTATGGAACAACCTCAATGATAAAGGTACCTCAGTATCTCATCCGGTCTTCCTCAATAGAAAAAACAAATACAAAGATATAATTAGAAAATATAACCGAAGATTGGCTCCCATCCCAAGCAAGTGTGTTACTGAATGTGTTTTTATGTTTTTTTTTTAACCTTTTCTCTGGAAATCTAGAAAATATATAATATGATTGAAGGCCAAACCACATGGAGAAGAAAGCATGTAGTTTCGGTTTGTTCCAACAATTTTATAGATGTGCGGGCGCTGGTCGGCTTGCCCAACTGTTTGAGAGCTTATAGGATTGTCCTAATCCCCAACACTGTTTTTGTCCACTGCTCCAATCTTCTTGTATTTTTCCTTACCTAGGCCACTGTTCTGTCTCTCTCTCTCTCTCTCTAACATTTGATTTCTTTCACTTAACTTCACATACTCCTAATTTTCTTGTGTTTGTTTTTTCCTCTCCTTTTTTTTTTTGGTGTGGGATAGGATATGTAAAAATTATTATATAAACCTTTTTTATTTTATCAATTGTAAATTCGACAAAATAAATAAAAACATGTACCTAATTAAAAAGTTACTACATGCGCAAGTTGGAATTTGCCATGGCTTGTTATTTAAGTGATGTATGAATCTATAAATGCTCATAGGTCACTGTTTAATTATGAGTTATTTTTTTATTTATCACACCTATAATTAATACGGTAAAATGGATTTGTAAACAATTTCTTAGAGGATACTACACGTACCAAGTGTATTCTAGTGGGTGGAGACATTTAATTAGAACTAAACATATCTAGCAAAGAGATGCATCCGACCCCAATATATAGACCTCAACTTTAGGTGTGAAAGTAGAGGTGCATTTAGTATAGCTAATTAGGCTGCAATATTTTGCATACTTCATCCCCATGTCTTTTTTTTTTTTAAAAAAAATTCTTACTTTGGATAAGTAAGTGACACTCCGTCCTTAATTTGTTATTTTAGACTTTTAGTCACAGATTTGAATTTTGTATAAATCCAGGTATGTTGGGGAAAACCAAAAGTTTCTACCAAACGGGTTCTGACCAGAATGGCTTTTCCAATAACAAATTACTGCAATGTCGAAATTGGTTGATGCTCATGCTTCTTTGGTGTAAATCTACAGAGGGAGGTAAAAGGTAGCGACTGGCGACTCTCCCCTTGGCTGTAACTGTAGATATGCATAGTTGTTGCGGTACCAAAATATATATGATAGGAAGGACATGGATGAACAATGACCTTAGTATCTTTGATTAGAACATACATATACCTACTCTTGAGCCAGTGCAAACAGTTGACAAATAATAAAAATCCTTCATTCAACGACAGAGCCAGCACGGGGGTGCCTGGCTCCCTGGTGTTGCCAATATTGCTTTTTTAAATTCTTAAGGATTAATTTCATTTTCTTATAAACCTTTACTTGGCCCCTCTAATAATTTTAAAATTATTATTTAAACTATTAAATTTTCCTTTGATTTTGCTATCAACCCTTACTTGATCCCTTAATTTTTTCAATTAAAAATTTCAAACTCTTCATTTGTAGTTCTTGAGTATTTTTTTATGTATTTATCAATATATAAATTAAAATACTCTCTTTTATATAATTGGTTTAATTTTTCTGATGTACATTTTGAACATTAAATGATTTTTTGGCTTTTTTTTTCGGAAATAAATATGGTTTTATCAATTACAACTTAATTTGAAAATGGGAAAAGGAATTCAAAATTTATTTGCAATGGAGAAAAAGGTAGCAATAACTAAATCCGACGTCTCTTTTCATAAATTATATTTCTTTACATTATTATTTTGTGGATGTAATTTGAATAGCATTAAATACAATAATATGAGAAACTTTTGTGCAAATAAGCTTTAAGTTGATTTATTTATTTTAAAATATATAAATAATAAAAATATTCATTTATTTATTTTTCTTAACTTAAGTCTTACTAGAAAAACTTAATTTAAAGTATCCTGGCTCCATCCTTGCCTTAATTAAGAAACTACTACAAGAGCCACAACCTCCCGCTCTCTCTGAAGAGTTGAGTAATAATCAAACTCCCGTCTGACAAAAAAGTATTAATGGTACAGAAATTGCAATGAAAATTTGGCTGTTTATGGTTAATTACGTTGCCTTACAAAGGCTTTGAATTCTACATGTTGGATAGAAACAGACGTCAGCTAAGTTTGAGCTAGCTAAAGGACCTGCTGCAAATGCTGTGAGTCTACAGTTGAATAGCGGTACTTTTCAAGGAAAAGAAGGAAATGATAGCTAGTTAGAGTGAAACTTCATTAAGAAACAACCGCATTTATATAGAAATAAATACTGGCTAGCATCTAGGTGAAAAACTGACCAGCCAAGGTACCTGCAGGTTGAGCCTTGCACGAGAGGAACTAAAGACAGAGAGGGAGAGATCAACGCATTGCTTACAATAAAAAAAAAAAAGGTGATGGGTCCCTACTGGTCACTTGGTCTAATTGGGGTATGAGATGGAACGAATGAAATGGACACGGCTGGCAGTGGGGACGTTTTTGCTGCATATTTGGTGTTTGTGGGCATAAATCTAAAATTTTTGTGGCTATGTTCACCATCTAGATTTACTTGTTACTGTGCATTGTTGAGTGCTAATTAAAGCTAAGACAATGGATTCCACTTTCTCCTTTTCCTTAAAGTATAAAGAGGAATTAGCTTTTGGAGATAATGCCCTTTCACTATCTAAATCACCTCATAAGTTTCCCAAAAAACCACGTTGACATTTTGCAACTGTTTAACATTCATATAAAATTTATCAGAAAAAATTCAGGTGCAGACTCGCTCCCCTTGTCATGGTGTAAATATGCAGAATTACCTCGCCTCATTCAACAGAATTAAAATGAATTATCGAAATAAACAATTTCATCAATTGAAGCAACTTAGGTACAGCTAATCAAATCCCACGCACTCTACTTACTTCTGTAACCCACCTTAACTTTACTGTAGACACAGTTTCTGGTAGAGAAGAAAAGTAAAAAATTTGTTCACTTAGCCCAAGTCCCTGGGGTTGTAACCTTTTGCAATTTAAAACTCCTCTTTGTTTTAGGAAACAGGAAAGCAATTCTTAAACATGAATGCATATTTTCAGTTGATGGAAACAATGCACGGAGGTGGGGGAAGCACTATAAGCATCTGGGAACGTAAATCCTCTCAAATAATAAACAAAGAATCATCTTAGAAATAGAATTAGATTTCAGAATATAATAAAATAATTAACGAAGAAAAACAAAAGGAAACCAAATCAAAACATGTGAGTAGCAAAAAGTCGTACCAGTGTTGACCAGAAATCCCCAGGCTCTCTTTTATCCTTTTACCTTTCCAAGACAGCACGAGTGTGGTTTGCATTGCAAGATCGATGTTACCAAATACCAACGACCACTTCGAGTTTCTATGTCCCTGTCTTGTTTTTAGATTTCCAAACAGCCCTGCCCCTGTTTATTGCAAATCCCCAAAATCACCATACATTATTATATTTTATTAAGGAGAAAAAGTACACGCAAATATATATATATATAATATTATATTGTATTCTTTGAACGATTTTAGCCTATGTTTCTCATTTTTTTTAAAAAAAATACAATCTCCACAAGAAAAAAAAAAGATATTGCGAGAAAGTTATTGATATGAAATTCTCTAATCACCTTTGGCTTCGGCAACGTTAAATCCATGAGTAGCGACATTAATCTAGTCATATATATGTAGGGATACATGTTTATGTAAAGTCAAAATTTGAATTGGCAATGCCAAATCTATCTGCCAACCATGCCGAATCCAGTTGTTCCCGATACCCAATCTACAGACATTGGGTACCTATTGTTGTCTTTCTTGTTTGTTACAAAAAATTCAAGAGGGATAAGTGTTTTTAATGCTTAATCTAGGACGCAAATAGTGAAAATCATTTTTTTATTTGTTACTATTTAACTTTAATTGAAGACATTCATTCAATAATAATAAATATATAATTAAGATATAATTTATAATAGAAATAAATTATTTCATGAAATTTATATTAAAATAAAATTATAAAGATTTTTCAAGTTAGAGTCGGATATTAAAAATTCAATTAAAATTTTACTACGTAAGTATACGTATCAAATAAATAGTAAATAAGTAAGTAGAGTATCGATTCTATAGAAAATTGATTTAAAATTTTATTAAGTACTAAAATTAGAATAATTCAGTTTTATTGAAATAATTAAAATCTAAATTCTAATTAAACTAAAAATTACTCTACTAAAATTAATTTAATTAAAAATTAAAACAACAAGATAATTGGATACAAAACAAATCAAAGAAGCTTGAGATTACAATATCCCTCACATTTTATTTAAAGCTTACATTTCTTCCTTAAATTATTTTAAAAGGTTAATCTGCTAACCTAAAGTCTTCAATTATTTATAAAGGTTTCTCAAATTATCTTATAAAAATATTTATTTTAACAAAAACACTATATCCTTATGTGAATTGAAATTAAAATAAATTCATTAAATTTAAGTTTTAATTTGGCTATATATGGCCTGTAGATATATCCCTATCTTTTACACAAATCAATTAATATGATCATATGCTATCCTAATTTTATTCTACACTAAACTCCCTTTTTCAAGTTTGTTTAGGTTCCTAAATCAATTTAATTGGTGATCAAGAAATTAAAAGCATTAGGAGCAAATGCGAATAAACAATTCAAATCCCATTAAAGAAAAGCAAGAAAGAGATTAAAAATTTAGATTACATGTGAATTCAATTGTAATCTTAAAAAAAGAAAATTAGCTACTTGTAAGTGTAAAGACAAATAACATTATATAAAATTCAACCATTGATAGTAACAAAAAAAATAAAAGCTAAGGAAGAAAACAAAATGATTGATTGTAGCTTGTTTCTCGAGTTTTTACCTCAATTTTTAGCCTCTTGAATCTCCAAAAGTTCTCCCCTTAATGTCTCATGAAACATACTATTTATACTAACAATCTTAACCTACAAGTCCCTGAGTTTACCTACTAGTTCTAATTGGGCTTAAAAGTGTAATGAGAGGCCCAAATATCAATTGTCAACCTTAAAATTGCCATTCTTGCAATATTACACCTAGTCATTTTTCGACATTATTTTCTCTATTATCAAAGTAGAAGTGGTAAAAGTGATCTTATGAAAATTGTAGCTCTATCTCTTAGCTTTCTAATGGTTTAAGAATAGCTTCATTTGAAATTTTGTAGCACAAGCTATGGTCAAAACACTGAAACATATGGAAGTAGATTTTCAGATTTTTCAACACCTTACTTTCCAAAATTAAACTCAATTCTCTTAATTCTTACAAAAATGTAAAAACTAATTAATAATAATCATATTAAAAGAAATAAACATAAAGTTAAAATAACTCACTTAAAAATAAATTAACTATAAAATTAACTAAATTATAATTGAAAATTAAAGATTTAGCTAATATTCAATAATAAAATTGAATTAAAATAATTATATAAAATAGAATTATCACACCCTCAAATTTAAAGTTTTGCTAGTCCTAGAGCAAAAGAAAATAACAAAAAGAAAACTAAACATAAAAATATTTGAAGAGATAGAAGTACTAAATCATGATTTCCCAATTTTTCCTCAAAAATTATCCTAATTCCAGTTTAAGGTAAAATAAGCTAACCCTTAAAGTCATGCATCAATTCAAGTGAAAACTTATTTTTCAAATGGACTTCCTGTGTGTGTGAATAATCTTTTACAAAGAATATCACATAATTTGGATTAATTTATGCTAAATCTAAGCATAGATTAATAGCAAAAACCCATAAGTTTGTTTTGCATCTCTCTTTCCACTAATGTAGATGAACACTTATTCAAGGATTAATAGCTCTTCATTAAGCTTATAATGTGAGGCTAGGATCAAGGTATGATAAAGGATATATTTAAGCTCAAATTCACCCTAAGCACTTAATCAATCTAAGACCTTTAAACAACTCACAAAATTTTATAACACCTCTAAACTTAATAGTAAAATTTGCTTTGTACAACACACTTTATTTCCTTTTTTTTTTCTCTTGATTATTTTACACCCCCAAACTTATTTTTGACAATTGTAAACAAGGGGTAAATTTCAAGCATCCATCAATCACTTTTTTTTTCACCTTTCTCCCTCAATTTATTTGTAAGCTCAATATGCTTCCTAAAAAGATAAAAATATTTAAGGGTGAAAGGTTCAAACTGTTGAAATTAAATAAAATGGCTAATGCTAATATAGTTGTGTATATACAAAGAAAGGTAAACTACGCTCAAAATGGGTGATTAAGGATAAATATATAATAAGGTAGCTCAGCAAGACTCAAACGATCCAAAGATAACCTAAATCACTTCTTATCCTAAGTGTTATCTAGGATTTTGCCTTGAGAGAGAATCAAACAAATTTAGAATTTGTGAGTTCACTATACTTTTTTATCAACATAAACTCTCTCTAAATCATATAAAAATTCTAAGCAAACAAATATGGTGCTCAAATTATTAGAAGTCATATTTTAAAATAAAAGCTAACACAAGAATATTAACACAAACTTAAATTATACCTATATTTTTCCCAAAATCTAAAAGCATGAAATAATCAAAATATCATCCTGGGATAGAGAAAAATCATAAACAAGGTAAATGATAACCAATCCTAAAAGAATACAAATAATTAAAATTAAATCTAAAACTTCCACAGAATAATCACCACCAAAAAATAAATTTACCTCCCCAAACTTAAACTAACATTGTCCTTAATGTTAGAAAAAATAAAAGAAAGGTGAAAAATACTTCCCTGGTGGCTGGATGAATTTGAAGAAACTCTAATCTTCCTTTTCATCTTCATTATCATCAATGCTTGTAGGAGGCCCTTTTTCTTTTACTACAAAAAATAAATAAATAAAGATTAAAGTAGACATATAAATAAATAAAATAAAAATAATTGAAAAGAAAAAAATATGAGTTTCAAAAGCTTGGGTTGCCTCCCAATAAGCATTTCTTTATAGTCACTAGCTTGACTATAATACCCCCTTTTTCAGTTCTTCATCCTCGAAATATGGCTTGAGACTCAGTCCATTAACAATGAATGTGCTCGTATCCTCACTATCAATCTCAATTATTCCACAAGGATAAGGCTTTACTGCTTTGAAAGGAACCCACCATCTTTCTTTGCATTTCCATGGAAAAAGCTTGAAGTATGATCGAGAAAGCATCATTACTTGTTATCTAATCTTAAAAGGACAAATAGATGGTGATGAAGGATGCTCCTTTGGTGATTGCTTGGGTCTAATGGGCTGAGGTGGTGGCTTAAACTCAAAGATTGGTACTTGCTCACTTGTAGGTGGAGAAATAGGTTCACCCTAGCCTTCATCAATTAACTCCATTCTATAGCAACAATTTGTAGAGCTAGGATACTTATTTGTGTTGAAAATATTAAACTCAATTACCTCATCTCCAACTTTAAAAGTTATCTTGCCTTTCATCACATCAATGATTGCATCTGCAGTAGCCAAGAATGGTTGTCCCAAGATTAAAGGAATTCCCACATCTTCTTTCATTTTAAGCACAATGAAGTCCTCCGGAATGTAGCAATCCCCTACTTTAACCAATACATCTTCAATAATCCCAACAGGGTACCTGATTGTTCTATCTGCTAATAGCAAAGAAACTATAGTAAGTTGTATTTTGTTAATTCCAAGTTTCTCAGCAATTGACAAAGGCATGATTGAAACACCTACACCGAAATTACACAAAGCTTTAGTAAATTTAAATCTACCAATAGTACAAGGGATAGAAAAACTCCCTAAATCCTTAAGTTTTGGTGGAAGCTTATTTTGAATTATTAAGCTACACTCCTCAATAAGTGCCATTATTTCAAAATCTTCCAATTTCCTTTTCTTAGTTATGATGTCTTTCAAGAATTTAACATAGCTTGGCATATTTTCCAAAGCTTTAGCAAAAGGGATATTTATGTGGAGCTTCTTGAAGACATCGAGAAATTTCTCAAATTGTTTGTCAAGCTTTTGCTTTTGCAACCTTTGTGGGAATGGTGGTGGAGGATAATTTGCATGAGACTTCACTTGATTTTTAGCTTATCTATTCTCTTTCTTTTCCACTTTAACTTCTTTCTCAACAATTACCTTGTCATCATCTACATGCTTTTTTGAAGATTCAATTTATTTTTCACTCACCCTTTCAACATTTTTGCCACTCTTAAGGGTAATTGCATTACAATGTTCCTTACCTTTAAGATTGACTTATGTGTCCCTTGCTAAGGCACCTTAGGGTCTACTATTGATGGAATTTGAAAGTTGTCCCATTTGGGTCTCAAGATTTCTTAAAGAGTTTCCGTAACTTTAAATTATAACATCATCCTTTGATATTCATTGCAAGAGAAGTTCTTCCACTTAGGACTTCTTTTTAAGAATTAGTGGTTTAGCTTGTTGTTGAAAACCAAAAGGCATGATAGGTTTTGGATTTGAAAGCTTTGCATTGTTGTTCCCTAAAAAGTTAGGGTGGTTTCTCCAACTAGGATTATATGCATTTAAGTATGGATTATTTTGCTGCCTGTTAAAGTCTCCCACCAATTGGACTAATTCAGAATTGTATGGACATTGACCACCTGAATGGCCATCTCCACACATTTCACAGACTACAAATGAATTTTGAATCGCAAGAACTCCTAATGTGTCAAACTTTTTGGATAGCGCAGCTACTTGAGCAGTTAAGGTGCTAAATGCATCAATTTCATAAGCTCCAATAGCTTTTCTCAAACTAGACGTTTCTGCAGGCCATTGATAATTATTTGAGGCCATCTCTTCTGATAGATTATAAACATCTACAACATTCTTACCCATTAATTCCTCATCAGCAACAGTATCAATTGTGGTTTTTATTGAACCAACCAACCCATTATAGAATATCTGAACTTCCAACCGATCAAGAATTGCATGATGTGGACATCTTCTCAGTAATTCTTTAAATCACTCCCAAGCTTCATACAAGGATTCACCTTCAAATTGTGTGAATGATGTGACAGACCATGTCCTCCCATTTAGTAATAGACCCATTAGGTAGTGAATTAAGCCAGCTCTTTGATTTATCCTTAAAAAGTAAAAACAAAAATAGTCTCAATCTAATAGCATCATCAGTTACTCTATTGTATTTGAAGGCATTGCAAATTTCCAGGAAATTCACCAAGTGAGAGTTAGGATCATCATTGAGTAACCCGACAAACTGGACTAAAGATTGAATCATCCAAATGTAAACGGGCTTAATTTCGACATTATTTGCATTGATGGAAGGTCTTTTATTGCTTTGGTGCAAACCTTGCAAAAAAAGAACACCATAATCCTGTAGTGCTTTATTTTCTTCAGGAGCCAGATTAATGGCATTATTGCCATTGTTGTTGTTATCCTCAACTATTATCTGATTTAAAGTTACAACATGCAAATTGTCCCTTCGACGTCTTCTAAAAGTTCTTTCTATCTTAGGATCAAAAGGAACAAGATTCAAGTTGTTTCTTCTTTGCATACAATGACCAAAGATATCTGCAAGCAAACACAAACTAATATTAAAACAAGAAAAATAAAATTTGAAGAAAGACTAAATTGCTTGGTATTAATATTAGTAAAAATTTTAGAAACAATTCCTAGGCAATGACGTCAAAAACTTATTAGTTAAAATTCTATTACGCAAGTATACATATTGAATAGATAATATATAAGCAAGCAGAGTATCGATCCCATAGAAAATTGATTTAAAATTTTACTAAGTATTAAAATTAGAATAATTTAGTTTTATTCATATAATTAAAATATGAATTATAATTAAATTAAAAAGTACTCAACTAAAACTAATTTAATTAAAAATTAAAGCAACAAGATAATTGGGTAAAATGCAAATCAAACAAGCGTAGGATTACAATATCCCTCACACTTCATCTAAATCTTACATCTCTTTCTTAACTTGTTTCAATGGGTTGAATTGTTAACTTGGAGTCCTCAATTATTTATAAGGGTCTCTCGACTCATCTTATAAAAATATCTATTTTAACTAAAACTCTATATCCTTATGTGAATTGAAATTAAAATAAACTCACTAAATTCAGGCTTTAATCTGACTATATATGACCTATAAGTATATCCTTATCTTATATGCAAATCAATTAATATGATCATACTTTACCATAATTTTAGTCTACACTAAACTCTCTTTCCTAAGTTTGTTTAGGTTCCTAAATCAATTTAATTGGTGATTAGGCAATTAAAAACATTAAGAACAAATGAGAATAAACAATTCAAATTTCATTAAAGATTAGCAAGAAAGTGATTACAAATTTAGATTATATGTGAGTTCAATTATAATCCTAGAAAAAGAAAATTAGCTACTCATAATTACAAAGACAAATAGCATTATATAAAATTCAACCATTGATGGTAACGAGAAAAATAAAAGCTAAGGAAGAAAACAAAACGATTGATTGCAGCTTGTTTCTTGAGTTTTTACCTCAACTTTCAGCCCCTTGAATATCCAAAAGTTCTCCCCCCAATATCTCATAAAACATACTATTTATAATAATAACCTTAACCTACAAGTCCCTAAGTTAATCTACTGATTCTAATTAGACTTAAAAGTGTAATGAGAGGCCTAAACATAATTGTTAGTCTTAAAATTGCGATCCCCGGAACAGTACATCCAGTCATTTTTTAAAGCAATTTTCTCTATTTTCAAAGTAGAACTGGGCAAATTTATCTTCACAAAAGTTGTAGATCTATCTCTTAAATTTCGAATGGTTTAAGAATCATATCATTTGGAGTTCTGTAGCGCAAGTTATGATAAAAAAACTAAAGCATATGCAAATAAATTTTCGAGTCTTTCAACACTTTACTTTACAAAATTAAACCCAATTCTCTTAATTCCTACAAAAATGTAAAAACTAATAAATAATAATCAAATTAAAAGAAATAAATATAAAATTAAAATAATTCACTTAAAAAATAAACTACTTATAAAAACAACTTAAAAGATCTAAATTATAATTAAAAATTAAGAACTTAATTAATATTTAATAATAAAATTAAATTAAAATAAGTTTACAAAATAGAATGATCAATATGGGGTAAGGGTTTTCATCTCTTGTCACATACGTGATTTTATAGTGATAAAACTTCAAATATTAAAGCATTTTGGAAAGCATTATCTCTCATAATTCTGTTTTCGAGAGGAGATCAGAGTGGCAAATTTCAATAATATAACTTCAATCTAGACAAATTTAAAATTGGTTAACCAACATTTAATGTAAGGATGTTGTTAGATTCAGACCAATGTAGTAGTCAATGAAAGAGACGCATTTCCACAGAAGAACAAAAGGAAAAAGCATAAGCCATATATATCCATCGTTGTACGTTGCAGTTAATTTAATGAGAATTGGGTGAGCTAATGGTACAATAAAAATGGGCCTAGGAGAATATCGCAAGAACATAATAATTGAAGGGGCACTGTTGGTACAAGAAAATGACATCATCTGACCTGTATGCTTAGTTAAGTAACAGCATGATTTTCATTCAGGCGTGTGCTTTGATCGAAAGCTATCTGAATTTAGACCGGCAATTGGGCCACAATTTTTTAATGGCTTACCTGATTTTGAGCGACTAATACACGTCTCTTCTCATTAAGGCTCATAACCCAAAATGGAAGACCTAAAAGTTAGAAACTAGGTATTCATGATACCCTTACTTCAAATGCTTGACTCATCCTACAACCTTAAGAAACAAATTAAGCCTGAAGTTGAAAAGAGTTTCATAATTGATTCTAATTGTAGCTTAAGATTTTATTTAGTTGATATTTTTATTTTTTATAAAATAAAATAAAATAGTAACAATATCAATCAAACATAATTTAAATTAATTAAAATCAAACCTTTTTCATTTGGTGCTCAAACCTCCACGTAGCCTTTCGAGGTCGAAGGCTAACCCTTTAAACCCCACATGGATCATTGTTAGGAGAATTGTCCAAAAAATGATAAAGATAAAACTTAAAGAAATTAAACAAATAGAGAAATTATAAAAATTTATGTGGTTCGATCTTTTGTCTATGTTAAAACCCAAATAAAACTTCATGTGCACTATTCCCATCACTTTTAGGGCTCACCTTCTAAAGGATACAAATCTTATGTAAATTCCCTCTTAGTAGGACCGCGTAGCCTTTTGTGACTTTTACCACTACACTACTAGTGGAAAGTTCATACTTTTGAATTTTGATAAGCTCAATGATTTTAGATTTTTACACATTTTTAAGATACAGTCCACTCCATCTAAAAAAGCATAACTCCATCAAACATTTTGATTTTCACAACTCCAAGACCCTTGACCTTCACTATTGACTTGTCAACCAAAGTCAAATTCAAGGACTACCTTTCTTGAAGCAAATTAAAATAATTATTTTGGAAGCATACGTGAGTGACACAAGCAGAGTTTAAATACCAACTATCACTAGAATTTACATTTGTATCTTTTGAAATTGCAAGGACAACTCATCATTGTTAGTAACGAAAACAAATTCACTTTTGTTCTCGTTACTCTCATTCCTTTTTATAGGACGTTCCTTCTTAATATGTTCATGCCATTTGCATCGAAAGCACTAAACGTTGTTGGATCTAGACTTGCCACCCTTAGATCCTTTGTTGGTGGACTTGTTTTTCTAAACTTGAGCCACCAATGTTGAGTCAATTGAATCTTTATCTCTTTCTTTGCTTTTCTTTCGGGCTTCATGGGATATTAACGCTACTTGTGCTTGCTTTAACGTTATTGTATCATTCCCACAAATTAAAGATTCCACAAACGCCTTATAGGAGTTCAAAAGCGATGTGAGGAATAATAGTGCTTTCTCTTCTTCCTCCACCTTTACGTCAACCTTTTTAAATTGATCAATGATCCCTTTGAACTTGTTCATATGCTTCATAAGGTCTCCATTTTCCTCCATCTTTAAGCAAAACAATTTTTGTATAAAATTGTAATTTGTTGGAAAGACCTTTCACCAAATAAATCTTTTCCAACTTTTTCCACAACTTTGGAGTAAATTACTCATCAATAATGCTAGATGAAGAGAAAATCTTGTAATCCTATTCACAGCTTAACTTAAACTAACTAACAATATTGTAGTATAAATTTTAACTAGATATTTTAGTCTAACTAGATAATAGTATTGTATTACAACTCTAACTAAATAATTCATATAATTATCTTAACACTTCCCTTTAAATTGAATGTGGTCTAGTATATGTCAACTTGAGTTTGGAAACTAACTCTTGAAATTAATTAGGAAAATGTGCCTTTGTAAAGATATCAACAGTTTGATTTAAAGAGGTCACAAAAGAAAAATGAATAGTCCTTTACGTTACATGATGATGCAAAAAAAGACAATCAATCTCAATATGCTTGTTGCGCTTATGAAACACATCATTGTGAGCAATCAGGATAACACTACAGTTATCACAGTAAAGGACAATGACAGAAGTTTGGGCATTCCCATATCGTCTAACAATTTCTAGATAGATATCTTTCTTGAATCATGTCATAAGTGTTGGAGTTTCCAAGGAATATTTCAATAACAAAGAATTTTTTTAATTTCAAAAATGGGAGAATAAAAAAAATTGTACATTGAATTCAATAAGGCTAAAAGATGACACATAATTAATTAGGTACCAATTAAATAGGTGTTGTGAGTGTGCTAATACATTTCTCACATGTAAATGAACTTTTGAACCTAATCTGCTCCGTATACTAGAACCTACTATTTTTAATGAACCTAAGTCAAGCTTCGGACCTTATTAGGAAAAATAGATTCACCTAGGTTGTCAATCACACCTAAACAAAAAAGATTGATGGAAACTCCTTTTACATCGAATTGCTGAGTTTTAAGACTCACACGTTATGACAATTCCATTTCAAAGTTCCAAGAATTCAGATACAAAAATGGAGCAGATAGTAGAGTCAAAAGTAGGTTCTTCCCTAAATCAACAATCAAAACATTTATCATCGAAGTTCAATAGTGATATCAAGTCACGGATTCATATTTCAAGTTTTAAACATGCTGAACAAAACTTATACATTTGTGGAGCATTAGCTTTAGAAGAATTGTCAAAAATAAAGGATAGGGTATCGCCCCCGCTATTTGGACAATGAAATAGTACGACCAAAATCTCCTAAGTTAACCTATTAATTCTAATTAGGCTTAAAAGTGTAATGAGAGGCTCAAAAATCAAATATCATCTTTCAAAATTTCTATTCCCGTAGTAGTACGCCTTGTCATATTCCAACATGATTTTCTCTATCTTTGAATCAAAAATGGGCAAAGTAGCCTTCATAAAAGTTCTAGCCATGTCTTTTAGCTTTCCAACAATCTAAGAATTGCATCATTTCAAATCTTGTAGTGTGAGTTATGGTCAAGACACTAAAGTATATGCAAGCAGATTTCCAAGTCTTTCAACACCTTACTTTTCAAAATTAAACCTACTTCCCTTAATTCCTACAAAAGCATCAAAACTAATAAATAATAACCAAATTAAAAGAAATAAATATAAAACTAAAATAGCTCACTTAAAAATAAACTAATTATAAAAACAACTAAAAATAACTAAATTATAATTAAAAATTAGGGACTTAGTTAATATTTAATAACAAAATTAGAATAAAAATAATTCTATAAAATAGAAGTATCACACCCCCACACTTAAAATTTTGCTAGTCCTCGAGCAAAGAAAATAAAACATAAAAGAATTTTTACGAGAGATAAATGTACCAAATCATGATTTCTCAATTTTTTCCTCAAAAATTATCTTCAATTCTAACTTAAGGTAGCATACAGCTAATCCTTAAAGTCATGCATCAATTCAAGTGAAAACTTATTTTTTGAATAGACTTCCTCTGTGTGTGTGAACAATCTCTTACAAAGAATATCATGCAATTCAAATTAGTTTGTGCCAAATCTAAGCATAGGTTAGTACTAGGATCCCATAAGTTTGTTTTTCATCTTTTTCTCCATTAATGTAGAATAACACTTATTCAAGGAACAATAAGTCTTTATTAAGCTTATAATGTAAGGCTAAGGTCAAGGTATGATAAAGGATATTTTTAGGCTCACATTCACCCTAAACACTTGATCAATGTAGGACCTATAAAGAGCTCAATAAAATTTTATAGCACCCTTAACCTTAAGTATACTTTCTTTTTTACAACACAGTTTATTTCTTTTCTTTTTTAACTCCTAACCTTATTTTTGACAATTATAAACAAGGGGTAATTTTTCTAACAACCATCACCTTTTTTTTTGTTTTTGTTTTTTTTCCTTTTTCTTTTCACCTTTATCCCTCAATTTATCGTTAAGCTCAAATCGCTCACTAGAAATATTAAAATACTTAAAAGGTGAAAGGTTCAAATTGTTGGATTTAATAAATAGTCTAAGGTTAACATAATTGTGTATTTACAAAGAAGAGGTAAATTAGGCTTAAAAAGGGTGACTAAGGATAAATATAACAAGGTAAAATTAAAAAGGCTCAAACGTTAGAAAGATGGCCTAAATCACTTCCTATCTTAAGTGTTATGTAAGATTTCATCTCGAGATAGAATCAAACAAATTCTAGAATTCTTGACTTCACTAGACTTTTCATCAACATAAACTTTCTCTAAATCACATAAAAATTCTAAGTAAAAAAAATATGGTGCTCAAATTATTAAAAGTCACATTTTAAAATAATACATCATCTAGTCCAATTTTCTAAGCAATTAACCAAGGCATAATTGAAACACCAACACCTTAATCACATAAAGCTTTAGAAAATTTAAATTTGCCAATAGTACAAGATATAGAAAAACTCCCTAGATCCTTCACTTTGGTGGAAGCTTGTTTTGTAGTATAACACTGTACTCCTTAATAAGTGCCACTATTTCAAAGTCTTCCAGCTTCCTCTAATTGGTTAGGATGTTTTTCAAAAACTTAACATAACTTGGCATTTTTTCCAAAGCTTCAGCAAAAAGAATATTAACGTGAAGCTTTTTGAAGACATTGAGAAATTTCTTAAATTGTTTATCCAGTTTTTACTTTTACAACCTTTGTAGGAATGGTGATGGAGGATAATTTGCTTGAGACTTCACTTGATTTTTAACTTTCCCCTTATTTTTCTTTTTTGCTTTAACTTCTTTTTCAACAATTACCTCTTCATCATCCACATGCCTTTTAGAAGATTCATTTGATTTTTCTTTCACCCTATCAACTTTTTTTCCACTCCTAAGGATAATTGCATTGCATTATTCCTTACCTTTAGGATTGGCTTGTGTGTCATTGGGTAAGGCACCTTAGGGTCTACTGTTGATGGAATTTGCAAGCTGTGCCATTTGGGTCTCAAGATTTCTCAAGGAAGCTCCATAGCTTTAAATTATAACATTGTTATTTGATATATATTGTAAAAGAAGTTCTTCGACTTGGGACTTTTTTTCAAGAATTGGTGGTCTAGCTTGTTGTTGAAAACCAAGAGGCATGATGGGTTTTTTATTTAAAGGCCCTGGGTTGCTATTCCATGAAAATTTTGGGTGGTTTCTCCAAATAGGATTATATGTATTGAAATATGGATTATTTTGCTGCTTGTTGAAGTTCCCCACAAATTGGACTGATTCAGAATTGTATGGACATTGATCAC
>NW_018397259.1:2242711-2243917 GCF_002168275.2 Theobroma umbraticum | reverse complement strand
ATCTCCACACATCTCATAGACTATAAATGAATTTTGAATCACATGAACTCTTATTGTGTTAAACTTCTTGGATAGCGCAGCCACTTATGTAGTTAAGGTGCTAAGTGCATCAATTCGGTAGGCTCCAATAGCTTTTCTCAAACCAAACCTTTCTAAAGGCCATTAATAATTATTTGAGGCTATCATTTCCAACAGTTTATAAGAATCTACAATATTCTTACCCATTAATGCCCCACTAACAACAGCATCAATTGTGGTTTTTATTGAACCAACCAGCCTATTGTAGAATGTTTGTACTTGCAACCAATTAGGAATTCCATGATGTGGACATCTTTTAAATAGTTCCTTAAATCTCTCCCAAGCTTTATACAAGGATTCATCTTTAAATTGCGTGAATAAGGTGATATCATTTCTCTTTTTTGCAGTTTTGGCAAGTAGAAAGAATTTTGCTTGAAACTTTGAAGCCAAATCGTCTTATGTGGTAATAGACCCACTTGACAGTGAATTGAGCCAACTCTTTGCTTTATCCCTCAAAGAAAATAGAAACAATCTTAATCTGATAGCATCATCAATTACTCCATTATATTTGAAAGTATCGTAAATTTTTAGAAAATTCACTAAATGAGAATTAAGATCATTACTGAGTAACCCACCAAACTGGACTGAAGACTAAATCATTTGAATGTAGGCTGTATTAGTTTCAAAATTATTTGCATTGATGGAAGGTCTTCTAATGCTTTGGTGCAAACCTTACAACAGAGGAACAACATAATCCCGCAGTGCTCTATTTTCTTCGAGAACTAAATTAATGACATTGTTGACATTGTTATTATTATCCTCAACCATTGTCTGATTTTTATTTAATGACTTGCAAATATTCCCTTCGACATTTTTTGAAGCTTCTTTCTATCTCAAGATCAAAAGGAATAAGATTCAAGTTGTTTCTTCTTTGCATACAATAACCAAAGATATCTGCAAGCAAACAAAAACTATTATTAAAACAAGAAATATAAAATTTGAAGTAAGACTAAATTGCTTGGTATTAGTATTAGTAAAAATTTTAGGAACAATTCCCTTACAACGGTGCCAAAACTTGTTAGTTAAATTTCTACCTACATAAGTATACATATCGAAAAGATAATATAATGGTAAGCAGAGTATCGATCTCATAAAAAATTGATTTAAAATTTTACTAAGTACTAAAAT
>NW_018397259.1:2178243-2242701 GCF_002168275.2 Theobroma umbraticum | reverse complement strand
TAATCTTATCCAAACAATCAAAATCAAATAATTAAATTAATTAACTAATACTAATTAACTAAAATTTAAACTAAAAAAGAAAAATCAAAGTAATAATAACTCCAGTAAAAATCAAATTAAACAAGCCTAGAATTATAATATCCCTCACACTTCATCTAATTCTTAACTCTCTTCCTCAATTTATTTCAATGGGTTGAATTGTTAACATAGAGTCCTTAATTATTTATAAAGGTCTCTCAACTTGTCATATAAAAATATCTATTTTAATCAAAATACTATATCCTCATATAAATTGAAATTAAAATAGATTTATTAAGTTCATACTCTAATCTGACTGCATATAATCTATAGGTATACCCCTATCCTATACGCAAATCAATTAATATGATCATATGCTATCCCAATTTTAGTTTACACTAAACTTCCTCTCCCAAGTTTGTTTAGTTTCTTAAATCAATTTAATTCATGATCAAGCAATTAAAAGCATTAAGAACAAATTGGGATAAACAATTTAAATCCCATTAAAGATAAGTAAGAAAGAGATTAAAAATTCAAATTACATGTGAGTTCAATTGCAATCCTAGAAAAATAAAATTAGCTACTCATAAATGTAAAGATAAATAAAAATATTTGAAGTTTAACCATTAGAAGTAACAAGAAAAATAAAAGCTAAGAAAGAAAACAAAACAAATATTTACAGCCTTGCTTTCCAAGTTTCAGCTTCAACTTCTAACTTGTTAAATCTCTTAGGGTTGTCTCCCTTAATGTCTCATAAAAATATCCTACTTATACTAATAACATTAACCTAAAATCCCCTAAGTTAACCTACTGATTTTAATTGAACTTAAAAGTATAATGAGAGGCCCAAAATCAAATATCATCTTTCAAAATTTCTATTTCCATAGTAGTACGCCTTGTCATCTTCCAAAATGATTATTTTATTATAACGTAATGCAAGTTATTTATCTAAATTTGACTTTAGGTATAAAATTTTTTTATCAAAGGAGAATTCAAACTTAATTTTTATAAAAAAGATAAATTGATGTACAAATAATCAAGAAAATATTTATATTTATTTTTTAACATCATAAATCTTTTACATTTAAATATTTGGCTTATGAATAAGTATATCAATAATATACTTAGAGATTTGTATTTTTTAAATTTCTTTCAATTTAGTCCCTCAACATCTCAATTTTATTCAATTTAGTCTATGTACTATATATTTTTATGCAATTTAATCTCTATGATGTGGTAGAAATTTTTATTTTAGAAATTTTGTTGATCTACCACGTGGCACTAACATGTCAGTATGTCAGTGCCATGTTAGTATTGCTACACCATCATATTAGTGTGACGTAATATTGCCACGTCATTATCTCAACACCACATCATCAAATTGTGCCACGTCAATACTGACATCATCTTTGATGTCATCCCCTTTAACGACAACATTGAATGTCGTTAGTGAGAGGGACTAAATTGAATAAATTCTTTAAATCACGAGACTAAATTACTTCGATTTTGAGTTCAGGGATTAAATTAGACAAAATTAAAGAGTACAGAGAATGGATATATTTTTTGACCAAATTAAAACCCGTCAAGACAAAATGGAAGACAATCCAATGAAAAGAAATGAAAGTATCAAGGGTCTCATAAATAGTAAGAGTAACACTAACAAGACCTATAATATATTATTCCTCATTATGATAATGTGCCAAAATCTCTTGAAAATTCAAAACCTCGAATTAGCGTGATGAAGAGACCAAGAAAGGAACCTAAATGATTACAAGATCACTATGTGTTCAACATTGATGAATTATAATTGCTCTAGAGGAATACTTTAGAAGAACCTAGAAGCGCAAAAAAGGCAATAAGTGAGCACCATGCTGAAAAATGGCAAGAAGTCATGATAGAATAAATAAACTCCATAAAATATAATGAAGTTTGGGAGTTTGTAGGTCTACCTCTAGAAACGAAACCATTAGGTGTAAATGGATGCTTAAGCAAAAGTATGAGGTGGATGGCACACCTGACTAATATAAGGTCACCCAAAAGCACACATGGCAACTTGGAATAGATCACTTTGTGGATACTTAAATCTCTAATTGTGAATTTGCAGCAATTCAAATGATTATGGCTATAGTAGCGAGATTGGAATTGGAATTGCATTAGTTGGATGTTAAAACTGCTTTTCTAAGTGGAGAATTGCAAGAATATAAGATAATAGTGCAGGATACGGGGTGATTAGGAGGTTCTGTATAGGGTTATAGGTTGACATGTACACTTTGATTTCTTTGAAGGGTTACGCAGTTAGTAACCCATCTTAAATGAAATACTTTTGGCTTATCCAAAAAGAAAATTTTGGAAGAAGACATCTTCATGAATCATGATGCAATCGGAAGGGTTTAAAGTTAAAAGACGTGAGCACAAAGTGTATAAACTAAAACGTTTGCTATATGGGTTCAAGTAATCTTCAAGACAATGGTACCTCAAATTCCATGAAGCACTAGTGGAATTAGGGTATGAGATGAGTCTTGGTCTTCATTGTGTATATATATGCAAGCACAATATTAATTTGACAATTTTATCATTATATATGTAGATAACATATTGTAAGCAAGTAATAGCATGGAAATGCTAGAGGAAACAAAGTTGTACTTAGGATCTAGAATCGAAATGAAAGACATAGGCAATGCCACCTATATGTTCTTGGTATAAAGATTAAAAGAGACAAAAATAGAAAATTGATATATTTGGATCAAGAAAAGTATCCAAGGAAAAGTTGAAGAAAGTTCAATACAAAGCAAAACAAGCATGTGGAAACTCTTATATGTAAAGGATTGGAGTTAAGCAAACATATGGATCCTCCAAATGAGCAAGATTCCCTACTCACATGCTGTGGTGAGTCTAATGTTTTTTGTGACAGGTAAAAGACCTAACATTTGCCATGCAGTGGGATTGGCAAGTTGATATTAAGCCATTAGCCAGCCCATGGTTAGTGATTAAAAGGATTTTCAAATACTTAAGGAAAATAATATTTTTACAACTAACCAATAGGGTAATAGGATAGTTTTTCCAAGCTCGTGGAATGAAGGACATCTCATAATTTGCCATCTTACAATTTGAGAATCTACCAAGTTTAGGTATCATCAAATTTATACTTGCAAGTAACCACATAAGGCAATAACCAATAACGTGTTTAATTTTTGAATCTTAGCCATGGTGATTTGTCATCAATGTTGAGCTTGAGGGTTAGTTGTTTAGTAGTTTTAGGAGCGCAAGCAGCTGTCGACCCCCAACTAGAACCTGACCACCCATGCCTTGGATTAATTCCCATGGACCAAAGAGTGATGGTGACAAAAATAGAACACAACACACACACGTCACCGTCATGTTGCTCGCTTGAAGCCCAACATCCCAAGAGGGAAGTTGTGCTCATTTCTCAATATCTTGTCAACTCCGGTGGATGTCGTTGTCATTTCTACTTGAGTGCGTAGGTATTCAATACATCACCGAGGGAATTTTGTAGCAAGTAGTCAAGTGATCTTTTTTTGTATGAAAATTGAAACTATGGCGTTATTGTTGGACTGACTATCCTTAATTACTGAAAAAGCTATAAACAATTTGTAGTTGGAATATAATTGTCTTTTGTCTTAATGGATGTGAAATTTAAGTACGAGAAAGACTTCTTTATTTATTGTTAATTTGTTTAATAAATTTTAAATTAGATGTCTTGTAATAAAAACAAAAAAGTGAAAAAATGGGAAACGAGGAGCTTTGTTGGGCAGAGTTGGACCTGAACAAGGAAGTCCAAAACATCTGACCTAGCCAGCCCAGCTAAAAACATAAGGATGGTGCTTCTTCTCTCCGTCACCCTACTGCTCTCACTCAAGGACCCTGGAAGATTCTCATTTCCCGATATTTATGACAGTCTCTTTTATCACATGATCCGCCGGTAATTAAGCTCATAATTTACTCATTTCTCTCCGTTGCTTTTGTTCGATGTTCAAAATTTGTATTAGCCTGATGATTAACTGTTAATTAATGATGATTAGCAGGCGATTAAGATGACACAGCCGTCGGTAATACTAGCAACCGCTAGCTATGATCACACTATTCGCTTCTGGGAGGCGAAAAGCGGCCGCTGTTACCGTACTATTCAATACCCTGACTCGGTCAGTTCTCTCTTTTTTCTCTTCTTCTTTCTTTCAAATCTGTTGTTCATTTTTGCGGGTCCTGTTTATTGTAAAATGTTATTTTTTTTTAGGAATTATTTAATCTGTTGAAGGGTGTGCACAAGCGTTGCGAATCGGAGGTCTTGATTTGAAAGCTCTGTCACCCAAGTTAATTAGCAAAAACTATAAAAAGAGGCCCCGGCATTGTAATAAATGATTGATTTATGATGATCACACAAGAAAAAATTAATGATCTTCACATTGCAATGACCTTAGGCTGGTGAAATTGGAGGAAGAACATTCATGTAGCCAACTCTAGCTAGTTGTGTGGTAGATGCTGAATTTGCATTCTTCTATGTTCAAATTATATTTAAAAAGTGCTTCAGGTAAAGAGATGAGTAAAGGAAGTTTTTGATCCAACTTAGCTTAGTTGTGTGTTTCTGAAGGTGTAAGTGTCTTAAGGTGGAACATCTAGATATTTCCCTTGCTTTCTCATAGACCTAACCATGCTTTTTCAACAGAAAAATTTTCTGTTGGCTGTAAATGTTTCATGTGGGATTTAATTTTGCCGTGTGATGCCTGCAGCAAGTTAATCGGCTTGAGATAACCCCAGACAAGCGCTACCTGGCTGCAGCTGGTAATCCTCACATTCGCTTGTTCGATATTAACTCCAACAGCCCTCAACCTGTATGTTTCCCTCTACTGTTTGCTTCATTTTCATAGGTTTCTATTTTTCATACAATTATTCTTCTTTTTTTCATGCCATTGACTTTTGATTTGGCATCATATTACACTTCTATACATAATGATTGCATGACAGGTAATGAGCTATGATTCACATACAAATAATGTTATGGCCGTAGGATTTCAATGTGATGGAAACTGGATGTATTCTGGTTCTGAGGATGGCACTGTAAAAATTTGGGATTTGAGGTAGGTTTAATTGTGCCTAAAGACAAGACACCTTTTATATATTCACTGGAGATGCTTTTTCTTTATTGTGGATATTATGTAGACTTATTCTCATTTTTAAGTCTAATGCAGAGCTCCAGGTTGCCAAAGGGAATATGAAAGTCGTGCTGCTGTAAATACAGTTGTCTTACACCCAAATCAGGTGATATATCATGTAAATCTTACACTATTTAGTTGCTTGAATCCTTTGCTGAATATGCTATTATGTTCCGCATAATTGTAGTTATGAAAGAAGATATATATCTGTATGATGCAGATTATCTTCATAAGTAGGGATTATGTTTGCTTTTCTTAGTTGTAAATTCCTCCTTTTATCTTTTGGTTTACCACTGTTTCTTTGTTAACATGTTTGTGTTCATTATTGGATTCATTATGTACTTGTGTGATGATTAACAAGCCTACCTGTTTCTCATAGTCTTCATGCTTATATGGGAATTGGAAAATCCAGTGTGTAGTAACAAAGTTATTGGTGGTTTCTAATTAAAGAAGAATAAATTGTTGGACAAGTATGTGAGATAGCAGATTTCAAACATTTTGACATTCTTCAACAGCGTTTACCTATTGAAGCAGATTTACCTAGTAGTTCTTGTTGATGCGCTTGTTCATTTTCTCTCACTTGTACAGCATTGATTGTTAGAAATGTTTTCTTGATTGCATATCCATGCTTTTGTAGACTGAGTTGATATCTGGTGACCAAAATGGCAACATTCGTGTGTGGGATTTGACAGCTAACTCTTGTAGCTGTGAATTGGTATTGTTTTCTTTCTAATATCTTCATTATAATTTTTTATTCTTTATCTTGGATTTGCTGCTTTCAGTTAAGAACATATGCATGAGATATCTCTTTCATCAACATGAACTCTCTCCTTTCTTGTGCATCTAGATTGCTAGTTCTATTCCATATTAAAACTTGTGTTTTGTTAATAAAATAATAGGATTTTTCTTTTATTTTTTCATTGGAAAAATTATGAAAAATTTTTAAAATATATCTATAAGTTTCTGAAAGATATCTGCCTTAAAGCTGTGTGGATGAGCTTAAGGATTGCTGTTCTGGTCATCGCATGACAGAAAAATAATCGATTGAATTTCAGACTGCAGTGTTAATAAATTTAGCTGGAAATTATTTATAGTACTTTTGGACTGTTTATATTATGTCCATATACCCCAAGCTTGCTGGAAAAGCTATAATAGGCATCCTGGTCCCTTCCAGAAAGGCCTAATATATATGCTAAGTTAGGTCTCTGGCTATTCCATTTGCATCAGCTGCTTCTTTCCCCCTCCCCTTATCTGCTTCTTTACCCCTCTCTCTCTCCTCCCTCATTCCTCTCCCCCCTATCCGCATAGACTCAGTCATGCACCTCAGAATGATGTACATTAAGTAGTCATTATTATGAATTTTGTAAACCTAGGTGCCTGAGGTTGATACAGCTGTGAGGTCTCTTACAGTTATGTGGGATGGAAGCCTGGTAGTTGCTGCAAATAATCACGGGACATGCTATGTTTGGCGCTTATTAAGAGGAAATCAGGTTACAAATTTATCTCTGATTTAGTTGTGGTATCTATTGTCTTTATAAACTTAGCATGTTTTGCCTTATGAGGCTTTATTTTTTCTTGCAGACTATGACCAACTTTGAGCCCCTTCACAAGCTACAAGCACATAATGGATACATACTCAAATGTCTCCTTTCTCCTGAGTTTTGTGAACCCCACAGGTTCTACTGCTTAAGATTGAATCCTTTTATTTCTTTTCATTTTTGACTTCTTACAGGCACCAATTATTTTTGTGTGTCTGCACTGAGATGCTAGTGTAGTTACCGTTGACATATCTCTCAGATATTTGGCCACTGCATCTTCTGACCACACTGTCAAGATTTGGAATGTTGACGGCTTCACATTGGAGAAAACTTTGATAGGTATCACTGAAGTCTCAACTTTTAAGCCATGCTATCATTCTGACCACACATATAATCTAAACTTTAAATTGATTTTGAAGGTTTTTGTTTGTTTTGTGTTATTACTTATTAGGACATCAGCGCTGGGTATGGGACTGTGTTTTCTCAGTGGATGGTGCCTATCTCATAACAGGTATAAAATTGCATGTCCAAATCATTACTTATTAGGACATCAGCGCTGGCTTTAAAATTGCATGTCCAAAGCATGGACACTGGCCTCCTTACTCCATTCTTCATAGCTTCTTTGATGTGATGTGCTTTTCGCTAAGTGCTGCACTGGTCAATTAACACCAGTTTTCCTAACTATTTGGGTGCCATCACTACTTTTATGTCATGCACACATCTCAGGCTGTAGTTCCTCAAAAGGCATGCCAGAATCACCTAGATTCTGGTCTGACTATCTGATGCTACTGACCCTAGTCATGAAGGCATCTTGCTCTGCATATAACAATGAATTTTATCTGTCTCTTGTCACATGCTTGCCGGTTTATTTTGTGAAGATTCTCTTCTTCTACTTTATTTAGGGTCGATTAGTATTTGCACATGCTTGTTTTGCAGTGGCCTGCACCCTGATCTGCTAGGCTTACACACCCTAAAAATTTAAATTTTCATTGCCTCTTTCTTTGACATCCCTTTCATTGTCTCTTTTCCTTTCAATTATTTCCCTTACGAATGGATTTCTTAGATGGCTTAAACGTTCCATATTACTTAAAGAAAATGAAGAAAATGATCCTAATAACTGAAGTATTTTTTCTAGAAATGTTTCATCACTCATAGATTTGTAGATAGGTTGCACTCTATTATGTTAGTCAAGTGCCTTTCAAAAAAAAAATAAAAAATAAAAAGGTTAGTCGAGTAGCATGATTCAGGAGCCTTCCTAAGGTTCAATTTTGATCCATTTTTGGCAAATTTCTCGTGCAGCTTCTTCTGATACAACAGCTAAGCTTTGGTCCATGTCAAGTGGTGAAGAGATAAAGACGTATCAAGGACATCATAAAGCAACTGTTTGTTGTGCACTACATGATGGAGCTGAGCCTTCTCCATGTTGAAGCTAGATTCACATATTCCATTTTATACCTTTGTACAAGTTGTGCAGTGATTTTAGTTGTGTGAATTGTGACAAAACGAGATGTTGTATTGTTTCTTCCCACATCACTCCCAGCTAGCATTCTGGATTAACTGCAATATCTGACTTTTATCTTAAAAATAGAAGTAATAATCTCAAAAATAATAAATTTCAGTCGAAAATGTTTAGTTTGATTAATACAGCATGGGTAATTTACTTGGCTTTTAGTTGCTCTAATTTAGCTAGCATCGCCTAGAGGTACAAATGCAATAATGTTGCTAGACTGGGCGGTTGTGATATGCCTGAGAATTGGAAAAACGTTGGGAGGAAGTGGAACAAATGCAAGGGGCAGTGGATTGAAATTGCATGTTTTGTATGCGTAGCATAAGACAGTTTTATGAATTAAACAATGATTAATCTGCACTCTCGTGTACATCCGAGTTTTTCCAATCGTAAGGCTTTAAACAAACAATACAAGAACCTTAAAACCTTCCTCTAGATATTGGATTGTTTATAAATTATAATACATATTACAGACCTGTGTGAGGACGAGTCCTGAAACTTTGTAAGCCTAATACAACAACCAACTCACTTCTTACCTGAATATTTTGTCCCCTTACTCCATGCGGGGAAAAACTGGCTTCAAGAAGGTTTTTTTGTTATGACGGCTATGGATGGACTCCACTCTACAAGCCTTCCAAAAAAATAGTGAATGTCTAATATACATCAAATCTCTACTTTCTGCATCAAATCAAAAGATCCAGTCCCCATTTTCACTGGCAATCCAAGGCAGATTCTAGAAGATGGTGTTTCCAAATTGTCCACCAGCCCATGTTTTGCTGCTTCAACAATGAATTTAGAGGCAGTCTCAAAAGACATTTTGCTGAAAGGTGATGTCGACTCAGCTATACCACCCAGTCGGCTCATTGGTCGATACCTTCCAGAATGGGTCATAAAATCAGCAATAAGTGTAAGGTGGCGGATATTGACAGCAATCCCGTAGGATGTGAAAACATGACTGATCTCCCTAATGATGGTTTCTCTTGCAGCTTCCACGCCATACGTATTAAGCATTGCATGAATGCTATTGGAATATAAATACCTAACATCAATGTGATCTTCCATCTTCCAAAAAGCACCAAAATCCACTCCAGTTGTGTGTAGTGCTGGTATTTTTTCTTTGTCAGATGGACTCTTCCTTTTTTTGGGATCTTCCCCATAGTAAAACACTTGATTCTCACTGCAGTCAGTCACTCGACATTGGTCGATCTTTCCAAAGCTCTGGATGTAAACCTTCTTTGCAGTCTTCTCAGCAATCTGCAGACGATTACACCAGAAGAGACCAAAAGTATTCATTAGTAGTTAACTAAAAGTTGAAATTCTCATAAGCAAGAAAGACACGTTGGTTCTTTTAGGAGCTACTTTCCTTCAAATTCAAATGTAACCTAACAAATTTTAAAACATTAAACAAAAATCTTCCACTTTCTAGATCAATAAATAAGCTTGTTTCGAAGGAATTGATAAGTAGCTGATGGAAATGACCCGTTGGAGTCATATGGCACGTATACATGTGCAGTCTAACCTTCAATTAAATCAATATTCAACTTCCAAAAATGGACAGTATTCTGAAGAAATCATAATAGTCCAAATTTATGATGCTGACCACTTCATCTTTCAAGTCATCCATCCAAAAGCAAATTTATGAAGGAATAAAAGGCAGGAAATGAGAACATTTAACCAGAATAGCAGTATATTTCAACCTTTCACATCCCTGTTCCACAGGTAAAGGCTGGAAAGCAAAAGCTTCAATGAATATTGCAACAGAACAAGAAAATGTTCTCCCTTATTGTTGGTTCGATTTTCAATTTATTTCATAAAAAAGGGGCGCCAATGCCCTTAAAAAGGAATGCTATGATGAATGACAAGAAAAAGAGAAGGTGAATGGGTGGGGAAGTACCTGAGCCAGTAAAATGTGAGGTTCGTTTTTCAACTTAAAATGGACCTCAAAACACAATCCTCTGATAGCATTAAATATTGCTCTATCAGACTCCTTCCTAACAAACTTTGCTTTCATCTTCTTCCTTTTGGGTTCTGATCCAGTCTTTTCCTCCCTTGACTTAGGCTTAGATCTGTTCTCTACGGTTGGCGAACTTTGAGATATCTCCTCCTTGCCATTATCTGATCCAATCATATTAATTTGAATAGTTCCAGTCTCATCCTCAGACATATCAATTTCACTTTCCAACCCAGCCAAAGATGCACCTTCATTTTGCTCCTCTTCTGAATCATCTTCATAGTCCATCTCATCTGTAGTTTGCTGTTTTTGCTTTTGTGCATCTAGACCAAGATCCTCAGCTCTTTCCTCATCATCAGCATCATCAGCATCATCATCATTCTTGGTCTCACGTGATCGGCATTCAGAAACATCTTCATCCATCTCATTTGAAGCATTTCGTCGTGAATCCAGCATAAATTTTTTTATGCCACTAATTTTGGAGAGCAAAACTAGATGATTCTGTATAGCATCCTCTAACTCCCTCAAAAACACAACCTTTAAGATGTGCTCACAGTCTTTCACAGTTATATCACTGTTCTCAAAATACTTGTCAGGTTTGCCAAGCATCATCTTAAGTTTATAGATACTACAAATATCACCATTGTCAACAGCAAATGGGGTGACAGATACTTCCATACTCTCTAATATGTCAGCTACTGTGATTTTCTTCATCTTATTAGCAAGACATAAGGCATCCTCCCTGCACATGCAAAATAAAGTAGCTATTACAGGAAAAGACAAACACTGAACAAATATTTAAAGAAGCAAATTTATCAAAATATCCAAAGTTACACCACTTGCCAGACAGTGCAGAAGTCTAGATTACTTGGGGAAAAAGACTAATTAGATAATAACTAAATAGATAAGTTCATGTTTGGTTTTGGAAAGGGAAAAGAGGTAGAAAGGCAGCATCTCCCTCATTTGGAAAACATTTTCATTGAGGGGAGAAACTTGAGGGGATACACATATCTCTCAGAAGCCATCAGATCCCCCAATTTTTTAAATGCTTCAATCGCAGCAATTTGGAGAGAAAGGATTCCTCATTCTTATCATTACCTTTCTGATGACCAGAGAAATTGCCCTTAATATTTCTTTTTAACTTAAAAATGGCAAAAATTGTAAGCATATATTCAGTTATGACTCCTCTTTCTACTCATTAAGAATAATTGTAATGTCACCCCGCCGCCCCCCCCCCCCCCCTCACTTTTAATGATAAATTAAATGAACTTTGCACTAGATCTAGGTCCCTTTACTGGGGACTTAATGATGAAATCTATCTGATCACTCTATCAAAGAACACATGATGACTAGTTCTCAATTGAAACTCATCCTTAAAAATTGTTCACAAGGCTTGCCATTTTGGGTCAACATACAGTGTCAACATGACACACCACAAATACAGGTGCAAAATGCATCCAACACAGCATCAAGAGTGCAAACACACTCTTCAGCCTTAGGCTAGCTGTGACAGCTATGACAAAAGAAGAACAGAGAAAAGGAAAGGAAGGTGAAAGGGAATTCAAGAGTCCATTACCAAGGTTGGGCAGACAGAAGAAGTCGAGATGTCATGATTTTGATGCAGATGATTAAAAAGAAGAAAAAAATTACGGCATTGATTTGAGCTTTGGTTTTTATTATAATCCACTCTAATAAATGGTTTAATAGAAGTTAATGTCTTAGTCCAGCCCAAGAGCAAGAAGGTTAATGTCTTATGTTTCTCTGGTTCTTGATTTTATGGGTTTGAGATTATTAAAACAAAAAATTTAATTACTTTTCGATTGAGCAAAACTATTTAAAAACGATTTGATTGATGAAAATATTCTAAAAGAAGTCTATTTTTCGTACAAGAAAAAAAAAATTTATGGAAGGTATTTTACTATATATTTGTAACAAGAAGCATCCAGTTTCCCTATCCTACATTTTAGCTGACTCTCAAATCCAAAACTTCGAGCAAAAGATGAATGGGACATCTAGGTACATACCCATATCAGCCACCCATACTCTAGTGTATGTAACTTATCATCAAATTAATATATATTATTGAAGTACAAAAACAATATGATTAGGGAAAAATTTGAATCTGAAAACCTTTTAAGAATATAATCTATGCAATGGCAAAGATGACCTTAACATGAAAACTTCCAAATTCAGGGTAATTGATGTTACTAATATAAATTTCTCCCACTCACAACTACAATAACACTCTTTAATTAACTCAATTGTTACTAACTCAACCAGCAATGAAGTTCCAAAAGAACAAGTAAATTTTGTTCCAAAAACAATAAGGGGTAGCCAAGTTACAATTAAAGCAACTAGTAGAAGTGTCTTGACATTTCAAGATATGGACTTCATAGCTTGGTTGGACAAATTGCATCCTCATTGAAAGCCAGAGCCCAACCAAGAAGTCATTTTGATATGAGGGAAGGTGCCATAGGTAACTGGTAGATAATTTATTTAAGAGTGCATTTAGTATATATTTACTAACCCCCTGGATCCACAATCCAATTCATCATCAGAGATCCCAGGTCATTTACATCCCAGATTGTTTGGGCGTGTGAACTAGAGCACCAAAATTATGGACCCAAATTGATGGCTAAAATATAAAGAAAAGAAGTTCGAAATGAGTAATAAAAACAAGAGGCACAATGGAGAAACAGTGAAGCGAGAATGGGATATGTAACAGAAGATATATGACCAGTCAAAAAATTTAAAGATAATAAAAGAAGCGAATGAAAGAATTTGGAAAATCAAATGTAGGTGCCAGGTAAAAAGCTCAAAAAGGGTGGGCTGTGTAGGCATGAAGAGAACATGTTTTAACTTTAAAAATTAGAATGTTTAGAATTTTGACCCATATTATGTGTTAATTGGGTTTCCTTTCAGGCTTATTAATTATAATTGGTCTATTTATGTGCAGTATTCATTCCCATAATTTCCTTTATTTAAAGGTAAATTAAGTTAATTGACTGGCACATTATTTGGAGAATAAAGAGGGAATAAAACTACTATAAAAATTTACTATTGTTATTTCCTCTATTTAAACCCAAAACGAAATTTAAATACACAATGAAAAACCACATTAAAGTAATAATCATTGTCAATTCTTACAATCATGAAAATTATTGACTAAAAAATATCTATCAACTTATATATTCATACTAAAATACACCTGTATAATTAACAAAACAAATACCTATATATTCATTTAAAAGTAAAAAAGCCCTAAGAATACTTTAGAGCGTATCACGACCCAAAATGATGAACCAACAAAACCTAACCCTTTGAACTATAGAATATGGAAGCTGCATACCTCTTTCCCCAAGCCCATCCCATAACCCAAGATATACCACATTCTTAGTAACTATGGTTTGGTTCACATGGCAATGGATGGGATAGAATAAAAATATCCCATCTAAAGATTGGTATTCACTCTAAGAGGAGTGTAGGATAATGAATAGGTGAGTCATCATACTAATATAGGATGTGTCAATTCTGTTTAATATTTATTTAAGCCTTATGGGATAGTATTGCGAGGTGGGTACCCTTATTTTTATTTTTCACTTTACCCCTAAAAATTTTTCTTTAGACACCCCTTTATAGTTGAATTTAACAATTTTACATCCAGGGGTTTTCTTGGTAATTTTTGTTTTATTGGGGTTGGCCTTGTTCATGGTCCATTGTGTCTAATATAGGATTTACTTAAGTTATTAGGTCCTACACATGGTCATTAGTTTTATATGAGTTGAGTCTTATTCCTAATTCCAATGATCTTATGCATCCTACTAGTAAATACACAAATAGTCCAGGAATCATTATAAAAATTGATCAAGTCAACTGACTAGCAAACTATAAATATTGATCTAGAGCAGCTGAAATGACTAGCTACTTACTTCGTTTGTCCCTTATGCAAGGGGCATGTCATTACTGGAGTCCTGATATCAATTGAAGCAGTCATTAAGATCTCTTGCAAACGTGGAATACCAAGCGTAACATTCATTTCACCTCGCCCCGCAAGATGGAAAGTATTCAGCCTGAAAATAGAATATTCAAATGAGATTGACAAAGAAAATAAAGGCAAATCCATCAAAGAAATAATGCTTGCTTTTTTGTGTGAACAACATTTGCATATATCCTTACATCAAAGAAGAAAGTAGCATGTGAAGATATGGACAATTACATATGTCCTATGGGCAGAAGGATGTAATTTCCTAAACCTTGAAAAGTAAACAAGAGAACTTGCTGTTTAAAACTAAAGAGACTTGTCCGTCCAGACCACTGAGTCTTTATAAGCAGTACTGCAAAGAGTTCAGACCAGAACGAAAACTGGTAAAAGAAATTTGTTTCCAGAATTTTTCTCAAGTAATGATTAACTTAAAACTGTTGGAAACTAAAACCTCTGCAGATGCACCCTTCCAGAATAAAAATTTTATAACACATCAACAAAAAGAAACTCCACTAATTGCAACAAACAAGTAGGCATGCTGGTTAGGCTCTACTGCTTAAGATAAAACACTACAATGCAAGCTTCCATCTAGATTCCTCCATTGTCCGGCTTGACAGATACAATTTTCTTAAACAAACTAAAAATAAACAAAAGTGTGCCACAATTATTCTTTTAAGTCCCAAAACAAAACAGTTAAAACTATGATCCTTCCATTAAAGAACTCTGTTAAAAATAAAGAAGCATCCATAAGTCAAAAAGAAATGGAAGAATTAAAGTCTAGTGATGTAAAGAGCTTGCGGACACAAATGAGGCGATTGAAAGATTAGGATCAAAGTCAAATGTTATTTAAAATGGTTAGAGACAGAATGCCCACCCACCCCAACCCAAAGAGAGAGAGAGCTCAATAGAAGCTAACCATAAAATTCCATGCAATATGAGAATTCTCACTACAAAAATCATGCTATTAAACAAAAGACTCTAGTACGAATGAAGGTAAGGAAGACCAAGAAATGGCATGAAACACTGTTTCAAGGATTAAATGCAAGAAAATGACAAAGTTTTTATTACTCCAGAATTACAAACTCAAGATTCCAAAATGTTCTTTCCAGATGATATTCTGATAGAAGAAGTTGAAGGTAATGATGATAAGGACAATGATGACAAACATGCCTTAGCTCAGTTGAAAACTTTAGAATATCAATACCATCTTATCAATCAACAATGATTTTCAGAAACTCAAAAAGTGTTACTCACTGATACCTAAAGCATGTAATGAGTATGAAAAGTCTTTTATACTACATCATATCAAATTAGAGCAGTTGACTTTTTTCTGAAAAAAAATGGCATCTTACGTCATCTGTGTTGAAGGTTCTCCCACAGATTGAGCAGCAAGCACCCCAACCGGTTCTCCAGGCTGGGCAAGACTTGAAAGAAATTTAAGCTTCAACAAATTTAAGAAGTCTTTTGGCTTTATTTTCTGGTGCTGGTATTTCTTTATTTCCTCACGTATAAACTGCTCAGCTTTGCTCCTAAGACCATCAGGCAATATTTTGTCAGAGTCATCAGGCTCTCCAAGCTGAGAACAAAGCTTTTCTGACATCATATCTTGATTCTGAAAATAAAGAAGCAGAGTTAAAAACAATAAGAAACTAATTTTAATTAGGATTCAGACTCAGAAATTAGGAAGAAGTTCTCACTAATGCCAGTGCTTCAAATTTCGCAATAAAACTGGTCTGATGGACATCAATACCATCTTCACCATAGTTAAATTGAACAATGGAGCCATCAGCATCACGAACGGTATGATCATAACTGATCTTCAAACACTCCAGATTCTTTATAAGGCATCTTTGCAGGTATCCACTGCGAGATGTTTTGACTGCTGTATCAACTAGACTGTAAAAAAGAAAATAAAAGTTAGGCAAGGAACAGCAACACAATCTCTAAAAGAAACTACATCATAGATGGAAGGAGAACTGAAAGTTCCAAACAATTTTGTTACCATAACGCTATAACCATCATGACAACTTCATGTCAGGATGCCATAATTCAGCAAATGAAGCTTCACTTTTAACATGTTAACAAAATATACCGTAAAAATGAAGTACATGAATAAGAGGGTAAACAAGACCAGTAAACTGCATTTTAGTCCATTAAATAAACACATTAAATCAACAAATTCCACAACCAGTCAAGCTCCTCATAAACCTCAGATGGGGCTTTAATAATACCGTTTCCATTTATACCTCTATCCCTCTAATAGATAATTCCACATTTTTCCTCCTATGATACTTCCATAAAAGAATGGAGAAACATAAAACTAAGATGTCAGGGAATAAAATCCCAGATGTCCTAGACTAATAAATTCATTCAGATTTAAGGAAATAATTTAAAAATCAAAAAGGGTGGATAGATGCATCATGAGTTCTCCACTACGGTCGGCTTCAACTTCAAAAATTTTGCACAACCATGACAATACAATCAATCAGAAAATGTCTTTTCTTCAGTATCTAAATCCATTAAACATGCTCCATAAGCCCAATTCTGTCTTGCAGTTAGTCATCCTAGCCACCTAAAGATCCAAAGCATTTCAAGCAAACATATCTAGAGCCCATCATTGCTGTTCATAAACTCCAACACAACGTAATAGTAAAACCCCAGACTCATACATTGAACACCTGTCACGTGGGAGGCTATAGGAGAATCTGGGCTTGAAGAAAACAATATAAAACTAATAATATCAGGAAATGCATCTGGTAACTTCTATTCCTTCCCAACTATAGAAGCTTACGAAGATTCTGCATAATGCATGTCCATTAGGTCATGAATGAGGTCCTACTATGAGTATGACGTAAAGAGCCATACAAACAAGCACAAATTAGCAATATTGGCTAAATTCGAAAATATGGCTTCAATGAAAGATAAAGCATTCCCATAGAAGAAACTAAGATAAGCAGAAGATTTACCCTTCACGTCCAGCCATACAGTGGAAATAATATTCTTGCGGCCGAAGACCACTAAGAAATCGATCACTGATGAAACCACCAGCTCTAGCTGCCCAATCCCATGGATGGAAACAGGGTAATGTTTTACCAGAAACCATTCGAGGTACTCGTTTCCCTTCTAATTCTTGTTGACCCAGAAAAGATGAAATTTGCTGAAAGTTAACCTGTTTGAAGGCATAATTCAAATAGTTAGAACCAACCTATCTGTGCTCTTCATGGAAACCATTGAGGCAATAGGATGAGTACACAACTTTATCATAAGCCAGGTTTTTAAATTCTTAAGGGCTTTCCAGTCACTAAGGGCCTTTCTACAACTCTACCCTTGTGATGAAGAGCTGGAAGAAGAGGTTCCATGCAAGAAGAGATCATTCTCTGATTGATACTCAAGAGGGAAATTTGAGACTGTCTTATTTGAAACTTGCAACAATCAACCCAATGAAAATACAGACACATGATTTACCCATGTTCCTTCTCTCTATTGTGGCTCTAGAAACGGTCCGAAGGTCCTAAATACAAATGCGGCATTCGCATATTTGCATATTCGCAAATGTATGTGTAATAAAGCCTTAACAAGTTTTAAATAATGAATAAAAAAAAAACTGTATGCAAGCATGCATGCAGGCACTCATTCTGAAACAACCAAAGCACATAAAGGATTCAAAGGAACAGTCAAACATAAGAGTATTAACTTAAAGAAATTCCCCTACTGGTAATAGACACCAGTAAACAATATCTAGGGAGAAGCATGTATGTATGTATGTATGTGCATGTGTGTGTATCTATATATATATATATATATATATATATATAAGGAGAGATCAAGTTACATAATGTTGACACCCTTCTATAACTTCGTGTATTATTAATATTTCAACAAATCAACTGTTGGATTTAACAACCCACTCATACCTGTCATGCATGTAATTCAAGTCAATCTAACATCCATATCATATCAATCAAGAATAATGTTCTTTCAATATATATTTTAAACTTGAAATTTATTTTTATCATACAAATAGTTAGACATTCTCAATTAACTTGAAATTTGGCATGCAGGATCTACATGAATCAGGCATGAAATCCAAAGCTTGGATTATCCAAATATAAATCATATAAATTGATATAAAAGGATATAAAACTTATATACTACACTAGTATAAGTGGATCCCGCCCCCCGGCAGGCTTCTCTCTCTCTCCCCCCCACCTTATACATACATATATATATATATATATAAAACCATAATAACATCAGTAAAATATGAAAAGCAGAAAAATTACCTTGCTACCTTTAGCCCCAGATGTAGTCATAAGAGATATACAGTTCTCACCCATAGATTTTACTAAACCCTCAGACAACAGCTCAGTAAGAACACCTTTGCTTGAGTTCTCATTAAGCACACTTATCATCTTTCTATCCAAGGCTGTCAGTGCAGTCTCTCCATCTCTGCGTATGGTTCTCTCAATTTCCAATTGCAACTCTGTTGGAGCTGAAACAGATCAAGACATTGCATTTGTGTTATGCATATAATTACTAGTATGAATGTTCTTTTCACTAAATCACAAAAATTTACCACAGGAAATGTATAACAATTCACAAATTCAGGAAAACTTAGTAGTATTGGTAGCAGAATAACTCCTTCATAAGCCTTCTATTTGAAAAACAAAACCTATATAAGTCAAGCCACATTGTTTTTCAATAATTTATTATTGTAATATACAGGCAGCACCAATGTGCTATATCAACTGAATAAAACAATTAAACCAACAAAAGAAGACATAGACTACCTGGAACAGACCCAATGTCAATATCGCACACAAACCTATAATTCTGTGTTGTTTACGTCATAGATGAATATTATATTATATATGTATGTATATGTATGTGTGTGTGTGTGTGTGTGTGTATTACTGGCATAAACTAGACATTAATTTACCATAGAAACAGCATAATTCTAATAAGCACTCAAAAATTCAACATACCTGTTTCACTATCCACCTTGACTCCAAAAAGCTCATAATGTGCTTCTGTGACTTTCTTTTCACAATCTTCAAGTTGCTTCTTCCTTTCAATGTCCTTATCTTCCATTATCAAAAGGTCATCTACTCCACATGTGAAGCCATGCATCTGCATCATGAATGATATATGAAGCAAGTTTCGAAAATCCAATTCAGCAGGCTCCACATTATGAATTGAATTTTAGCAATTAAAGCAAGCTGACCTGCAAGAAAACCGTAAAGAGACGACTAAACACTGACAGCAAAATGCCTGCAGTGTTTGAGCCATAGAGCTCCTGAACTGTATGAACTAGACCATAGTCAGCAAACTGAGCCTTATCAATCACACCACGCACCAAGTCATTTCTGTATATCAATATCTTCTCTTCATCTGGTTCTTTCTTTGAGTTTTTTTCAGCAATGTTGGCTTTTTGGCCATCATTCTTTGGTTGATTTTCTTCTCTTGCACTTTGTTTATTTTTATTTCGTCTGTTTCTAAAAAAATCACGTGGGGTTTTCCCAGTTTTTTCCACCGTAAATGGTGGGTGACCCCTTGTAATATGACTTAGCACAGCACTGATGACCTAGAAACATGGAAGGAGAAGCGCAAAAAAAAAAAATTCAGTTATCTGATACCAAAGATAATTGATTCTCTCCCAATTCATATTCACTAACTTGTCGAAACCTTGCTTCTGGAGCAAAGTTCAGATATAGAAACCTCTGCAAACTTAGGCACACTTAGAATCGTACCATGCACAGAAAAAATAAACATGGGTGTATAACACAACTAACTTTGCAGACTATCAATTACTAACCTGCTTCCCTGTCCAAAGGGGTTTTGGTTTCAATATCGCAGGTATAATGGACAGCATCCCTTCTTCAGAAGTTGATATGAAAACTTTCTGGCCAGGTTTACCGGAGAAAGAATTTTGGGATAAACTGGAAACACCTGAGCTATACAGAAGCTGATTAAACTCATCACGACTTAAGAAAGTATCCCTCTTTGTGAGAAGTACAGCACTTACAATATGATCCTGAAATTTAAGATCAAATAGAAAATTACTAATATTTTATGCAATTATATTCAGAAGAGGACACAGAAGAGAATTCGTCATCATGAAAAATTATAGCATCGCATTCAAAACCTGAATTAAGGCTCTGATTGGTTCACCATTCGAAGGCCTGACATATTGATTATTTGCATTAACAATGTTGTATGCTTCAGCACGAGAAATTTCATCTTGTGGGAAATGTACATTTATTTCATCACCATCGAAATCAGCATTGTACGTACTGAAATCAGAACCAACATATATCAGAATTGACAGTGGTTATTAGGTTTGATTCCACGTCTCAGAAACAAACCATTAATAATTAACTGTATGCATGCATGTCATGAATAGGTGGGTGCAGTATCAACATACCTAACATGTATGTACAGTAGTGCATGTGCGTGCTTTTATCTATTATAGGTCTTACTTAAGCATGCATGTATTGTTCAAAATCCACTTAATATCAACCTGCAATTTGCATAGTGCATACGAATTGTCTTCTCCCCCTTCAACACACGAACTACATGCGCCATTATACTTGGCTTGTGAAGTGTAGGCTGCCAGACAAATAGTATTGAATCACACTCAGGAAACATCAATGCAACAAATGATATATTTAATTAGAAATGTGATTAACACCACATGAAAAACCTCAAAGAGAAGTGCAAGCTTTGATTCAATAAATGTGCAAATACTTTCCCTTTTTAGCACACACTGACAATCTTTTTCATAATTCCATGGACAAGTTGCACTAGGACATAAAGCCTCAAAAGTGATAAACAACATGTTTAACAAGATGGTATACAGCTCATGCTATCAAATAACTAAATACCATAATTCATTGGCTCAACAAAATTGGCATTACCTTCTAAACCACATAAGGTCTTAATTCATTTCTTTACAGAGCATGACACCATCAAACAATAGCACCACCATCACAACAAACAGTGTTTTCCATGGCTAGATGCAGAAAGCAAAAGGCAAAAGGAAAAGAAAATGGAAAAAAAGATCACCTACTCATTAGCACATTCATACACTGCCAGTCAATTTGAAGATATAGACAGTAACCACAAACAAGTTTGTCAAGGATTACTGCTCCAACAAGAAATAATGAGGAATAGGACTAAGAACCTTCCAAGCAAAATAAAAAATTTTAAAAGCTAATATCTAGAGAGCTGTTTCCAGAAGCTTCCTCTTATCCTTTAGCCACATGTACCCTATGAACAAGATAATAAAAAAGAAAAAGGTAAAAGGAAAGTGTTTGGAGAGTAAAAGATGGATGCAAACTCCATGAGTGGATTGGACAGCAACAGAGCCAATTCTCCGGTAGGAAAACAGGATCAAGCTGCATTTGAGTCTGTTACACGCCATAACTTTTCACCCAAAAGGTGATAGACATTATTTATAAAGGGGAATTACTATTTTCTTTCCCTTCAATTTCTTCCCATGTATTTAGAGATCAATAAAAATAACTTAAACATAATCCCTACTATTATGCATAGACTTTCCTGCACTTTTCACCTCATCAAGCACATTTTTATTTTCTAAGACAGCTGATGACTTGCATGGATAAGCACTACAAGTAATTGATAAGGTGAAATTACCTGTCGGTTGACTAACACAACATCCCCATCTTGTAAGTGCCGGAGAACAATTTTTCCTTCAAATTCATAGTCCAAATTCTGTCCAGGTTGGGTAATAGCACCTCTTGATGAAGGTAATTTTCTTGATATGGAAATACGTGCTTTTTGGCTTGGTGGCAGCCTTTTAGTGGACAACTTATCAACATAGTGTGTAGCCCCCGGATGACATTCAGAGCCATTTATAATAGCTTCCCTCAGCTTTACAATATTCCAAGGAGTCACTCTCTGCAACAAGATCAACATTGAAATAAAAAGCATAAAGAAAAAATCAGAAGTCAATGGTTTTCGAGCACATCTAAGAGGATTTACTTTGTTAAGAAAAAGGAAATTTGTATAGAAAATTTCATATATATTTGGAACTAAGCAGCATTATCAAAATAATTTTTCATATTCTCAAATAGTAACTTACAAATTTAATTTGGTAGCTTGGCTAGTAATAAGATATTCTAAGCATTTTTTGTTTTGGAAACCAAAATTCTAAGCTTTATTGAACTGTATCTTAAATGGTGACAAAGGTTACAAATCTGTTTTATTTTTGAAACTTAAAATCACTTTAACCTTGAATAGGATTGAGGTCTAAGGTTGGAATTCCCTTCCCACCCCCACCACCAAGACTTCCTTATATGTGTCCCAAGAAAAAAAAAAAGAACAAAAGGCAATATTTTCATCAAGCTATATGTTTCATATAATGATAGTTATTGATCATGTAACAATGTATACAAGTCTAGGGGGGAAAAACAGACTTCTTGTCTATTAACTTTGCATCAACAAATGGGGTTTGACTGGTTATCTGCACAGTGAAACAAGTCTTATGCTGTTTAGAAGTATTTTTTTTTTTTTTCCGTTTACAACAACTTCCATACATCAAATAGACCATTAACTAGCGTTAACCCTATTCTTGATCCAAAAATCTATGTATGTCTACATATGCATAGTTATACTTACAAGCATGAATAGTTAGCTAATTATGAATGTTTCCTTCTGAAACTGTAATACAAACCCATCAACTTGGTGTCTTGTCCTACTTAAGCCTTAAACCATACGCCACATTGTTATGGCCTCACAGATCTACTGCCAAATAATCCTTTCAGAACTGCTAGCTGTACATTGATGGAGGCAACCAAGATTTGTAGTTTCTCTAACCGGTTTTATATCATTATTCAATCAAATGGTCACAAGTAAAAGCAACATGAAGCACTCATCTTTATGATTGACTCTGTAACTAAGAGACCAAAAAGAAATCATTCGAAGGCAAGCGACAATCTTCTCAAATTGCAATTCAATCTCAAGAGTCAAGACCAAGCAAAATAAAATATAAAGAAGAGAATATAACAATCTACAATGCACTCGTTGAAACTCCAATGCAATAATTTTGAAAGAAATGCTAGATCATAAAAATGTTCAAATAACTTCCTAAAAATACATTAATCAACAAGATGAAGTAAAAAGATAAGATGCTTTATAGGTACAAAAAACATCATTATCAACTGCTTACCTCAGGATAGGTTAACCTTAATGCAAAATAAGGTGGAATCCCAATCTCATTAACGGCTAAATAAGGATCCGGAGATATAACAGATCGGCATGCAAAATTAACCCTTTTCCCCATCATTTTCTGGCGAAACATGCCTTCCTTCTTTTCCAGCAATTGACATATTCCTGAGCTCACATCTCTCCTTTGACCTACCATAAAGAGTAGACAGTCCACTTAACTGGCACATCAAATGCTTAATTCAACAACATCATAATTATATTTGTAAGATCTCAATCCAACAACATTATAATTAGTTTGAAGCAAAGAGCCACACATGCAAGCCACGTATTTAAACATCACGTGCACAATTGAGATGCAGCCAGAATGCCACTCTTCCCATCCAACCTCACCCACAAATATGCATAAATGAAGGGCAGAGTAAGAAAGACAAAAAGAGAGTGCATTTTTTGTCCCATCCTCTCTCTTCTATTGAAGCATACAGTGCGGGCATTGTAAGTCTCCTGTTTATATACCCAAACAACCTTAACACTTCTTCATTTTTTGTCCTCAATGGATATCAGCCCCATCATTTTTCTTTTGCATTCATACATAATCATATCTTCTCTTTAATGCTCACAAATCCATTGCAGCATTCCCATCTGCACCATAACCCCCTTTGTATGTTGATACCTAGTTGTCCAACATTCTGTCCCCTAAAACATTGCTGTTCTGCTGTCATTTCGTAAAAATTTCCCCTTAAACTTCACTGGAATTTTAAACTAGATAATATATCTGGTATAAAGATATATATATCATTAGTTCTGTCTTTTTTTTCAAATATCAGTCCCAAATATTGCAAGATACTGAATGACCTAATTTTTCCAAATTTGTAAGTGTTAACTCATTAAAAGCTTCCCCCTTAGTTCAAAACTATTTTGATAATACATTTCAGACAAAAACTATGTAATGTTTCTCTAGGAATTTCATAACAGCAATTCCCTCTAATACAAAGTCAACCATTCATGCAACCACATTTAGCATGAATCAGAGGAAAGAAACATTTAAACAAAGATAATTCTCCCTTATTATTTTTCGTAAACGAACCAATCTGAAGAATATTGAATGTTAATTTCAAAGAAACTCATTCAAGTACACTCAAATCACATACTATCACCCATTAGCAACTAAAATTAGTACACTCAATCATGCAAATGATATGACAGCAAAATTGTCTAAGAAGCAAGCTTTGTAGTACAAGTCAAGAATAAGAAGAATTAAATTGCAAGCATTAGAAAAACAAGCATGCCATGTTCTTTCTAGCTCATCTAGTGCAAAACACAAATTAGCAAATGCTATCTAACATAACATGCCAAATATACATGTCATTATGCCACTGCAGAGAAACTTTTAGCTCTAAAGCTATCTCTCACCAACCTATACTGTGTCTAATACGCTATAATAATAACAAAGGCCAAAGAGCAAAGAGTTTACATTGATTCTCATCAACACAATGTACTTACTCATTGCAGTTTTGCTATCAAACAACAAATTTACAGATTGCTGGAGATCCATCCACAGTCTAACTACAGCATTTGAACTCTGCAAATTGTTTGTATAAGCATTTCCTAGTGATATATTGGCCTGCAACACCTTACTTAGCAAAACAGTCTGAGGATGCTCCATCACCTACAAGAAAAAAAAAATGAAAATGAGTTAGCAGATATCCATTCTTTAAAGAAAATGCCTAGTTAGTATGCTGCAGCACCAACAACAAAGAAACAGAAAATTAAAAGAAAGCTAGGGGCAATTCTAAATTCTGAAATCAATACTCAATATCAACATTCAATTCTCAAAATCTAAACAAGCCAAAAGGCATTTCATACAAGTCTCTCAAAACACTTCAAACTTTATGAGAGTGTCTCAAAACCCTAATGTAAAGCCCACATAAAATAAAAAAATCCACTTAAATAAGGCACAGATAGACATGGCTACATTTTCAATATTTTTCACCTAAAGCATGTGATATAGCATTATGGGGGAAAAAAAAAGTACACCTGCATTACTTAAAAGGTGCCCTCAATCAAGATATCATTTAAGAGAAAAACAGCACATGCATTCCCATCTCATCTTAAAGAAATAAACTAGCAAGCCCAAATATGGGCCCAGGAAATTAACTAATTAAGTTGTTATCAAAAATCAAATCATATAGGTCAACATATCATCAGGTTTCAATAAGTATACAGACACATTTAACAGCTTAAAGTGAAAAGAAAGAAAAATGCAAAACAATAATGGTAACAGAGAAAATCTAAAAGCCATGTCATAGTTGGTCAAGTGCATAATCATCCCCAAACTATTTCACATACTTCATATGACCTGGATTCTTTTCTACATCATAGATAATATGTCAGGCATAAAAGACTCCTCCTCAGACCACATTCCATCAAAAAATAAATTTCTACCCATCTCCCGACTTATGTATGTCCAACAAGCCATCCTGATTCTTCATTCTTTGTTCTTCTATATGCACTAGTAGCATTTATAACAAATGAAACCACCCATCATTAATACTCTCAACATATAATAGGGAGTAAATGAGCTGATCAAGCTTATTACAACCACCACCACCACCCCCCTCCCCCCCCCGTCCCCGGCTCTCCCCTTCCTTTTCTCCCTCTTGGACAAAGGGAAATAGCATCAAATTTTTGTACTTACAGAATCACCTCCCTTGGTTGGAGCACGGAACTTAATAGGAGGCACAAGAATGGTCTCTAAAAAGAACATAGAGTAGCCCACTTTCTTTCCAGATCCTTGCTGCTGGATATCACTGATTATTGAGCAAAGTTCAACCTCATTTTCCCACAGAAGTTTTGTAATTTTTTTAACCTGTGGCAAAATAAGAATTCTAAAGTAAATATTCAAAAGACAGTTAACAAGGGCAGTCATGAAGCTAATACTAGAAATGTTGGCATGACTAGCAGTCATACCTCTGATGGCAACAAAGGTCCTGAAAACAAATTTTTCTGCTTCATGAACTCAAGAGGGACTTGCGCCTTCTTTTTACGAGCTTTTGCACCAGCACCTTCATATCCTGTAAAGCCAATTTCAGGAGTATCCATTTCAGCTATATCAAAACCATTTCCAGAGCTAGACATATCATCAGCATCTTCTAAGCCAGATCCTGCTTCACCAGAAAATGTGTCTACCATTTTGCACCCTCTGATAACATTTTCCCTCATTTGAGCACCCAACATGCCATTCTGCAGTTAGCAACCAAGACATTTAAGTATTAAATGATTAAAGCTCAAGTTTCCAAGTTGGAAAAGTAGATTATGACAACTAATTTAATCACAAAAAATCATAAGCAACAACAACTAAATCAGTATGCACATTCATCCAAATGGACAAGATAATCATTTGAAAATTTCAAAGTGGGTGGAATATCTATAGTCATGAGACTCTAATTATTGGGCAAATCAAGGACAACATACATATATCCTTGTGGTACAATCCCCACATAATACGAAAAAACTTAGTTTGTTATTGTTGCTGTTATATATCCTTATGGTAAGCTATGCAACTGACAACACAAGCAATCTGCTAGTGCTTCCACAAGTTAAAGGCAAGGAATTCTTCAACAATGAACTGGTCAGCAACTGATAAAATATCCTACAAAAAGCACACTCTTCCTCAAAAATAAAATGGCTAGACACTACAAGCTTTAATTTTATCATCATAAAACCCATCATATAGAACCTTCAAGTTCCTATAATTAATAGTCCCGGACTAAAAATTGGTGAAGGTCATCTCACAATGAAATTGACAGAGAAATCTCAAAAACCATAAAGTCAACCCAGCCAGTTTGCCAATATCGTAGAATGTTTACTTCAAATTATATTGGCTTTGAAACAAGTAAAACATGATATCCACAGACTCACTTCAGAAGAGTACTACTGACAGCATAAATGTCACCTGGTTTTATAGCATGGTTCAAAAGTTTAGGAACCATTTACTCTTAGAAAATCCAGTCCATTTCCATTTACACTGTAAACATACTAAATAGATAAGGAAAAATAACTAAATTTGGAAAACTGGAAAACAAGGATTCCCAGGTTTAGTTCTTAAATTCGTTGATCATATATAACATAAAATGCCAATGAAAAATGGAAAACATTTGAACAACTAAATGAACCATTGTCTTTTTCTGATTATCGATTGCCTAATGCAATAAACTTTTCTAATGTCTAAGGTATCACTTTAAAAACTGTACAGGAATCATCATGAAATAGACTCTGTTGAAAGACTAGTTCTTACCCTCCACCACTTCCCCGAGTATTATCTCCCATAGGTCATTTCAAATAAAGTCTTTAGAATCTAAAATCATAGGCACCTCTAGCACAGTGAACAAAAGTTAGCAAAAATAACCCCCACCACTTCCCAAGTGTTATCCTTCTTCCAATAGGTCATTTTCGAATAAAGTGTTCAGAATCTAAAATTATAGCCACCTATGACACAGTGAAGAAAGGCTAGCCAAAATAACTATTAAGCAAATCACAAAGTAAAAACAGCATAAAAATGAAATTTCAAAAGAAAAAAAAAATGAGAAGATGAGAAAGAGGAGATATACCGTGTGTAACCAACCAAAAACAGGTTTGGTGATATTAGGATTTTTTGCATCACAGTTCTTACACTTGTTGTATTTCAGTTTTAGAAAGTTATTTAAAACTGACATTGCTCCCGTAAGCTGAACAGAATTCCATTCCTTCGGGTTTACAGCCTCAGAATTGTGTACTATTGAACCTAATTCTTGACACCCTTCATTATGATCCGAATACGATGATGCATCTGTGGAGTCTGAATCTAACCTTTTGGCACCAACAATATCACCTTTTGCAATGAGTTTCAATTGCGAAACACATCTCTCAACCTTAAATTAATTTAAACCCAAAAAAATACATTAGAGAAGGTAAAAAAATTTCAACATAAAAAAATGAAAATTGTTTACCTCAGTCTTTTCTGCCCTAAAATGATAACAAAAGAAACAGATCCTCTGAAGAAGGGTATGAAGAAAATTGAACAGCAAGGGATTATAAATCGGAGACACTAAGTCAATGTGACCACAATGACCCGGGCAATGTAATTTCAAGAGGCCACAGCTTTTACAACTGCAATTAAAGGTCAAATTAATGTAACTATATCCAAAAAAAAAAATACATTTATTCTAGTAGCATTTGGCTGTGGCTTTTCCACTTCCTTTTCGGTTGTGGAAGCAAAACAGCAGCATATGTACAAACGAAAATAATATTTTTAGCAAAAAAATGCATAATTTTTCATTTATATAGCATAAATTGGTTTTAAAATTGTATTCATCTATTTTACATTTTTAATCAATTAAGATTTTGCTAGCTATCATTTTATTTCATTTTACAGAAACTTTTTGTGAGCCAAATAAATTTAGCGAAAGGAAAAGTTGTTCAAATATTGAGAGGAAAAAGAAGAGAACATACGGAGTTCGATCCTCAATAGGCCCTAAAACGGCGTCGTATAATCCGCCAGGCATAGGGCGGTCCATGAGGTCAAGCAAATTGGCGTTGGTAACTTTCAAAAAGCTGTGTTTTCGAACCTCTTCGGTTGTCATGAAATTGAACCACACCGCCTCCACTGAATCCGTCGCCCCCTACAAATATTTAAGAACGAATAAAGAAAAACTACGACTTCAAAAAACTTCGAATTTTTAGGTTCAAAAATAATACTTAATAAAAATAGTTGAGGAAATTTTATTCATTAGCAAAATTTTGAAGACAAAAAAACTCTGTTGAGGGAGACAAAGAGACCTCCGTGATTTGGGCCATGGCGGCGGTTGGCGTTTAAATAAAAGGAAACGGTGAGGGAGGTGGAAGCTGATAAAGCAACCGGCGGCGAGGGAGAATTGACAGTTGTCGGCGGTGGAAATAGTTTAGAGTAGGGGTTTTAAGGGGGTTTAAGCGCTGTGTCTTTTGCCCTTCCTCTTTTTGAATCGCTTTTATTTATTATATATATACTTTTGCGATCAGGAGAAAATTAGCACAAATAACCTTACTCTAGTGTGCGTTGGCTTTAGGCCCAGCCATGGGTTGGCTTTGCAACCCGTTGTCTTCTTGTAAGACCAACTTTATGGTAAAGTCAAATAATAAAATTAAAAAATAATAACAAAAAATCTTTTAAATAGTTTAACACGTAAATAGTATGTGTAATATATTATCTCACTCATTTTATTTTAAATATTATGTCATTTTTATTTTAATCTCACTCCCTACGTTAAAATGTAAAATTATTTTTTTAATATTAAACATTATATTTAATTACTTTAATAAGATCAAATGATGTCAATGCTATGTAGTATATTAACATTTAAAGATAATGTTAAACTCATTACATTAACATTAATGTTATATGAAATTAAATGTTATGTATTAAAATATTTATTTAAACTTTTTTTTTAAATTACGTAATTTTATTGCATGATGTCAAAGATAATTCTTCATACTTATTAATACAAAATACAATAAAAAATTAAAAAAATCAAAATAACCCCTAAGAATAAAAACACCGAATTTGGGGATGTTCGGATCCAAATAGAAAGGCCCAGTAACCTCACCCAAACCTTAGGCACATCATGCCAATTTAAGACATGAGGAATCCTAAAATAGCTGATGTCCTAAACCTATTAAAATGTAGACTATCGGCCGGGAAAGAAGCCGTGTCCGAACCGGAGAAACACGTCCAAGTTCAGACCACATAATGGCAGTAGAGTGAATATATTAGACATTATCCAGACATCAACAACTTAATTTTCAGAATTAAATGACCCTTTCAAGGAGGCATCATCTGGTAAATTTTACAGTAAGATTAACCTTAATGTAAAGCCACAAATAAGAACTATTAGATTTAAAGGGTTTAGTTTCAGTCATTGATCAATAAAAAAAATTACAATCTGTTTAACACGTTAAGAAAATAACACTTTAAGTGATTTAAGAAAATAACTTAAATAATCCAAAATAAATATTACAGGGAAAAAACTATCAAATACAATAACAAAATTTTTATTAAAATTAATCATTTACATTTACATTCTTGAATAAAAAATGTTAACAGTTGAAAAAATTTTAAATAAATATTATTATAAAAATTTAGTTTAATGAATAATTATTTTAACAGTAATTTTTTATTTTTATTATTATTCATTTCAAAATTAAAATTTATAAACTGAAAAATACTTTTAGCAGGGTAATAAAATTTAAATGTTTAATTTTTACTAAATTTAAATTTATTTTGATCTAATTGACTTATTACGTTCAATCTCACACATTTACGTTAATATTTTAATATTCTCAAACGAAAAACTATTAACCATTGAGAAATTTTTAAATAAATATTCTAATAAAAATTTAGTTTAATAAATAATGATTTTAACTACAATTATTTTTATCATTTTTATTATTTGTTTATAAAATAAAATTTATAAATCATTAAATACTTTTAGCTCGGTAACTAAATTTTTATTAATTGACTTATTACGTTAAATTTCACACATTAACATTAATATTTTGATATTACTAGTTTCATCTTTATAATCTTTTACATTAATTCTTACAGTTTTACATCAGAATTTTTCATCTACTTATTTTCACTATAATTATTTTTATCCTTATTATTATACATTCATATATTAAATTTGTAAACCATTAAATACTTTAAACTCAAGAATAAAAATTTAAATGTTTAATTTTTTAAAAATTATATTTATTTGACTTAATTGACTTATTACATTAAATCTTACACATTTACGGTAACATTTTGACAATATTTGTTCCACCTTTATAATATTTTATGTTAATTTTTACTGATGTTTACATTTTTTAACTACTAATTTTTACTATAATTATGTTTATCCATACTATTATTCATTCATAGATCAAAATTATTCAACTGTAAAATTACATTAAACTTAAGAACACAAGTTCAAATTTTTCTCAAAAATTATGTTTATTTGATGTAATTGACTTATTATTTTATATCTCACACATTTATGTTAAAATTTTAACACTGCTTGTTCAACCTTTATAATTTTTTACCTTAATTCTTACTACTTTATATCAACGTTTTTTAACTATTAATTTTCACTATAATTATTTTTATTCTTATTATTATTTATCTATAGATTAAAATTTGTAAGTTGTTACATACTCTAAACTCGAAAATAAAAATTTAAATGTTTAACTTTTTTGAAAATTATGTTTATTTGATATAAATAACTTGTTACGTTAAACCTCATACATTTACTTCAATATTTTGACAAACCTTGTTCCATCTTTATAATTTTGTACATTAATTCTTATTGCTTTACATTAATGGTTTTCAACTACTAATTTTCGCTATAATCATTTTTATTTTTGTTACTATTTATTCATAGATTAAAATTTATAAGCCGTAAGATACTTTAAACTCGAGAATAAAAATTTTAATATTTAATTTTCCTAAATATTAAGTTTATTTAACAGAATTGACTTGTTACATTAAATCTCACATATTTAAGTCAATATTTTGATAATCCTTATTCTACTTTTATAATTTTTTATATTAATTCTTACTACTTTACGTCAACATTTTTCAACTATTAATTTTCATTATAATTATTTTTATCCTTACTATTATTCATTGATAGATTAAAATTTATAAACCATAAAGTACTTTAAACTCAAGAATAAAAATTTAAATGTGTAATTTCTCTAAAAATTATATTTATTTGATATAATTGACTTGTTATGTTAAATTTCACACATTTATGTCAATATTTTGATAATACTTATTCCACCTTTATAATTTTTTACATTAATTCTTACTATTTATGTCAAGGTCTTTCAACTATTAATTTTTACTACAATATTTTTATCCCTACTATTATTCATTTATAAATTAAAATTTATAAGTTGTTGCATACTATAAACTCAAGAATAAAAATTTAAATGTTTAATTTTTTCAAAAAATTATATTTATTTGACTTAATTGACTTGTTATGTTAAATCTAACATATTTACGTTAATATTTTGATAATCCGTGTTCCACCTTTATAAGTTTTTAAGTTAATTCTTACTATTTTATATTAAAGTTTTCAATTACTAATTTTTACTATAATTATTCTTATCCTTACTATTATTCATTCAATCTCCCACAATAATTTCCAATTACTCCAAAAATTGGATTAAATCAACATTTGTCAAGGCTCTTTCTTTAGCGAATCCATCTACAATACTACCCCTTTCCCTTTTTATATGTGCCACTTTCCAACAGTGAATTTCATTATGAAGATTCTCAATTTGCAATAAAACCTGTCTAAACCTCCATGGAGCATCCCTTGGATTATTGACCCAACTTACAGCATTGAGGGAGTCACTTTCTACCTAAAAATTTGATAAATGCTAATTCATTAAGCCAACAAACAATTGAAAAGCTTCTTTTATTGCAAGAATTTCAATTAAATTCGAATCTCCATGCCCTATGCATTTCAAGAATTTCAAAAGAATATTTCTTGAGCTATCTCTCATAACTCCTCCTATACCAACTAGCCTTGAATTCCCTTGTACATTGCATTTGACCCAATCAGCTTATGGCTACTGCCAATTCACTACTTGCCTAGAAATACATTCATGTCGTGGCAATGAAACAGAAAAAAGAACATCTAAAAATCTCCGTTATTGTCTTTGAGATTCTTGATCACTTTACTTTACTCCATAAGGTTATTCATAATTTAATAAGATCATATAATTGTACCACATCCCACTTCTTATTGTTAAATACAATTTCATTACAAAAGAGCCCTATGGACTATACAATAACATAAAACACAAGGGTCCATACCTTAGACTTATCACCACAATTACATAACAAGTTCTAAATAAGGAAGCAGACTCTTTGATTTTCATGAATCACCTAATAGATATTCCACACCGAACACCACATCCCCCAAACTTTCCAAACCTTCTAGCAAGCAAAAATAGAGATGATGAATTGTTTCAACTTTTTGATTGCAAATCACATAATTTGCTTGACTAACATCTAGCATCTTCTTTCGAAATAATTTATTTTTCACTGCAACACACTCCCACGTCAATTGCCAAACGAAATTTCCACTCTATACGGAGCGAAACCCACCCAAATTTTCTTCCACAAAACTCTATTCTCAAATTGTTGGCTACGAGTAATGTTGTAGAAAGATTTTGATGAATACTTACCTCTTAAACATGGTTTCCAAACCAAACCATCCTTGTAACTTTTTTCAAGAGTAAATTCTTAAAGATAGCTTCATAGTTTGGTCCATTGAGTGAATTCCCACCCAAATAGTTGTTTTCTCAAATAGATCCTTCGTTGCCAACCTTGATCGGTCCATACACAATATTCACAAAGACTGCCATGTTTATTAACAACTAATGTTAAACATCTAGGGAATTCCTTTCTTAAAACCAAGTCCTCAAGCCACACATCCTGCCAAAATCAAACCAAACCACCATTCCCTACAACAACGCCAAAATTAAAAGTAACCTACAAGAAAAATTTGTCAAAAAACAATAGAGGAGATAAAATATTTTTCCTAGTATTAGAATATTTATGATCAACAACAGCCTTAAGTAATAGGGCACTTGGTTCATTGTCGCTCTTCGTTGCTAGCACTTGTCTGCAAAGACTATCCTGTTCACTATTATACCTCTAAATCCACTTCGCTAATAACCCATTATTCTTAACCTCAAGATCCACAATACTCAACCCCACATCACCTCTCTTCTAACAAATATTTTTCTAAGAAACAAAATGCATACCTCTATTACCACTAGAAAACTCCTAAAAAAAAACCATTTTTAGATCTTATCCAACTAGAATTTTGAACAAGGATATAAAAAAGATCAGCATACAATTAATCACTACTTTCAAGAGAGTAACTCTACCACCTCTAGAAATCAATTTCAATTTCAATTTCCAACCTCCTAATCTAGTTTTCCCAATCAATTAAAGATCGCCAAAGTTCCATTGAAGGTTGATTACCCCCTAACTGCGGCCCTAAATAAACTGAAGGTAATGTCTCACATTTGCAGTGAATAACAGATGCCTAATCCACCACAATTTCTTTGTCAATCCCAATCGAAAACAAACTACTCTTTTAGAAGTTAATCTTTAAACCAAACATCAATTGAAAACAACATAGAATTCTTTTTAAATTTAAAAGATCTTCCAACTTTGATTGACAAAACACGAAAGTGTCATCTGCAAATTGGAGATGGGTTAAAAAGGGCCCTCCACTGCCAATTGAAATCCCATTACAAATATTTTTTCTCTTAGCTAAGCGTAACATACTACTAAATATTTTTGTCACAATATTAAACAAAAATAGTTACAATGGATAGCCTTGCCTTAACCCTCTCTGTAATTTTATTGGCTTTGTTGAAAACTCATCAACAAGAAAGAAATACACATAAAAGAGACCTATTTCATCACCCATTTAATCCATCTAGCACCAAACCCCATCTTCCTCATAGAAAACTCTAAGAATTTCCAATTAACTCTATCATAAGCTTTCTCGAAATTAACCCTAAAAAATAACCCCATTCCTTACTTTAGATAGCATATATATCATTTCATTAGCTATTAAAGCTGAGTCTAGAGTTGTTTTCTAACTATAAAAGCAAATTAAGACTCACTAACAGCTTCCCTTGCAAATAGCTTGGAAATAATTTTATAGACACTACCCACAAGACTAATGGGTCTATATTCACTTATCACTTGTGGATTTTTCTTCTTAAGGATCATTGTGATAAAGCTTTCATTGACTCCATGTCCAAGTCTTCCAGAATTATAAAAAGATGAGACAAAGTGCATTACCTCATTTTTAATTACCACCCATTAACATTTTAGAAAATTGAAGTTGAATCCATTGGAACCTAAAGCCCTATTTCCATCACAATCTTGAATAACTCCCTATACCTCCTCGTCAGTGAAAGGCTTTTCCAACTTATCCCTTGACTGCCCAAATAACTCATTCACACCACAATTTAAATTGGACAACCTCATAACGCACCTAGTTGCGTACAACTTTCTAAAATGTTTTATGATCTCCTTTTTTATTTGTCTTGGATAATCAACTATCCCATTATTCACCACTATATTCTCCACACTATTAGATCTCTTCCTTGTAGACACCATAGCATAAAAATGTTTACTATTTTTATCACCCTCCACAAGCCATATAACCCAAGATAATTGCTTCCACTTGCATTCCTCATCTCTGTATAACGACCTTAACTCTATGCATTTTCTCATAACATCCTCCCTTACCCCACTTTCCACCACATCTTGCTACCATTACATTTTTTATTCTTGTATCTTAACTTCTAAATTTTCAATCTTATGTGGAATATCACCATACTGCCTCTTATACCACTCAAAAATCAACAGTCGTAGATTTTTTAGACCTTTCGATAATGTTGGTTATTTAGGATCCCCTGCTTTTGCACTCTCCTAATTATTCTCAATTAATTCCTTAAAAGAATTATTTTCAAGATAGAAGTTAAAAATCTGGAAAGGTTTTGGGTCCTTGTTAAGACTTTTACCTCCTAATAGAACCAAGTTGTGATCTAAGAGAGAGTTAGGAAGACACTACTACAACATATCATTATGCCTTGCCATCCAATCGGTATCAATCAAGAACCTATCAAGTGTACAGGAAGTAGCCTCTTCTCTTCTACTACTCCAAGTAAATCTATCTCTAGGCATAGGTAAGTCCACCAATCTCGCATTATGTATGAAGTCAATAAAATCAGTAGTAAAACAAGCTACATCAATCCTACCTATTCTCTCATCATCACTACAAACAGAATTAAAATACCTACCCATTATCTGCAATAATTCATCCCAAAAAGTACATTCGCTACTTCATTAGAAAGAGCATAGACATTAAAAAATCCACACAAGAGAGACAAACCTTGTACCTTGTTCGTTGCTAATATATAGTTTTTATGACATAAAATGATCCTCCACACTAAAACAATCCTCATGCCACATCAAAATTAACCCACCCGAATTATCATCCGATTCCATAAATAAACTAGTAACTTAAGCACTACTCCAAATTAACTCAAACAAGTTCTCCAAACATCTTTTTAACTTTGTTTCCTAAATAAACACCAAATACGGCTTAACTTGTTGAATTAATTCTCTGATCACTCTTCTTTTTCCCCTTACTCAACTTTGTAACATTCCAAGTTAACAAATTCATCAAAAAACAAAACACCACCCCACCGACCCATAAACACAATTAATACTTATTCCTCAGATCCTCACTCTCTAACTAAGTAGTAGCAAGCACCACTTCCTGTAAGGAATTTTGAGAATATAGTGCCCTGAAAAGCAAATATAGTCATACTTAATTTCATTAAAATTGAAATGAAAATACATTTTGATAATAAGACGAATAGCTTATTTTAATTAAGCATTCATTATGTAGTTATTAACGTACTATGATTCTATCAATATATTAAAATACATTTGTATGAATAGTCATACATAGAAGACATGTATTTTAATTGAATTTAAAAATTGTTCACAGCCATATAATAAAGCTGGTCACTTTATTGTATTAAGGTTATAGTGTCCAAATTACTTCCAACAAAATGAATGTGATTCAAAGAGAATGATGAGTCTTAAATCATCAAATTGGTTGACTTCGAGTAATGATACTATAATATGAACTGAAATCATATGAGAATCAAATTTAAGTTGAACTGTTACTTAAACTTTGATCTTACACTTATACATTTTTTTATAATAAAATCAAAATCCTGATGGATAGTGGACCCGTGTTTAATCTCCTTATAAGAGTTATTATTTAATAAAGAGTTTCATTTTATCAAGAACTCTAAATGATAATTAAAGAATTAAATTATTTATTTTTTAATTTTAATTTTGATAATTATGGAACATGTTTGATGTTTACATAACTCTAAATGGATGGTCAAGATCGATTCAAAGGTGTTTGATTTTGATTAAACCTTTGAAGTAAGAGTTTTAATAAAAAGAAAAGAGATTGAAAGAAAAAAAATGTACATAGTTTTTCTTGAAAAAGTTTCAATCGGTACTTCTCTTTTCCTCTTTCAAACATTACCATTTCTTTCTTCCTCTCTCCCATTCTCCGCTGAATTTTTTGAAAAAAAAATAATCATTAATTTTTAAGAAGAAAAAAGAGACAAAATCAGTTGTCATCTTATAATCTAGCATTCTACACTTTGTCCACTTAAGGTTCAAGTTGAAAACAGTCTTGAAGAATAAGTAGTAAACTTGTTTGATCGAGAAATCATTCATTAGTTTGATGATGTCTAAAAATAAGAATCTTAAAATAAAATGTATGTTTTTCTTACTTAATAGATTCTTATTTTTGTATGATGTGATTATATTACTTGCAATAAGAATGATGTGTGTTTTCACTTATGTAATTAGATTGCTTACTTTCTTTATAAAAGAAATTTTTTAAATTCATGATTTACACAATCACATCAATCCACTAAATCCTACTCCAATATTTCCTCTATAGAATTTTTAAAATCCATTCCCACTTTTTTGGAAACATCCCAAACAGCTTCAACTTTATGACTAACATTACCCTCCTCCCCATTATTTGCCATCCTCCAAATGACTTCAACTAAACAAGACCATACCTCCCACATAAGATTTTGTCTCACCTTACTGTTTCTTGTCACATGGTCTGCCTCTACCTCTTTAAATAACACCCTAGCTAGTTGCGGCACCCTACCAATATTTTCATCCTTGTAAATTTCTGATGTCCTAAGAACAATATCACATGGTTGTATCCAAACTTAGCATTAGATCAACTTGCAACAAACAAGTCTTGAAATCAATAGCTACTGAACTTATCATGAAAGGCTCCTTGTCACCAGAAATTATACAATTTGAATAATCCTTAGCCATGTTTAATTTTGGGCTATATTCCCCATTTAGACCATCAGTGACTAAATATGAACGAATTAAACTACCATCCACATTAAAATTCTCCACTTAGTCGATCCGACAATCATCAATATTATTAAAATCATCCTTTTCATCATTTACTTTAAGACATATTTTAATTCCCTCATCTAAGGAAAAATTATTGTTCGAATCAACTTTAACCACATAATTAATCAACCCTTCATGTGATATTGGAGATAAAGATTCAATTTTTTTTTTTGATTAAATTACCTACCTACCATTGAAAAATATCCTCAACTATAACACAGTGGTAAAATCCAACTCAACCTTCCTTGGTTTTAAATTTGAATGAGTTTCAACCTCTTGACACTTTTCTTTATTCAAATTCAAAACCTTTGAAACAGCCAACCCATTCATCATTTCAAGCTTTCCACTCTCGTCCAAACACTTATTTTCAGGAAACTCAGTAGACATTGAGGATATTTTTTTCGTATGGCCACCACCATTACCACTGCACAAATCACAAAGATCTCTTCCCTAACCTTAATCTCGGTGAATTCTAGAATATTTTGCATCCCATGAAATGTAATTTGGATCCTTCCATAACCACAATTCTCCATAGCCATGGTATGAGGATCCATTTTAATAAAACTCCCCCAAGAATATCCAAGAGCAATGAAGAAACTTGGATGCTAAATATTAATTGGAACATCCTTAATTCTCACCCAACACACAATCACCTTTCTCTTCATGGCATTGTAAGGCAACAAATTCGAGAACCACTTTCTCATAAAATCCATATAGTCAAATACTAAAGCCTCCATTAAATCAGAATTTAGAAAGTAACAAGGACGTGTAAACTCCCATTAAGCCGCACCCATAATTCAAACCCACTTTGCCATACCACTTTCTCGGATAAAACCAATAACACTCCTTTGCAACCATTCCTAATTATTTTCAGGAATATACATATTGATGCCATTCTTTTCCGTAGGATGCACCTTCACCATCCCCTCCTTATCATTATTATTCTGCATTAATTTTTTCCCAACCCTATCCTCCACTTCATGTACGTTTTTCGTAGCTAGCATATGCTTTTTCAACGACAAAGGTTCATCTTTTATCGCAGCATTACCCACCACCATGTTCTTAAAAGAATGATTTAGGTTACCTACAAGATTCATAGCACTACTTTCGACCATTACCTGAAACATATCTCTCATTTGTATCTACCCTGTTTACTCTCAATCTCCAACTAGAGAACATCATCCTATTCCCTTTTTCAACAACCAAAAGCATCTCCCTTTCGTACCTATATCTCACAAGAGCACAATTATACCCATCTTTTTAAGATCTATGAGGAACAAAAACATCCACAACAATTTCAAACTGATCAAAACCTATTTGATGTTCGCCTAAGAAGTACCTACTACTATGTTTTCAACAAAAACTATAAACAACGACCATCTCCAATGAAGCAATTCAGAAAACCTCCATAACCTTGTGCCCTGAAACCCATGCCAATTGAATCTCGCAATAGTTCCACCTCTTTCATGCCTACCTGCAAAAAAACTCTATGCTTTTTTTCACATTTTTGTCAAAAAGTATAAAATTTTAATTAAAATTGTTATTCAAACATAGATGTTGTATTTAGACAAATAAAGATTTTTTATATTATTTTTATACATGTAGATCGATTTTAAGAAAACTTATTCAAATTAATTTATTTTAAAATACAAAAAAAAATTTAAAAAAATTTTAGTAGGCCAATTTGAATTTTTACCTTTATTCATCTGCATTGGTGGTTATATTTTAACAATGCTTATTTCTACTTTATATATTTTTATTTTTATTCTCATATATTTACGTCAAAATCTTTTAAAAATTTTATATTAACATTAACATTTTTAAATTTTTTAATGAAGACTATAGCAAATTTAAGACTTTGAGAGGATACAAATTAGTTTAAATTTTATTTATTTAAATAACTAAATATTGATTTTTGTACTTTGCTTGATATGAATTTTTACTCTTATTTTTATAAATTTTCATCAAGATTTCTAAAGGATTAATTTCAATTGTTAGTATTTTTATCCTTATTCTCATACATTTACATTAAAATTAATAAAATATTATTTTTGTAACATTAATATTTAAAATATTTTATTTGATAATTCTTAATAGGTAGTTTCAGATTGGGAAGATACAAAATTCTTCAAAATTCTATTGAACAAATTTAATATTGATTTTTTTTATTATAATATGTCTAATATGACCTTTTACGATTAATCTTATACATTTATTTCTAGATTTTGGAAAGACTAAGTTAAACTATAAGAATTTTTATTATTATTCTCATAGATTTACATTAAAATTAAACTAATGTTATTTTTTTAACATTAATATTTGAAATGTTTTATGTAAAAAAATTTACTAACTAGTTTGAGAAGATAATTTTTTTTAAATTAGTCTAAATAAACTTGATAGTAGTTTGATTATTTTTTACATTTGTTTGATATTAACGTGACTAATTTCGTATCAGTAAGAGGTAAAATGGTTTTGGGTATGTAACCATGGATCTTTCACTATTTATCAAACATATCTTTTGAGTTGAGAGGTCCGTAATTCATAAACTTACTTAAATTTTGTTTTGAGAGACTTAAATTTTGTTTTGAGAGATACCAGGGTCAAGGAAAGTAAACCCGAACTAAACTAGTGTAAGAGTTTTAAATTCTAACTTGTGGCATGTGGTGTTAAAACCGACTCGGATCTTTACTGATGTGGATCCCCATGAGAGATACAAGGATTAAGGTAAACCAGACTAGTACAAGAGTCTTTCTCCTCTACTGCTAAAGAGCTAGTACAACGGGAGTGTTGTACAATTGAATGGAATAGAATGCCACAAATCTCACATCATGGGAGCTAGGGTAGGACTTGAGTGTAAAAACATGATCTTCCACCACTTATCAAGTATTTTTTTTGAATTAAGAATATAGGCTTGTAAATGATTTATAGACTTAAATTCTATATTCAGAATTTAAGTTCGCATGAAGTTATACTTAGGTTCTAATTGGTGACACTTTAAAACAAGCTAATTTTAAATATAAGTAGATTTATCCTAATTCTGATATATGAACTTCCTTTAAAATTGAAAAAAATATTGTTGTCACTTTAGTATTAACGTTTTAAATGTTTTAAGTAAGAAGTTTTCATAACTAAATTGAGACCATACAAATTTCCAGACTTGAAGCAATTTGTCTAAAATCACATTTTACTTTTGTCTAAAATCACATTTTACTTTTGAATTAAGAATATATGGAGTTTATTTTTATTTTTAATTTGTCTAAAATCACATTTTACTTTTGTTCTTACACATCAACTTCCAGACTTGAAGAATCCTAATTTCCAGATTTTAAGAATCCTAAATCGTTATAAACTAATTATCAGAGATATTTCAACTAAGTATTTTTATTTTTATTTTTATTTTTATTATAATAGAGAAAAGATGTGTAAAGATTAAAATGAGATATGTTCCAAGATTGAGAAAATAAAAAATGAGAGAAAGCTTGGTGAAGAAAATGAAAACTATAAAGGCAAGTGAATATAATTTTAAGATTCAACAACCCCAAAACTCCTATATCCGCCAAAGAGCTATCCAAAAGTAACACTAGGGCTGGCCTAATGTAACCATTACTGCTACAGCCCTTTTTAACTGTCTATACAAAAATTACCCTAGTTTACCAGAAAACAAAGAATTGATAATGCATACAAACCTGTCATCTGATGATCAAAGACACTTCAAACAAGTCTAAAATCAAAGCGAAAGTGAAAGTGATATAGATACTACACATACTGTAGGTTTATGAAAATATGACTGCAGATGAGGTTCCTTTCGTATGGATATCTTGGGAGGAAGCTCTGATCTATTGCTGTTTGTCCCGCCTTGCCTCTGAAGTCTCCCCATCATTCTTGGGCTTCCCTGGTGCAACCTTGGCAGGAGTTGAACGCTCTGACTGAGAGAAGAGAATCAAGATGTGCATGAGGATGGTAACAATGGCCAAGCCAAAGAAGGAGAATGCAATGCCCTTCCATGAGGACAAAAGTGAAGAACGGTGTAGGAATTTGAGAGCCCCATAAGCAATAAGACATGCCCAAGAGGTGACAACCTGAAGGATATTGTTAAATGTGTTAGTTCCAGAAGCAACTCTTCCAACACCAAAAAACACACCAACTGAAGTAAATCAAAACAAAGAATGGTTAATTTGAAGAAAGAATCTCACCAAAAGAGACTTAATTGGCCGACCAAGATCCTGCATTGGTTGGTCACTGAAAGTGTCCTCAGCTATATATTTGTCCAGCAACTTGTCCTGTATGACAAATCAAACAGAGAAAAAAATAAGTAGAAAACTAATACATGAACTACTGCAAGCACAACAATAAACATGATTAAACATTAAAACACAACAATTGACAACTTTGTCCAGGTAGCACTAATCTTTCTTTTCATTTTCAAGCAACTATTATTTCAGAAGTCATGCAAGACCCCATATAAGCACCTGCTACAACACTAGATGAATAATGCTCACCTTCTCCACAAACATATCTTTACACCATTGCACAACAGCCTCATCCGTTTCAGGCAGTTCCTTCATGAGACACCGCTTGATGTGCACATGCACCTGCAAGTGAGTAACAACATACCTTCATCAATTGAATGAACCCAATAGAACTGTGAGTCATTCAATTATCAACTAGGATATTTAAAATCAATCACACTTTTAGGTTTATTCATCACATCTTCAAAATTACATATATATTTCAACCACAGGAAAGGAAGAGGGAAAAGCAGATACTTTTCCAGCATGAACCTAGGACTATATTCTCAGGTAGTTGCTTCTACACTTTAACATAGCAACTCAACCAATTCCAAGTTGCCATATAGTAACTACAAGTAGCTAACTGCTTCCTGAAATGCCCATGACCTATACTTGTTGCTTTCACTCCAGGGATTCTAAAAGATCAGACAAATGATGTGAACAAGTTAGGAAGCACTCCCTTCACTTCCTGTTGTCATTGGAGATCTTTGAAGCATGTTATGCCTTAAACTGAAATTTCATGATAACAGAGAATTTAGAAGTGAAATCCTTAAGGAGACATGCAGCAAATTCTCCAAGGGCATATCAACATTAAAGAAAGCAAAACCAATGTTAACATCTAAATAGACATAATTATAATTTGCTTTACACAGTTAGCACAAAATCTAACTTACCACAGAAGGTTGCCCTTTGAAAAGTCTAAGCATTGTAGGTGAAGGTGAGCTTTTTGGAATAGCCACTGTCATATCATAAATGGCTGGGACAAATGAACGCATATGACTTACACTTGAAACAAAACCCTGAAGCAACAAAAATGATGTTGTTACTTCAGGCATAATTTTTTCATATTTGAATTAAAACTAGCAAGGCCTATAAGATGAGTTGCCGTGAATGAAATAACAAATTTCAGTATTACCAAAAAGAGAAGTAAAACTACATCCAACATGCTTAACTCTCAACTATAGTTTTTACAAATATAGGGGTGCACAGATGTATCATGGATGAGGCTGGCTAAGCATTAAATAACTTTGCCAAAGCAGAAAGTTGCATTAGCAGGAAAGTGGGTTTTTGCAGGCAGTTGCAACAAAATCTACCTAGAATTAACCAAAATACTACAAGGTAAAGTTGAAATATTATACCTCTTAGATTGAAAGAATGCTAACAACTTGAGTAACAAAATCTAAATTCAGTTATTGCTCCTTCAGTTACCTAGATATCCATTTTAAAAAAAAAAAGACCTTCATAAAAGGTGACAAGGAATTCAAGAAAAGGGAAGCAGCAAGAATTTGACCTTTGTACGAGGAAGTAAAACATTTCTAGGTATAGGCAATCCTTGTGAGGCTGCATATTCCTGAGCTGCAAGAAGCTTTGCTTGTGTGAAGCGAGTCCCTTCTACAAAAAGAGCCAACCAAAACGGCCGTGGGAAGTCCTTTAAACGTTGAAGACCTGCCTGCAAATATGGTTACACAAGATTTGAACAAGATCAATAGGGGTCGTTTAAAACAAGTATGCATGAGCACACAAGTAAATATGGCAATATTTATCGTCATGTAATGTGAATAAAATACAGAGAGCATAATATTTCTTGATATGCTTGCATCTAAGAAATTAAGGCAAACTTTTACCTTTAATGTGTTTTCATCTTTGGCCCAGCTTCGTTCTAAAAACAGATACTCAGAAAACCACATTGACCAACCTATAACCTGCACATATCAGATGTCAATTTTATTCTTCATAAGTATGTGAAAGTAAAACCCTGTTTGCTTCTTTAAAAAACAAAATAAAAAAAATGTCCAGTATGCAGTAAAAACAAAACATAATGAGACAACCCAAATGGTAAGTCAGGCAAAAAAATAGACTTCACTCACTTCACTGAATCGCCCATCATGAGAAAGACTGACACCAATTGTCACTACGAAATACAAATTAACTGTACCAGGAACATAATGGTATTGTTTCATAATATTCTAATTCAGGCAGAAGAAAGTAGGATCCAAGTGTTAGTAATCAGAAATTGAGCCAATCGAACAATAGAAGTCAGAAAAGAAAACAAAAGAAAAAAGAATAAACTGATACTTCAACAAAAGACCTGCTTCTCCATCACCCAGACTAACTATATAAATAAACATGACCATTCATTAAAAAAATCAAGATCATCTCTCCATCCTTTTAACACACTTACTTCATACATGATTCACAAGCCAAACTTTAAACTCCTGACTGAGAATACAAGATTTTCAAGTGAAAAATCCTACTCCAGATTTAGAAGCAGAAGCAAATGTAACATAATATAAAAATGAGAAATTTTGATCAGAGTGTCTCACTAGTCATGTTAAATTTTCTTTTCAAAAATAAAAAATGGCATTTATGTTCACTTCCTGCTCATTAACTTACCTCATTAACTACCTACTAAGCTAATCACATCTCACACATTTACATATGTGACCTATTACCATTCAAAATTGAAGACAATATAAATATCAGCTGAAACTAAGAGTACTTTTGGATGAAAAATTTTGAAACTTTCAAGACTTTTAAGATAAAAAGAATTTTAAAATACGTCAATTCAAAATAATAGCAATTATAATTGCATTGTTTGGATAAGTAATTTTTAGAATGAAATTTTTAGTATTTCAATTTGATGGGATAACAAAAAGAATTATAAAAGAATAATATTCTTAGGCCCAGAAAATTTTAAAAAATGGAGAAAATTATGCAATATGGGTGTCATTATATTTATAAAAATATGTAGATATTATCAACAATATGAAAAAGTCAAAAAATATTTTTTTTAAAAAAAAAGAGTTTTTGTAGTTATAGTTGAAAAAAATGGAAGCTGCGTAAAGAGAGAAAAACATAATAAATGTTGATGTCTTGTTAAAAACCCAAGGATTTCGCCATTCAAAAAAAAAAAACACACCAAGGATTTCACAAATTTTACCTCTTTGAAATGAGAATTTGGGCCCTCCAAAATCCCTCACCCAAATTTAAGAATCTTGACAATTCCATATTTTATTTTGACAAACAAGATAATTTGGTTTTAGGACTTTGAAAATTCTCTCTACAAATGAAATTGCTCTATAAAATCTCTCATCCAAATGCACTCAAAAATAACTGGTAATGAAAACAATCTCCCAATAGAGAGTTGAAACTTCAAACATATAACAACAACATATACCGGAAGGAATTTTGAGGATTTCTTCATTACAGCTAATGCACTGCCAAGACATCCTGAACGCTGCCAAAAGCAAATTCAATTGTATCTTAGCCACATTTTAAGAGAGAAAAAAAATGAAGTTAGAATGCCAAATAGCAAATTTCCAAGCAGTATCAAATATTTTTTTTGAATGCGCATTTCAACCAAACAGTATGCAAAAAAATTCTGAGTTGGAACATATCAATTACAGACCTGAGCCAAAAGCCATCCAACTAACCAATCAATATCACTCTTGTGATTGGCCACAACAAGGGCATGTTCTTTACCTGAAAATTTTCACAATATCATATGATAAATAAACCATTTAAAAAATTTTAGGACAGAAGAATTACCCATTGTTCATGTAACACAAAGACTGAGAACTAAGTTTCCCAGTAGAAATTAACATTACCCATTAAATTGAAGCTTTCAGGATCTGTGAACACTTTAATCTGCACATAAAATGTCTCAAAGATCAAAAGATAATTTTTAGGATTCTACTTAAGGTATGGCATTCATGGTACCAATTCTTTTCTACATTAATAAAAGTTGGCTTACTAACAGCTAATAATTACCACCTCAATCAATATCAAGGAACATCTATCAGCATTTAGAGAAAGTAGAAACTTCCCAGCAACAGTTCAACTCATATTTGCATAATTCTAGATGAATTGACAATGCCCCAATCTTTAAGCCTATGGACACCAAAATGCTAGTTGGACAAAATGCTTTTATTTAACTAAAGCCTACCAGCTAATGGAATTAGCCAGTCACTGGAGGCATGCAAATTTTGACACTGCACAACAATCTCACTTTCTAATACCTCTGTCTAAGAAACATCCCATAAGTTGAGATTCCAAAATTTCCATTCATATTCATTGACAAAAATACAGCCATATTTAGAATCCCATAGCAGGCAGTGGAAATTTTCGAGTGGATTCTATATCTTAGTGCTCACCGTAGTAAAGATTATTTCTGAGACTTACTTTTTACAAGTCTAGATGGAAATGAAGTAGCATTAACATTTGATGCTTAGCGTTAACATCTTTAAGCCCCCAATTTACAGCCTATGTGGCCATCGAATCTTCTTGTGAATGGCAACAGAAAACAATGAAGATAAACATATATACCAAAAACCAATGACTGACACAACACTTGTTGCTTAATCACTAAAGATATTAGCAAACACTACAAGTCAAAACAAAGAAAACCAGCTAATCCAAAACATATACATGTCATGATAGAATAAAAAAGCAACTATGCAAAATGGCACATGAACTTGCTATATGCAGAAATGAATTTGGCTCACAATCATTAGATGCATGGTTAAAACTTGTGCAAAAGAGACTTCTAGTTATCCTACAATTAGGACTTGAAATTCAAAATCTCCCTGTCTTCCAAGTCATCTCATCGCATTTCTTTTCACCCAGGAAGATAAGTTAATAGTTTATCCAAGAACTAATGACTATTACAAGGACAAACTTTTGGCATTTGCAGTTATCAACTCATTCAGGCAAGGAACCTCAATGATTCTTCTCAGCAGGATAGCATAATATTTCTACTTTGAGATAAATTTATACCTTCATCTACAACTCTGTAAAACAAACTTAAACCACAATAGTTAAGACCAGCACAAAGTGACAAGCTCTTAGGCATTTGATCATCATAAACTGCCTTCCTATAAAGGGTTTCAGCATTAGACTAAATTATCTTCAAAAATGGCCAAAGAAAGTAATAAATTGACGATACAAAACATATGATTTTAAAAAACGAAATGAAGGAGCTCACACCTTAACTCCCGCCCACCAATCAACAAGCCATATGAGTTCCAGCCACAACAACTCTGCCACTACCCTATTGATCTTTCTATAGGTGTTCTTGGACAGTGGCCAAATGAGAACAAAGCAAACTGCCTGAAAAAAGCATTAAATTGGATAACATAAGAAATGGTCATTGACGAAGAAATCTAAGAAATAAGATTTTCACATCAGCCAATTAATCAAACTGAATCAAATGCAACAAAATGAACTCTTAAATCCCATTTTTAGTATGAAAACGTTTTCGCGAAAAAATTTAAGCAAACATGGCAACAAAAGCAGAAGGTTGTATCAAGCTTAAACCAAAGATCCCGAGTTAAATTTCTTTTTCCCAAATTTTATTTGCTGAGAATTAAAGTAGATTCAAAAACCAGATGTACATACAAACTCATTATTCATTAATAATCTCAGCTCAAAAAAATATAAAGAAAAGAGAAATCCATTTACCAGCATTTTTTTAAATGCAACCACAACAAATTTGAAGGGAAAGAAAAAAAACACAAAAGCAAAAATTACCCAAGAAAAAAAAAACCCCACTTAACTGAATCAAAGCAAAAGATGAAGCAAATCCCTTAAGAAGTTAAAACAAAACCAAATCTATCAAAAGCCCAAAAAACCGAAGAAAGGAACCTGAATGAGATTAACAACGAGGCCGGAGATGAAGAAGAGCAGGCCCACTGGAACGATGACAACTGCCGCTGCAATCGCCATGCACACCACCACTAGTGAAGCGCTCGAGGTTCGCAGAAAAGCGTAGGTTTGTAGTGAGATTTTAGATATATAGTAAATATTTCTTTTTCTTTATTTTGAATTGTGAGAATTGATTCGAAGAAAATTGTTTGTTATATTTTTATATAAAGCAAAAAATAAAAGAGAAAAATGGTATTAATAGTATTACCGCGAGAGCGTGACAAGAGATGGAAGAACAGAAAATGACATAATGAAAAAACGATGAAGACAGACAAAGCTTTAAAAGCAGTTTTCCCTTGCCCAGAAATAACAAAAAATAAAAAAAAAAATGAGTAGGAAGGTTGGGCAGACGACCTGTAATAATCTTTTTCACATTTCTCGTTTATCTAGAGGGTAAAATTCAAAAGGTCTTCCAAACACTTCAAAAAGAGAAGATACTTTTGACCTTTTTGTTTTAAAATATATTTTTATCTCTTAGTTTTTAACACTGTTAATCAATAATTAAAAAAATTATAATCAATATTATATAAATAATTTTCAATATAAATGCCTTTTTAAAAAAATTACTTCAAAATTTCATAAAATTTATTTTAATATTAATAAAATATAATATATAATAAAAAAATTAAAATTTTATAAAATTTTAAAACGAGATTTGTGAATATTGTAATTTATCTCACTTTAATATTTAATAAAATTTAATATTTGATAAAGAAAAAATAAACTTAAAATCTTTTTTATATAATAATCAAGTCAAAATTTTTTTATGTCACTCTAAGCCCTAGTGTCAAACAACAAATTTTGAGTAAAATTATTTCGATAAAATTAGTAATTATAAGTAAAATATTAACCTCTTCACCTAATACCATTAAATTTGAAATATCAATCTTTAAATAAAAGATTTATTTTTTATTTATTCTTTTCAATGAAAAAAAATTCTCATACTATTAGAAAAATAAAAAGTTTGATGACAGTAGATTTTACTTTAAAAAAAAAGTTTATGGTTTTAAGGTGAATACGACTTCCAATTTTTAAACCTTCAAATAAAAATGTTTTAGGTTTTTTTTATTAAGGTTTTTAAGGGAGTGATGAGTAGATTTTTTTTCAAAAGAAAATAAGTTTAAATTAAAAAATAATATAAAAGGTATTTATATTTTAAAATATTTATATAATATTAAATTTAATTTTTTAACTGTTCCATTAACGATATTAACAGTCAAAGGACAAAAAATATCATTTTGAAATAAAAAATATCAAAGTATCATTTTAAAATATTTTAAGTGATTTTTTGAATTTTACTCTATATTTGGATCTCAAATATTTATTCTTTTCAATTACTTGTAATTTATTCTTTTCGTCTCTTATTTTATTCTCCATAATAATTATTTTATATCTATATTTCATTCTATAAATAAAAAAATAAAATAATAAATAAATTACCTCAAACTCCAAATTAAATTTTGAGAATAACCTCCTTGATCTTTTGTAGGGCTCCAATCTCACACCACCTATTGTACAATGTTATTAATTAAGGTAATTACAAGTAACCTCCTCACGTTTCATATACCCACACTTAATTTATATTTTTGTAAAAGTCTTTTAGCAATCTCTTTACTATCATTTTTATTGTATATACTTTTATTTTTTATGTTATTGAAAAAGATTATTGCTATAGTCATCTTGTTTTAATATTATTTTTTTTTTGAATATTAAATTTGCACTAGCATAACACACGAATGTGAAGTTAGAATTTTTTTTTCTTTTGTAAAATACAAAAAAGTCCATTAAATTCAGATTATTTCATGATAAATAATTCTCTTTTATCTCATTAATTTTAACATCGATTTTTTAGATTCCACTCTTGAATTAAAAAATTAAATTTAACTTGTGAGATAAAATCCTATGTAATAACATAAAAAATAAGTAGATATATTTGTTATGACACAAAAATTATATTTCTACTTACTTTTCAAAAATTTAACCTGTTTTTTCTTCTTTTAAATTAACCCTCAGTCAATTGAATGACTTCAAATCAAAATGTCACGCAATTGCCACATCATTGACATCCTTTACATTTATCTTTCTTTTTTTTTTTTTGAAAATTTGGTACCACTTAAGTACCAATAAAATGTAAGAGTGATGACAGCATTTGTGTCACATCAACATAAATGCATAAAACTAATTAGAAAATTATACACAGTGAGAGTTTAACCTAAAATCTGAAAGTTTTTAGACCCCTTTGTTACTATTGAATAATAGTTCATTGATAATAATTATTATGATGCATTAAATTACTATTAACTATTTAAAAAGAAATTTAAACATAAATAAATGCAAAATAAAACTAAAATCATCGAGTTTTATAAGTTAAAATATAATCTTAAAGCCTGCTTGAAATAACTTAATATTTCAAAATTTGATAATACTTTTGTCAAAATAAATTTCAGAAAATCCATATGACTTTAAAGTTATTTAGTACGAAATGGAGGATTAACACAAAAGAAAACTATCACACAGTCTTTAAAGAATTAAATACATTTATATGAGCTCATCAAAATTTTCGTAAATGGTATTATTACCGTTTGTGTGCCACGATTAATTAGTTAAAAAAAAGATTAATTGAGTACAACGATTAAACTTGAAAAAGTGGCCAACCTCGTCATGCCTAATCCTTCTAACAAGTTTCTTCAACCCAAACAGACAATCTCAACATGACGATAGTGGTCTGCAAGTTAGGTCTAGGGCAAGTTAGATCTACACTAGCGTGTAGGATTTGAAGAATTTGGTGGCATTTAATTAGAAGGGACGACTTAGCGAACAATGATCTGGCCCTGCCTAAATCCATAAATTATTTTAGGTTGTCATTTTCCTCTTGGACTTCACACTGTATTATCAAACATTAAGGCAAAAAAAAAAAATTGGTATTTCAAAAAGTTACATTCCCATTTTGTACTTGAAGGGCAAGTTAACGTTTCTAATTTTACGATAAGAAGAGTAAAGTTTATAGGATATGAGAGTTAACTTATAGAATGTGGTTCAAAATAATATGTTTCAATAAGAATCTACATGTGTTACTTGTAGTCCGATTACTTAGGCATCTGTATATGAGCAAATCATATGCATATTTTCAAATTATATGGACAAATTCAATGGAGTCTAAATTTTGGGGTATGCATAGTTTTGCTTTTGTATATATACTTGAAAATTATGATTCAATATTTTTATATACGGATGCGGAGGTGAACCATTAGTTCCTCTTATAAATGAATTTCTTTTGTAATTAAACTTAATTATCTTATAATTAAGTAGTGTAATTACTTCGTAAATTTTTTGTACAAATGAAAAGTTAATGGTTTTTAATTACCAAAATAAACCTCTAATGTGTAAAGGTATATTTTTTATATAAATGTAATACTAAACAAAAATTAGTAAAAGTACCCAATTTAATTCATGTATTATAAAATTTTATTCAATTTAGTTCATATATCATAGAGTTTTGTTCAATTTAATTCTTGTACTTTACAATTTTGTTTAATTTAATTTTTATGACACGACATAAAGAAAAAAAAATATTTTTTGGGTTCAAAAAAATTTGTTTCTTAAAAAAGATTTTTATTTGACACATCAGCACCACTCATAATCAATTTGAACGAAATTAGACAAAAAGACTCGATTGTATAAAATTAAATTAACAAATTTTGAGATAAATAAATTAAATTGATACAAAATCCATAATATAAAGACCTACGGGATATTTTGACTATGTTATAGTAGTACTGAAGTACATTTCTTTTAACGACTGAAGTAAATGTAAAATAATGATGTGGAGATGCCTTGCACCAGCAGGATTCAGGACGTTAGGTGTGTTAGCTAGGCATTCAGCCAGATTATTAGATATCTTTTCTTGTCTTTTTCTTCTTGTTACTCAATTGTGTTTCCTTGTTTTGGTTGGTGAGGATCTTTGCCTAATGCAGGTTGAAGGTTTGAATGGGAGAATGGAATCGGCTTTCGGTTCTTTAATTTCAACCACCCCAACGGCCTACATTCATTGATTCCATTTTACATTCGGAGTGTTTAATTTTAATTCCAAAATATTAATGCAAAAATAAGGCTTGACTTATGAAATGTAAGTCTGTCTCAACGGATTCAAACTTAATCCATAGGTACTTCTATTTTGATTTCAAAATACATATTAATAGTTAGTTTGAATTTATATCTACAGGTCGTTGTTTTGAAAATTTGAATATAAAAATTTAACCAACAAATTAAAATTTTAAAAGATTTCTAAAATTATTATAAATATATGCATAAATGTTTATTATATTAATGACCTAAGAAGTTTAAACTAAGTCAAACAGCGCAACAAGTTAAACATAAGAAGTATAATTTAATTTGACCACTTAGATTTGATTATGTATATATGAATTTAGATATAAATTAAATTAAATTAAGATTAGGATTTAAGTGGTTATTACCCTATAAATAAATCTTTTACTTTATTTGTAAAAATACATCTAAAGAAATATTTTTTACTTTACTAATGCTTTTCTGTCATATTGATTTGCAGAATGAATAGAGTGAGAATAGAATAGCCATTTTGTAAGAATAGAATAAAAGATGAATAATGTAGTTTGGTTCATGGAATTGAATATAACAATAATTGCTATTATGAATTATTCTAATATTTGGTTAGAAGGAATAGTTTTAGAAATAATTAAGGAATAAGTAATAAATGACAAAAATACCATTAATTATAATATTTAATTTTTAAATTAAAATATTTATTTTTTAATAATTTGTTAAAAATATTAATAAATTATTATTATTTAAATTTAATATGATTATTTATTTTAATTTCCAAATATTAATAGTTTATATTTCATTTAAAATATTAATTTCTTTATTTAATTTTATTCTTTTTTTAAAATATTAAAATATACAAAATTTAGCATAAATACGCAATAAGTCCCCAAACTATACTTAGAAAGTCAATTTAGCTCTTATCCTTTTATTGCATTCAAATAAGTTCTTGAACTCTTATTTGAGTCAAATAAAGCTCACTCCCAAATCATTGACTAACTTCGGTTAGTCAACATTACAATTAATAATTTTTTATGGCATGTAGTGTTGAGAGGAGCCTTACAGTTAATTGGGATTGGTTAAGGTTTAATTTCAATATGCAACAATATCATTTATGTTGAATGATTAATGGTTTTTCTTACATTAATTATAACAAGTTATAAATCTAATTAGATAAAGTTGATGAGATTAATATGCCTTGCAAGAGAACTGTAATGGGTTGCAGTTATGAGATCCTTATGCATCAAAGTATACTCTCTAAATGTTTTTAGTCAATATATCATTAAGATTGGACATCAATGATACCTAGAGACTAGTACATTTTGCGTTCCTTACTTGATAAGTAGGCAACCGATTTCATAGGTTGAAGTATAGAGATAATTGAAACTAAAATGTAGGTGCTTGCCTAGGAAAGCAAGTTCACTGAACTTGACCAGCCATGAAAAGTGCATTTGGTATTTCACTCAAATGTCTATGCAATATTTCTCATGTGTTAGTTGTATAAATACTCTCTAAACTTGAGACACAAGGTTGCCTTATGTGTGGAGTGTTATGCTTTGATTTCATCCCTACAGGTTCCTACCCAAGGATGCCAAAACAGGATACTTTTGGGCCTAGCATGAAGCATGTGAAAGCAAATGAGTGGTCAAAATAGGAATCATCACCCCAAGTGATTTAGGGGACATATCTTAACTGTTCTTGGTTGATATTAACTTATTGAAGTCCTTGTCTAAGGCGAGTTAAAGATTATGAAAAGAGTTTCATAAGTCTTTATAAAACTGATGATCAAACTTTAAGAATGAATATGAAAATCAATAAGAGTAGACACTGCACCATACTCTTATCATCTTTGATATATATGATGAGGGAATGAATTACACTAAAAAGCTTATCACTGAAAGGTTGAGTCAAGCCATCTTGACTCTTCTAACATTTAGATGACCATGATGATTGCTAGATCCCAATCTTAGTCTATAAACTTTAGGTAGTTAACTTGATTAATGATAAATTTTAAATTTATCTAATTCTAAGTTTAACTTAAGAATTGTATGTTGAGTTCATTGCCAACATGTTAGAAGCTTAATGGGTCACACATCTAAAATGAATGTTAAAAATAAAATGGGTGAGGTGATTAAGTTGGACTTAATTAAACTAGAAGTTATGAGCTTTTCAAGCACTTGATTAAAATTGTTTAATTAAGTTGTGCCTAATTAATTAAATTATTTAATTAAGTCATTTGGTCTAATTAATTAAATTGTTTAATTAAGTTATTGGGTTTAGTTGATTAAAATTGTTTAATTAAGTCATTCAGCCTAATTGATTAAAATTGTTTAATTAATTTGTTGAGCTTAATTAATTAAATTATTTAATTAAGTTATTAGGCTTAATTGATTAAATTAAACAATTAAGCTAACTGGACTTCTTAAGGACTTAATTAAATTATTTAATCAAATTATTGGATTAATTGGCAATTACAAAATAGATTTGTAGTTAGGGTTTAAAATTAATCCAAAAACTAAATACCTTGCTATAGCCTTCAAACAAAATGAGAGAAAATGGTTGAAAAATTAAGAAAAAGGTACATTAAAAATTCCTTTTGCCTTGCCGCTCTTTGTGGGAAGAAAAATAGTTTTTCATTTATTTGATTTCTTTTGTGTGTTTAACCCCATAATTTTTGTGTGGATTATGAGTTTATGAAACTCATCTTTGCTTTGGTTGCACAAGGGTTGAACACACATAAACTCATAACCCCAAAATTCATTAGTGTAGATCACCATTAAAGGTTGCACAAAGATTCCTTGGATAGCTTTGGTTTGCAACAACCTGGCTAAGGTGGTTAAGTTTTTTGAAGGCTGATTTGGTGGTTTAACAAAGGAGTCATCAACCTTTGTTATTTAGGTAAACTTGATATGATCATATATATTTTATTTTTAATTTAATTCTATACTCAATTTGACATGAAAGAAATCCTAGGAAGATAAGACGTAATTTAATTTTTTTAAAATTTATTTTAGTTGCATTTTATTTGAATTTGATGCATGATCAGTCCTCACCCAACACTTGGCATATTGACATGTCATCTTGATAATGTCAATTCCACATGACAGACGATGTGGTATAAAAAAATTATTGATTAAGAATTGAGTTTTTTCATTTTTAACCCATCCAAATGCCTAAAAATTATTAGTTAGGGTTTTGAAACAAAAAAAAAACTAATTACTATATTCTTAATCAAAGTTATCTCTTAACAGAAAAAAAATCCTAATCCAACTTTGCCAATTGAAGACATGGTTGCTCTATTGAAAGTTGGTATAAAAAAATTTAAAATACCCATAAACAATTTTGAGAAGAGGATAGCTAAATTAAAATTGTTGTGTTTGGGATTTTTTGAAAGTGATTATTGGGTGACAACAAGAAAATGGAAAACTTTTGCAGAGAAAGACAAGGATAATAAAAAATTTGTAAGATATGAGAAGTGAAGAAAACTAATTATGATTATCCATCTTAGGTGTAAAACTTGTGCCTCCCAACTCTTATAAACATCCTCTTGTTAAAATCGTTTATGGGTATTCTCGCATTTCTCTACACCGACTTTTAATAAAGCAACAATGGCTTCAATCGAACTAGAAAATTTAGATTAATTTTTTTTTGTTAGGAAGGATGGTTTCAATTAAAAAGCTGGTAATTACTTAAGAAACAATGGTAATCAGTTTGAAGTAATTAAGAGTTTTTTATTTGTTTTAAATCCCTAATCAATAATTTTTGGACATTTGGATAGGTTAAAAGGGAAAAACCCAATTCTTAGTTAATAATTTTTTTATGCCATATTATTTGTCATGTGACATTGACGTAATTAAGATGACACATCAACATGCCACATGGCAAATAATGTAGTATAAAAAATTATTGACTGTATAATTAATTAATGGAAGTTTGTCAACGGTTAGAGAGAAGGGTTTATTTGACCCAAAATAAGAGTTCAGGGGCTTACTTGGATGCAATAAAAAGATAGGAGTTAAATTGACTTTCTTGGTATAGCTCAAGAACTTATTTAGGTAATTTGCAAAAAATTTATAATTAAAATTTTAATTTAATTTTTAAGTTTAAAATATTAACTTTTTATAATTTATAATTATTTTGTCAGCTAGTGCAACAATGAACTATTAAAGACTTAATTAATAAGACTTAAAAATCTTCCTTCAGGTATCAATTCCTTTGGCAAACTCTTAAAATTTCCAACAATTACATATGATTGTAGCATAGGTCTTTTCCCTATCTTCCAAACAATGCCTTTTGCTAGGTGCTTGTTATTTGATGTCAACATTACAAACTTTGGATCAACTCATTTGTAACTGGCTTCTCTTATATTTTCTACATGGAGGCCAAATCCATAAGCTATAGCTCCAGAAATGTGATTCTAGTTGCTGAAATGCCATATACTAAGATTTCAAATTCACATATTTGCATCATTATACTTAAATGTACAATAAAAATGCCATATGTTCATTCTTTAAATATGTGGTGAGCACAGAGTGAACTATGAACTATTCTTTGCCTTTTATAATTTGTAATTAAAACTTAAACCTTTTTATTTTAAATATATTTTAATTTTTCTTCTTTTTTTTTAATTTTAAATTCATTTTAATTTAGTGATAGATTGAGAGAGGTAGTTGGCTAGAAAGAGAAAGAAATTTTAAAAAATGAATAAATTACATTTTATATAGCATGATAATTCTTAAAATTAATGAAAGGCATTTTTGTTCACTAATTTTTTCTACTCTATTTCTTGTCTCTTAGAATAACCAATACCAAGCGGGCCTTGGTATTGGCTACTCCCTCATCTCCCTGAATGGCCATTCCAAGGAATGGTTATTCCTTCCAACCAATAAGGTGTTAAATTAATTAATTAAATTATTTAATTAAATCATTAAACCTAATTGATTAAAATTGTTTAATTAAGTTGTTAGGTTTAATTAATTAAATTATTAATTTAAGCTATTAGACCTAATTGATTGAATTAAACAATAAAGTTAACTGGGTTTCTTCAGAACTTGATTAAATTGGTTAATCAAATTATTTGATTAATTGACAATTACAAAATAGCTTTGTAATTAGGGTTTAAAATTAATCCAAGGTATAAATACCTTGCTATATTCTCCAAACAAAATAAGAGAGAGTTGCTGAAAAATTAGAAGAATGGCACATTAGAAGTTCTTTTTGCCTTGTTGTTCTTTGTGCGAAGAAAAATAACTTTTCATTCACTTGATTTCTTTTGTTTGTTTAGCCTCAAATTTTGGTGTGGATTATGAGTTTATGAAACTCATCTTTACTAGCACATTGTCAAGGCATAGCACTCTCAATCCTTAAAGAAGGATTTTCTAATTCTTTAGTGTGGATTATCATTAGAGGTTGCACAAAGATTCTTTAGACAACTTTAATTTGCAACAACTGGGGTAAGGTGGTTAAGCTTTTTGAAGACTGGTTTGATGGTTTAACAAAAGATTCATCAACCTTTGTTATTTAAGTAAAGTGATATGATCATATATTTTATTTATTAATTTAATTTTGTATACAATTTGGCATGAAAGAGATCCTAAGAGGATGAGGATTAATTCAATTTGTTAATTTTATTTTCGCTGTATTTTTATTTGTATATGATGCATGATTAGCCCTCACCTAACATAACAGTCTATATAATTATTGATACTCTATATTTATATGACACGATTAAAACACAAAATCACGAATTGCCAAGTCTACCTATGAGGTGGTGGTATTTATGTCTCGCTACTTGGGCAATATTAGTGAGTGGTATTTCCAACCCACTTTTTAGGCAATATTAATAGGTGCTATTTCCGTCCTACTTTGTAGGCAACATTAATGTGTACCCAATAACATATTAATAACATTTATAATCGACTTTAATCTTAATCACCATTATCCTTTGTCATTGTCATGAACACATTATGTTCCATACTATCAACCACATATCCTAGCATACATTAACAAATTATCAACATCACATTCCATGCATATTCATATGCATTTCACCTTACTATGGTGAACTCAATAGATTCCTATGCCATTTCAATAATAAGAGTTCCATCATTATCATCATGTACGCATATATTCATATACATCAAATAAGCCCAAAGCCATCGTTTCCATGTCCATATACATGAGTTAACTCAACCTCAATATTTTAAGGGTAGGCACCTAATCATCCCTTTCCACATTCAATTAATCATTTATCATTTCCATATCTATAATGCCATTCTAATTCATTTTGGAGAAAAACATTTTGAAGGTGCTTGCCACCATGCATAAAACTACATATATACCTTGAAATATTTACATAGTATACTTATATCTCCAAACTCATTTAAATCATTGGATTTTAACTTCAAACATCTTAGTAACATGTAATTTATCAAATCATCATTCAAGAAAGTAGCATTTAAAGACACAAGTTTTACATATATCAAATTACTGACACATGTTTTACATATATCAAATTACTTTGAAAACACGATATAACACACCTCATATCAAATTACTTTGAAAACACCATAGCAACTCACCTCAAATGCTCCCTTTTACTAACACTCAATCTACACTCCAACACTTCACTTCAAATTGATTCTTGGAGCTTCAACCAACCCTATAACATTCAACATTGATAATCAACTCAACTTTAAGCTATCAATCCCATAATTTGAAACTAAGCTACTGTAAACCCTAACTTAATCTCATTTTAATCTAACTTTCAACCCTTAATCTACTATCCCAAAGTGAACCATACTATAAGCAGTTAAATCCATATCTTCCTTATCTTGTGAGCTTGTAGAGAGAGAAACAAGTGGAAATGCCTCATCCTTAGAGAGAGATAAAAAGTCTATTTTAAAGGAAGAAAGTTAGAAATGAAAATCATAAATTAGCAAAGCTAAAGTGTTGAAACTTCATTTCACTACTCAAATATGGAAAATCAAAGCTGAAGGTGTAGAAAAATGGTACTTTGTAGAATAAGAAAGAAAAAGAAGTTGAAAGTTGAGAGAAAAAGGAAAGAAATTGTGAAGTTAGAGAAAATAAGGTAAAACGGTTGGCCAAGCAAAGAGAAGTAAGGTCTAAAGCTATCAAAAGAGACAAATTTGGATAAGATTATTGTTTTACCCCTTTTTATTTTGTAAAACGATAGTAGATATTGATACTTAGGGCTCAGCAATTGATACTTTTCATTATAGGTTTCAAGCATCGATACTTTTTCTGAAGGTGTCGATACTTGCTATAAAGAATGTGCTTCAAAAGCTTTATGGGCATTAGGTATCAATGCCTCCTTTGAAGGTATCGATACCTTCCTCACATAATGTTATTTTTGTCATGAAATGCACCCATTTTGGTTTTTATCTCCCTCATTTCTTTCAAATAATCATCTTATGAAAGGATAACCATTTATTTCATAAGTTATAACTTTCGGGTTATAATATGAATGATAACTTTTCATATCTAAATTATCGTGTTGTGGTATTTTTCAATTGTCTCATAACTTTTGGATTTAAATGTATTTTTTTAGCATGTCATTTTTCTAAGAGACATAATTATTCACATAAAAAACTTACTTATAATCCAATAGTTATACTATGTGACATAACTTTTTATTTTGAAAATACAACAACACATTGCAACTAAAAGAATAATGAAAAAAATTATTTGTATTTCTTGGTTTTTGGAAATATTTTTGGAAATCCTTTGTTGATTGAATTTTCTCACTCAACATTGACTCTTTTATTTTTTTTACCCATTTTTCTCTTACTTCTCTTTATGCTTTTAGAAAATTATAGCATTTTTTTTAATAACATTTGTCTAAATAATATATATAGTTTTACAATTTTTCACTCGCATAATGAGTAGGCATAGAATTCTTTCTTACAAATCTATTTAGGATAAAGAAAACTAGGAATGAAATAAGTTTAAGCAATAAACAAGGAAAATTATCTTATAAATCAACAGTGAAGGTTATAAAAATTAATAAATAAATAAATTATTAAACGGACACTTAGCAAACTATCAAACTTGCTTGTATAATTTGAAAATTCTACCATTGATATATAAAATGATAATTATAATAAATGATATAAAAGTGAATTAGCAAATTATAAATAATTAAAACGAAAATAAAAGTAGTAGCTTTAGCTTAGCTTCCAACGGTCAAAAGAAGTTTAAAAAACCCCCCAGCTGGTTTACTGTTTCTTCCCTGACGTTACAAAGTCACAAGACTCACACCAGCTCTTTCTTTCTTCACTATTCCTCCATTAGAAACCTCTCTCCTACCTTCATTTTCAACAAGTTTACAAGCTTCAGGAGTCTTAAGCACCAGACCAAACCTTATTTGATCTTCTTATTTCTTTTGTTTTTCCTCATCAATTTCTTTATACATCAACTTTGCATATTATTTTACAGTTTCTAACTCGGTTTTGTTTTCGTCTTTTTCCTTTTCGATCTTCTGGGGTTGGAGAATGGAGCATGAAAGCATAGACTGGAACAACATCGAATCGATATTCGAGGAAGATGACACATACGAGAATATAAATGCGCCTAAATGGGTTGATCTTTCTGCTCCATGTGAAACTATGGATGATGAAGCCTGGTTCTGCAAGCCTGGTACATACAAGTGACTTTGAACTCTGTTTGGTTTCTAAGAAAATTTCATGAACCCGTATTTTAATGTTTTGAGAATAGCAAGTTTCTTTTCACGGGGCTTCTATCTCGCCTAAGAAAGTTAGTTGGTTTTCTTTACAATTGTTTGTAATTCACGCAGGCTGCAAGCATCCCAAGAGTGCAGAAGATTACCTTAAATCAAAGCACTACTCTAAGGTTCCATTTCATTTAAATTATATAAACGAGGCTTTTTCTTTTTCATTTTAATCCACTGCTTCAATTGATGAAGTTTCCTGATTTGCTTTTCGTTTTTCCTTTTTGCCGGGTGAAGTTGCTAAGGTCTATGACTATATCTGAGATTCTTCCTTTCAGGGATAGAACTCGCAGGTATAAAGTTTTCAGCAGCAATTTTCTAAATTTAGAAACAACAATGAATTCAAAGATTTTTATTTTAAACTTGAATGTTAATTTGTTTTGACAGTTAACTAGTAAGTCATCTTTGTTGCAGAGAAGCGAAGGCTAAAAATGGAGAAAAAGGGTCTAAATCTCCAGAAAATGTAAATGAAGACAATGAGAACAGGAACCCAAACTTATCTACTCCACCTCTAAGTGCCAAGACTATGCATAAGAAATTGGCAAAGAAATCATCCATGGAGGAGAAAACTCAGTTGGATGATTTAAGAGACAATTCAGCCAAGTCTGATAAGAAGCGAGGTTTAAAGAATACCTTCTCCGCGCGTAATTTAGTAGCAGGACGAGAAATTTTAAGTCAGATAACAGAATTCTGCGCTGAATTGAAGAAAATGGCAAGGAAAGGTTCAAAAAAAGGGGCACCAGAGAAGGCTCCGAATGGTGTTCTGGGTGAATTGAAGGAGAGGGTAAGAGAAGGAGAAAGGATGCCTCTGCTTGTGGTTAAAGAAAGGAAGTCTAAAGAGCAAGTGTAAATCAAACAGGGGAAATAGAGAATTGTTATTGAACAAGCACTAAAAAGTTTTGTGACAGTAGGACCTAGTTGCATTGTTATTATTTTTTATGTTTTTTCATCAACAGATAATCTTGGACAGATTTGTGACAAATTCTCAGAGATAAATACCTGTATACAATTTTGTCAACTATAAATTTATTTCATCCTTGAGATTTCTCATCCTTTTCATTGCAAACGTTTCCTGTTTCCTTTTGCAAAATCTCAAAATCCTGCTGCATTGGATACTAGTAACTTTTGTCAAGGTCATTTCTAAGAAATTTGTTTGTCACTGATTTTCCTGTAGATCTAGCATCAGCATAAATGTTTTAAAGGTGGATCATTGTAGCCATAAGCAATTATGTTTATACAAATGAGGTTTAGATGGAATTTAATGAATCAGTAAAATTGACTTCAAGATGAGTTTTTCAATAGACGATATTTTAAGATTTATTTAACTTCAATCACTTAGTATGCACAAAGAAAATTATGCGAATAGTCTCAGAGATATAATAAAGTCAATATCTAACTTCGTTTTTATACTTTATTAGAATAAACGACTAGATACATCTAAGGGTTTATAAAGTTAAAAGGTCTTATAATTTACTTTCTACAGCAATTACATTATAAGGAATTTGAATTCCTTTAAGAGATAATGGGAAACTCAAGTATTTATGTTTTTCAGAATATAACACTTCCATTCTTTTGGTTTTTTCTGCTCTTGTCTTATTTATTTTGATGTGTCAAAATTAGTTGACCAGCAAGTATTTTATATAAGCTTGCAATTATCTCTTCTCAAGAATATAATCCTTTCATCAAGGCATTTTTTTGTTTTAAAGACACCTTTGCATTTTGTGTCATAATACATAAATATTAAAACTCAGCCATTTGACATAAAAGGAGTCATCATCAATATTTTTTTATTTAAGTGCAATTGATTGCCTAATTAAATTTATTTTTTTAATGAGGGTTTAGGCTTAACTTAAGTTCATTAAAAAAATAGGTTCTAGTCTAAGAAACTGAGTAGGCTCAGAAGCACAATTACATGTGAGGAACGAATTAGCACCCTCACAATGCCCATTCAAAATGATACCTAATTAATTATGTGTTTTCTTTGTAGCCTTAATAAATTAATTTATTTCAATATCCTAGTTTATTTCCTTTAATTATTTCTCCAATTCATTTTTATAAATAAAATGTCTTTAATATTGAAAATTCTTCCTAAATTCCCCAATCTTTTTGGTAAAATTTAGAAAGATTTTTTCACCTAAAACTTTTTAAGAAAGTGTCCTTTATAACATTCTCAAAATTCCATCATCGGAGGACTTTCATTTATTTTATATTAAACATTCATTATGAAATTATACTTACAAAACCTAAAGTATTTATTTATTTATGTTTTTATTAATTATTTATAAATAAACCTTTTTGGTAAAAGTATGTGGCATTACCCCCAACCCTTATGGTAAGGTCCCATAATTATTTTTACTTTGAAAATTTCAAAAAAAATTTCCCTTTACAACTTTCCTTAAAAATTCCATTTAAAAGATTTAATTTTAAATAATTACAATCTTTACTATTTTTACTTTTATAGCTTTATTCTACTAATTATGGTGATAAAAATTTCATTTTAACCTAATATTGCCTAAAACAAATTTTATTTTTATTATTTTATGTATTTTTATTAATACTAAAAATAAAATAAATAACAAAAAAAAAGCATAAATAAAGTAAGTTGAAAGTTTAAGCCATGCTTAGTAGATGGAACAAAAATTAAATAGGATTGGACCTTGTCCAATACAATCCACAATTAAGTAATCCAAAGATCTAAATAAAACGGGCTTGGATAATAAACTAACCAACCCAACAACCAAAGCAAGCCCACAGCCAAGACCAAGCCAAAATATTTGAGTTTCCCTCCTCCCTCTCTTGTAAACATTTTTTTTTATTTCACCAAGATATCATCGACTGCCACACTCTCCACTGTTTGTTGCCATTCACCAGTGTTGAAATCTCACAGAAATTCACCTCCAAAACCCTTTCAAGCCAATCTATCTTTTAATTAGATTCGTTTCTTTAAATCTTCGTCGAAATTCCTAGATCTAAATCTAAAAATTTCAAA
>NW_018397259.1:2146634-2178233 GCF_002168275.2 Theobroma umbraticum | reverse complement strand
CCAGAACACCTTTTTTGCTCACTTACCTTCTATAAATTTTTTCTTTTTCTTCTCCCCTGTTGCTGTGTTTTCTTTGGGTTTTTATAGGTGTTTTTTTGGAATCTTGATTTAATTGTGAATCTTTGATTTTATTTTCTAGATTTTATTTTATTTCGTGGGAGGACTTTTTTGTATAAAATTTTTCGATTTGTGAGATGATTTTAGGGATTCCATTGATCTTTTTCCTTTTTTTATTAATCTTTTTTCTTTTAATTTTTCCCTCCTTTTTTGTTAGTTTTTTGTCAAAATTTTTTATTTGTTTGATCTTTGTTTATGTGTTTTTGCCTTACTTTTATTGTTTGTGGGCTTACCAACCCAATACCATTTCCTTATTAAATTTTAATTCGTTTGGTTTATGTTGTATCGTGTAGGTATGGGAACTCGACCACTAGACATGGATAACTTAAGGAGTCACCAATAATATTTTTTTACTTAGGTGCGATTGGTCACCTATTAAATTTGTTCTATTCAACTGCATTCTAAATCGACTTTAAGTCCATCTAAAAAGCAACAAATTGATCTACATATTTTATTTAGAGTTGGGTTCGGGAGTACGATTACGTATAAGAAAGGATTAGTATTCTCATTACACTCGTCCCACAAACGATACCATTTAATCATATGCTTTCCTAACCCATTGATTTTATTTTTATGTTTTTTAATTATTATTTATTTATTTATTTTATCTTTTATTCTATTAACAAATTAAAATATTTTATTTGATTTTACTGGTGTGACGTGCACATGATGCAATTGTAAAATGTATGGCATAAAATCGAGATAATGCAAAACGAAAACCTTTTATTGAGTGTACTTTCTTAAAGGACAACTTGATGAGAGGAACGACTTTCAGAATCTATCAACCTTGCACTCAAAATGGCTCTTTATCCATATGGTGAGAAGTTAGGCACACTTAATTAAACACCCTTCATCCTTCCGATAGCAATAGTTCTAATACCTCAATGTTTCGGCTATGATGGCAAGAGTAGGGTTGATGTTCCTGGTTACTTGGTCAAAGAAATCTATGATTGAGACTTCAACGTATCCTAGGATTTTTAAGAAAACCACCACCCATATATTGTCAAGGCAAAGACAAGATGACTTTGTTTGTCTTCCTTGTGTTTCTTAACATAATTATTCAAGAAACTCCATGAAAGGCACTCAGTAGCTCTTTTTTTCCTCAAGTTTTGATCAACCTCTTCAATGGTGACATCTAACAACTTAGCCAGTGTCCTCTGATGCCCTTTTTTTTAGCTCTCCAATATACCTTGTCGAGTTGCATTTGGTTTATATGAAGCAATGGTGAATACTCCTTTATTGTCGGTGTCATATCTACTTCATTGAACATGAAACACCGATAAAAAAGATCTTAAAACTGAGTAATTGCCTTAAGTAACTGATCGCCAACATGTACATATAGAAGCCATGTGATGTGCCCATACTTGTTGCAGAAACTGTCTCAACTATTGTGCTTCCATTGCTCCTAAATATCTTTCATCTGTGAAAAGTCATTTTGTTTGATATTAAGATGAACCTTTTCTGAGAGAGTCGGGATATGCCCCTTGGCCAAACAATCCCCTTTGTCTTGTTGAGCTTGTCTCATTTGTAGGTCGACCTCATAGCCATTCCTATACTTATTGAGTGAGTTAGCCGATGACGATGCCATAGATGTAATCAAGATTCCTTTAGTCAATAGTTCTTGTATAGCTAATATTTCCCTATATGAAATAGGATGGATGCAAATGGGTGCATGACAAATGAAAGAAAGAGAAAGAATATTCAAGTTAGTACAATGAATTAAATTAACTTGCATTAGAAATAAAAACGATAACTATTGCCATAGGTATTTATCACGTCGTTGGACATAATCTACTCAATGATTTTTATTATTTTTGGTGAGGAATTTAAAGTAGAGGGTGTAAAAAGAGTTCTTTCATATGTGTCTAATTCAAGGTCATACTCTTTAACGCACGAGTGCAACTCTACCTAGGGAAAAGATACTTACGATACTCTATATGTTACGTTTGGTTTTAAATAAAGCTAAAAGTTTTTAAATTGTTCCTCACTGTTGTCCAGTCGAACTAGTAAGGCATCTTGATCATTACCCATTACAAGCTTCGAATGGACTAGGTTCAATTTGAGTGGGAGTGTTCACTAACCCATGTGGAGGTTATCACTTCACGAGAACGTAGCTACTAAACTCTCTCCTAAGAAAAGACAAAGCCCATGTAAAAGGCTTATGCATGAATGCTACATGTGATGTGTGTGTGAAGGAACGTACCAACTTTTGATGGACAATCTCACATCCCTCAACCCTAAATTTCCCATAATTAAAAAATAATAAAACAATAACAATAAAACAATTAATGCACAAAACTATAATGCATAAAACAAATGCTCAAATTTAAAGGAAACACTAAATTATTTACGGCTTAAGATAACCTATGATTAATTATGGCTTGACCCTCTTTCGTCCCCAAGGGAGTTACCTAGTTGTCATAACATATGGGTCCGAGAACCTGACTGCTAGACGTGGATAACTAAGGGAGTCATCACCAAATTTTTCTTACTTGGGTGCGATTGGTCATCTATTAAATTTGTTCTGCCACATGTCCGTACATTCGGTCTTCCATTATATAGACTTTCATCAACTCAAGATGGTTTACTTTGGGATCTTTATCCTTTTTATCTTGTTTGTGACTTCATCTTGGTTGCAATAATCTTCTTTTATTCTAAGCTGATTACCAAGATACTTAAGAAATATCTTTTTTTTCTTATGCTTTAGAGTTTTAGAGTTTTCTTAGTGTCTCTCCATGACGAGAGAAATATGTCAATTATGGAAGACACAATAATAACTTCATCTATATCAGTACCATATATGAATATAACAAAATCATTCTCTCCAACTAATATACATTTTCTATACATACGAAATACAATATCATGCACATTGATCAAGGAAAGAAAACTTATCTTATAATTTGATCAGGAACCATTTTTTCACTTTTTTTGTCACCTTTAAATTGATCCAACTTTTGTCATTGAATAAAGTTTCCTTTTTCAAAATGGTCTAGCTTGACGATGTTGGTATATCACTTTTAAAGAAGCTATTGAATTCCAACACCATGGAAAATAAGTCTTAAAATTACTAGTGTAAATAAAATTTAGATGAAATTCAAAGAATCGACAAAATTGACTTCAAGGCAAGCCTTCTAATAGATATTATCTTTAAGACTTATTTTGGCCCCACCACTCTATATGCACTATGAGAATAGATCACTGGATACACTTAAGGGTTTGCAAAGTTGGTTGGCCTTATAGCTTACGTTCTATAGCAAGTAGATTATAAAAAGTTTGAATTCCTTTGATAAATGATGGGAACTCAAGTGCTTATATTTATTTTCAGAACATAACACTTCTATCTCGCTCAATTTTTCTGTTCTTGTCTTATTTATTTTTGGTGTGTCAAAATGGTTGGTAACAAACCTTTTATGTAGGCTTGCAAGTATATCTTTTCAAGGACACAATCCTTTCATTAAGGCATCATTTCACCTTAAAGACACCTTTGCACTTTGCAAGACACAATTCTTGAATAAAGGTATTGTTTCAATAATCACCTTATGAAAGGACAACCATTCTTTCCATAAGACATAATCTTTTAGTTACAATATGAAAAGATAACATTTCGTAACCAACTCTTTAGCTGTGGTATTTTTCAATTGTCTCATAATCTTTGGATTTAGAGGTATTTTTTCAATATATCACTTTTTTAAGAGAAATAACTATTCACATGAAAATCGTACCTATAATTCAATAGTTACAATATATGACATAACCTTTATTTTGAAAATACATCAACAAATTATGCATCTCTTGATCGTCATTAAAAGTAATAATAAGAAAGCCAAAGGTTATTCTTCTTGATCTAAAAGAATCATTTTTTAGTTGGAATTTAAGTAACCTCTTCTATTTCCTTAGATTTTTCACAAAGTTCTTGGTGAAAGTCTATATTCTATTTCTTAACTTTAAAAACTTGTTGTTATTGAGAAAAAAATAGGACGTTTATTTATTACAATTCACCAATCAATCTTTCTTTAATCATCTTAGCAAAGTTTGCTAAACTAGCTTATAGAATAAATCTCATTTGAGAAAATCTTGAATAGAGAAAGGGAAAGAAAGTATGGTTATTAAACATTTTAGCAATCAATATTCAGTTGGTACAAAGAATAGCTAAGTTATTCTCCCTCTATTCCCATCTTTTCTTTTTTCCTTTGTTTGGTCAATGATAGTCTTAAGCAATAATTATTCTTGAAAATTAGCTATTTCTCAAAATAAGCCCAGAGTCATGCTTAACTAGACCCAATCCTCCCATGGTATTTGCTATTCCATGGTTAAGGAAATAGCTTTAAAAATTAAAAAGATTAAAATATTCCTCATAAATGTAAAAAAATTACAACCTTAGACATATAAATACCTTCTTTTTCTTCTAATTTTTCCTTCGTATTTCTCTCTCTTCTCACATTCATGCCTTTTTCTTTCACTCTTGGATAGTTATTGGTATGTATAACTTTTCTTTGAAATTTTCTGTTGCTTTTTCTGTTTTGAATGTGTCTTTCTTATAATATTAATCAATAAACAAAATTTTAGTATGATTTGATAAAATGATATATTTCTCATTTTTTTCATATAATTTTGATTACATGAGAACTACTCTATAGCATAAGTAGCAAGTTGTGCTTGGAAAGAAATCAACAATGGCTATAAACATGATTTGAGGCTAGAATTATTGATTGTATAATCCCAGTAATTTCTCCATGAAATCTTCTATTTACATCTCATATCAACACTCCCCCTCAAGTTGGTGCATAGATGTCTCTAATGCTTAACTTGTCAAGTGAATTATGAAACACTTCGCTTGAAACTGCTTTGGTGAGGATGTTTGACTACTGTTCTTCTGACCTCACAAACGGGAAACGTATCATTTTTACTTCAAGTTTTTCCTTGATAAAGTGTTAATCTATTTCAATATGTTTTATTCGGTCATGTTGAATTGGTTTCTGAACAATCTCTATAGCTAATTTGTTGGCACAAAACATGTTCATTGCTGAGTTGGATGAGTGACTGATCTTTGACAATAAACCTTTAGCCAAAGTAGTTCACAAAGTCCCTTAGCCATACCTCTAAACTCAACCTCTACACTAGATAGAGCAAGAACCTTTTATTTCTTTTTCCTCCAAGTGACTAAATTGCCTCAAATAAATATGAAGTGTCCTAATATAGAATTCTTGTTGGTGATGCTTCTAGCCTAATCTGCATCTATATAGCCAGCAATATCCAAGTGGTTATGTTTTTTGAACATGAGTCCTTTTCCAAAGGATGTTTTCAAGTATCGTAGGATTCGAATTACTATGTTCATGTGATCTTCACTTGGATTGTGCATAAATTAACTAACTAAGCTCACGACATAAGCGATATATGGCCTTATGGGGGTTTGATTTGGGTGTTCACTTAGTCCATGATTTTTAATTATAAGAGTGTTGGTCGGTTCACATTTGAACATTCCCATTTTGGCTAATAAGTCAAGAACATGTTTCTTTTGTGAAAGAAAAATTCTTTGGCTAGACCAAGCTACTTTTATTCTTAGAAATATTTTAGTCCTTTGAGATTCTTCATGTCAAACTTAGCTACTAGGTACTTTTGCAAGTTTGTAATTTCCTTCTTATCACTCCTTGTGATTATCATATCATTGACGTAGATTATTAAAGTTGTCACCATTCTTTCTCGATGTTTCAAGAACAAGGCATGGTTAGCATTGCTTTGTTTGAAACCATGCTTTTTCATGGCTAAGTTGAAGTGTCCAAACCATTCTTTTAGTGATTGTTTTAAACCATATAGTGCTTTGTGTAGCAAGCACACAGTTCCAACTTGAAAAAAAGTAAATCCCGGTGGGATGTCCAAGTAAACTTTTTCTTTGAGGTCCTTGAGTAGAAAGGCATTTTTCACATTGAACTGGTGTAGTGGCCAGTCCAAGTTAGCTGTTAGTGAGAATACCATTCTGATTGTATTTAGCTTTGCTACTGGAGAAAAAGTTTCTTTGTAGTTTACATTATAAGATTGAGTGTACTCCTCTGCTACAAGTCTCGCTTTATACCAATCTATTGATCCATCTACCTTGAATTTAATGGAAAACACCAACCTGCACCTTACTTTTTTTTTCCTTCAGGTAATGGCATTGGTCTTCACATATTAATGTTTTCTAATGCTATCATTTCTTCATTTATCGTTTGGATCCATTTTGAGTCGTTTAAGGCTTCTTGTATTGTATTTGGAGAGTGTTCGAAAGATGGTTTGTGCACAAAGGCTTTAATGGGCCGTGATAGTCTTTATGTACAAACATGGTTGGTAATAGGATACCTTGTCCTTGTTTCTTCATGTTTTGGAGAGTTTTAGCCTAATGGCTTGTCACAATCATGTTTGAAATGTAATTTGTAGCCAATAAAGTCATTCATAGTGTGGTCAAGATAAAAATTTAGGGATTGTACCTCAGAGTTGTTTAATGCTAGAGTATGAGGAAAAAACCATTGTTTTTCTTTAGTAGATTGCTTCTGCTCACTCTGTTCATCTTCAGTGGACTTCTTTTGGTCATTCATTGAATCGATAACACTATCTTCTTTCATTCTTGTTATTGCCATCATTAGTTCAATGATTTGAGCATTTTCATTTTCTTTATGTTCTAATTGAGTCCTTACTGCTTTTTGTGGTTGAGCTCTATTGGATTCCATTTTCCCATTAGTAACACCTTCAAATCTTAGCCAGCTTTTCCATGTATTCTTTTTTTCATAAAATAGCTCTCTATGAAGAGAAGAATGGCAATTTGATTTTGAAAAAAATATTTTAGACTTTATAAAGGTAACATCCTTGGTGATATAAAGGTATCTAATTGTAAGATCATAGCACTAGTAGCCTTTATTATAGTTTTCATACCTTAGAAAAATACATTAGATAGTACAAGGATCAAGTTTGGTTCACTGTGCTTTGTGAATGTGCACAAATGCTACACATCCAACTATCCGAGGTGGAAACATCCAGACTGAGGGTAATTGCATGTGATGAACAAGAGCTTGTAATGGAGTTTCAAAGTTTAAGACTCAAGATGGCATTCGGTTGAGTAAGTACACGAAGGCTATAACTACATCTGTCCAATATTTTTTTGGTGCATGGGTTACAGTCAAGAGTGCTCAAGTCATTTTAAGAATATGTCTATTCTTCCATTTCACAATGTTGTTTTATGGTGTAGTATTTGTGCAAGTAGTTTCATGATATAAACCACAATCCCGAAAATATTGTCGCAATTCATTATTATCATATTCTTCACATTATCAAATTGAAAAATTTGAATGTTACTTGAGAATTGAGTTTTGATTATGTTATGGAAAAAGCAAAAAATAGAAAACATTTCACTCTTATTCTTCTTCAAATAAAGTTAAGTCATATGTGTGCAATCATCTACAAATATCACAAACCATCTAATACCGAAAAAGACTATGATAGAGGCTAGCCCCCAACATTTGAATGGATTATCATAAAAGGTTTCTTATATTTTTCTAAAATTAATAGAATATGGAACACGGTGACTTTTACCCAAAATGCAAGTTTCACAATGAAATAAAGATTCATGTAAAGTTAAAAACAAACTTGGGAAAAGAGGCTTAAGTGTGAAAAGAATGGATGTCCTAGTCGGTAGTGCCATAACTAAATTTGTCTTTCCTTGTCATTGGTTCCATGTGCAACATTTGTTTGTCCAAGACTAAGATCATCCATATAATACAATCCTTCTCTTTTAGGACCATGACTAATAATCTTCTTGGTAAGAAGATCCTGAAAAAAAAAATTAGGATACTTTAATGCACAACAGTTTAATTCTTCGATAACTTAGCCAATGATAGTAGTTTATTAGAAAGGGAAAGAACTACCAAAGCATTTGAAAGTTAAAAAAATAATGAAAGTGCCATTTTTCTTGCCCTGGTAATCCGGTATGTTACTCCATTGGCATTGCTAATGCATGTTTGTTTTGGATGGCTTTTCTTAATTAAATCTTGTGAATCAAATGTCATATAATCAATGGCTTCGAAATCACTAGTTCAACTTTGATTACCTAGGTTATTAAAGGCCATTGTTTTGTTTGCTGCAGTCGATAGTAAGTCCTTCCTTGGTATAAGGGACAATTTGTGGTTCAGTAGATGCAACGATTGAAGTATCTCCAATGTTCATGAAGAAGGCTTGACCAACATCATGTTTCTTTTCTGCTTTGAGTTCATGCCACCATTCTAGATATCCGTGTAGCTTGAAACAGATGTCTTTATTGTGCTTTACATTCCTATAATGTATTCAACCTCTTTCTTCTACTTGTGACCTTGGCTTTGTTGATGTATTTGATTTTTCATTAAATACCAACTGAAGTGAAGTTTGTTATTGTGGCTTCTGTCTTTTTGAGATCATAATTGAATGGTGCATATTATCTCCTTTTGTAAACATCACAGATTGCCTTAAGTCTTCTTGACAAACATATGCAGATGCTTGTTCTATTATGGGAAATGGTTGAAGTTAGAGCATATCACCTTGAATTTTTTTAAGTCGATTATCTAGCCCATCTAGAAAGGTATAAACTCTATCTTCTTATAAAATAGAGTTATATTTTTGTATATCAAATTCTCACTTTATCTTCGTCGGGGTTTGGTCATCAAAATCAATCTCTCACCACAAGCCTTGAAGATTGTTGTAGTATGTCTCGATAGATTTTTCACCTTATTTTAGTCTTGTCACCTTTCTTTTGAGATTATAAACTTGTGAAGTGTTAGTTGCATTAAAATACATCGTAAGAATAGCATTTAAAACTACTTTCATCGTTAGAAATCAAATATAATTGCTAATTAGTTTTAGATTCATAGAGTTGATTAGCCAACCCTTCACTATTGCATTTTTTATCCTTCATTTCTTGAAAGTAGGATTTGTCTAATGTGGTTGTAGAAGATCTCCATTTATGTATCCTAGTTTGACTTTGGCCGAGATATACATCTCCACAACTTAAAACCAAAGTCCATAGTTAGTATTATCAAGCTTGATGTCAATCGATGCAGCAAGGGATTCATGACTTACTATTGCTGACATTTGATTCATCATTTAAGATAGATTGGATGTTAAGTCTATAAGTAGAGAATTCTCTACTCCTACTTGGAATTTGTTAGCTGAAGGTGTTTGTTTTCCCATTCTTCCAACCTTTCATGTTTTCCTCTCCTTTCTTTCTATTATTTTACAAAAAAAAAATCACAAGGTCTTAAGATTTATGCTCTGATACTTTGATAAAATGATATATTTTTTATTTTTTCATATAATTTTGATTACATGATAACTGCTTTATAGCATGAACAACAGACTATATTTAGAAAGAAATCGATAATGACTATAAACATGATTTTTTGCTAAGATCGTTAATTGTATGATTCTAGTAATTTCTTCATAAAATCTTATATTTATAGCTCATGTTAACATGATTGCATGCCTAACTTGAATCAAATTAGTAGTTTCCCCTAGCCATGCTATAGTTCTAGCAGATATGATTATGATCTTAAGAACAAAGATTACTAATATGTTGGACTGAAGATGATAGTTATTTTGATTTTTAGTTGATCCATAAGCTTTTCCTTTGGTTTTTCGTTTCTTTTGGATAATTGGAAGTTTCATTCATCAGATTGGTTCAAAGCAAAAAAAGCATCAACTAAGTAGTACATAAGTTAACGGCTTAGGGATGCAGATAAGGGGTGTGCCATGGGAAAGCAAACACACTAAAATTTTTATGGTTGAAGGAGTAATGTCTATCCGTTCATACATATTAATCCCTTTTCGATATTAGTCCATAACTCAACAAGTGTCCTCAGTGAAATCATCAATATAAGTTTCAATTTATTTATTTTATAAAATTCCACCAATTCTTGCTTGTTGCTTCTTGGTGAGTGATGTTGTTAAATTTTCACGCAAGTGTATGTTATCACAACCAAGTAATATAGTAGAAGTAAAGTATCATTCCCACAGGAATTTGTTTTTATAATTTCACTAAGTATTAAAATTTTATAATAAATCAATCTTATTTAAGCAACTAGAAATGATAGAAAAACTAATTAAAACGAAATTAAAATAACACTAAATTAACAAACAAAAATTAAATATGCTTGAGAAAGACAAAAGATTAAATACTTAGGTTTATGGGTTCATTCAACATTTCATTTGATACTAGTTTCTCTTATTATTTATCTTTCTTAGGTGGTTTTGCTAATATAGAATCCAAAGCTATGTACAAGTTTCGGTCTGGACGCTTGCACAAATACCTAACTTAAATAGTTCACTATATGTCTATACAAATCAATTAAATTAAGTTCATTAAGCTAGTGTCTTAATTTAGCTATGTATGGCAATTGGCATATAGATACCCAGATCGCGAATCAAATCCCTTAAGTGATGTGAACATATACTAGTTAAATCTTAGTCTCAATCTAAAATCTCTCTGTTGAGTTTCAATTAGGTTCACACATCAATTAATTGTTGATTAGTCAATTAAAGGCATTAAGAACAGATTTGAATAAATAAAACTATACCCATTTATGATAAATAAAAAAGAAGCTAATATTCAAACTACATATTGAAATCCACCATAATTCTAGAAAGTAAATTAGTTTATAATATCTAAATAAAACAATATCTAAAAAAATTTAACCATGAATTCAAAACAAGAAAATAAGTATAACACAAAAGAGAGAAATAAACTAATATTAAAGCCTTGTGGATCTTGAATCTTTTTCAATTACTTTCGATTTCTTGCTTAATTCTTAGTTCCAATTTTCTTCTAATTTTCCAAAACAACTGCTGCCATCTTCTCCTCTTGAATGCTCTAAAAATGTATTTTTTGTAGGTTCAAGTTAATCTAATTTCCACATTTCTATTAAAACTTTTATTTTTGGAAAATAGGAAGGCGTCACACCCATGCTTCCTGGGCATGACGGCATCGTGGCTACATTTGTGGTGCTCTGAAGCTCTAGCCAATAGAGTTTATATATTGCACCTCAACTATCCCATAGCCATGATCTTTCTAGCATTGCGGCCTTAACTCCCTCAACGTCGCAACCTTGAGTAACTCCAGACCATTACCTTCAATCAACATCCTGCTTTGTGCAAAACTACATCCATCCATCGTCTTCCAACATGATTTTCACCTTGATTGAATATGAACGAGGTAAAGTAGCAAACATGAAAGTTGTAGCCCGTTCGCTTAACTTTCTAATGCATTAAGACTTGTATCAATTGATCTTTTGTATCTCAAGTTATCTTTGAAATACAACAACATGTACGAATGAAGCCTTTATCATTCTTGTGCTATTTTAACTCTAATGCATCTTTTTCATCAAATATTTTACAAAAAACTAAGAGAGAAATCAACAATAACTCTTCTTAAAATAAAATAGAGTAAAATTATACTAAAATAACTTAAATTAACTATTCAACATGTAATCTAGCTTAAATTACAAAAAATTTATACTGTTAAAATTTGAACTTACAACCTCAAAGATCTAGCTACTTAAGTCTTAAAATGTATCAAAATAATAGAATTATCAAGTGATTTATTTAGTTTATAGTTTGACATTGCTTTGAATGCTTGAACGAAGGAATTGACTCTACAAACATGATGCATTTAAAGTGAAAAAAAAATATGAAGCGATTACTGGATGCCAATTTCTTTTTCGCTTGAAAGTATGAAGTACAAGTGGCTTTTTTCTGTAACATATCTTAAAGGAGGCTTTACAGTTGGTGCTTTGACATCTAGCTACAGTATTTGGGACTCTAATTGTCAAGGTCCCAGGTTTACCTTCCATGTTGCTAATTTCTCCATTACCACCACTTTATGATAGTCTCATGCTCTTTCCATTGTCTGGCTTATTCACTTAACCCAAGGCTCTCTTTCTCGCAAGCTTTTCCTTTTACGGGCTTTACCCTACTGATTTCTGTTATAACTTCCTCTGGTTTGTGGCAAGTATAATTCTTAATCAATTAGCTTCCAATTTTCGTTGGCTTTTTACCTTGTTTTCTTCATAGATGGAATGCAGTTATTGTGATGATTAGATCTCTTTGATTTTTGAGGCTTTTTTATGTGTTAGTCTATTTTCCATATTCAGTTCATAATTTTGTAGGACCAACTGCAAAGAATTATTGGAGTGGGAGCTTTTGGGGTAAAGAAGCTATGGTGGTCTCTTTCCAAAAATAAAGAAGAGGAAACTATGGTTGTAAGTTGGCCCAACATTATCCTAATTTTATTGATAAAAATTACCTGGTTTTCTTTAGACAATATCTGGCTCATAATCAAGAAAATAGGTAGAAAGAGGGAAAGAAAGAGATGGAACTCAAACATTTTAGCCATGAACATCCTCTGATGTTCATCCAAAAGCAAATTCATGCACCTACTGCAGATTCATCCTCTGGTGAAGAAGAAGAAGAAGCAGCATATTGCTGTCTATGTGAGGATCGAGTTGAGGGTCCTAGCTACTGCTGCACCGACTGCCGGTTTTATCTTCACAAAACATGCGCGGAGTTTGAGTTAGCCCTCGAGATTAATCATCCTTTTCACCCCAAACACCCTTTCATTCTTCTACCAAAACCACCACATCGTGTTGGTATATTCCTATGTTGGTTTTGTCACATGGGTCGTCGGGGATTTGGTTATCACTGTGCTCTTTGTAATTTCAATCTTGACGTCAATTGTGCTTTGTTTCAACTATCTATGGTTGGAAACTTTCCGACACTCGTGAACGTTTTATCCACAAGTATCCATTGATCTATATTGAAAAGCACAACAGGAAAGACCGTGGGGATTGCATCGGATGTAAGGAACCATTATCATTTCCGATTTACAGATATTTGGATTGCTACTTTCACCTTCATAAGGAATGTGCTGAGCTGCCCCTTGAGATTACTCACCCCTACCGCCGCAAGCAGCCTCTAACACTCTTGGCAGATCCATCAACTCATCCAGGGAAATGTTCTGGCTATTTGTGCAAACTAACATTCAAGGGATTTGTTTATCACTGCTCTATTTGCAAGTTGGGAATTACGGTTGCAGATGCCTTTCCCCCGCGCATGGTTACAGTTACAAGTCATGAACACCCATTTACACTCGTAAAGAGGAAAATCAAATTCATTTGTGATTTTTGTGGTATTGATGGAGGCCGCAATCCTTATATCTGTACTACATGTGACCTTATGGTTCATAAGGGTTGCATTTCATCGACATTACCACACACCATCAAAATAACACGACATCATCACCATCTTTCTCACCACTATTATCTTCAAAAAAGTCAGTCTAACGCATGGGAGTGCAGAATTTGTCTGAATTTAGATCATGGGAGTTACTCTTGTTCTGTTTTCGACTGCAATTATATTGCTCATGTGCGATGTGCAACCGATACAAGTATTTGGGGTGGAACACCTTGGGTGGAAGACAAAGATGAAGCACTACAAGAATCTATAAATTTGATCACTGTTCTTAAAAAAATAAGTGTGAGAGAAGATGTATTAGCAACAGAGATCAAACATGCCTACCATGAACATGATTTAATTCTCACTTTTAGCGGTGAAGTCCAAGATGTTAACAACTGTGATGGGTGTATGAGGCCCATATCAGCCCCTTATAATAGTTGTGAGCAAGGTGAGTTTTTCCTCCACATGAGCTGCACTGAGTTGCCTATACAAAAGCAACACCTAAGTCACACTCACCTACTTACACTTATTAAGGATGAGCTTGTGTCACGGGGCGATACTTACGACCACCTTCCGTGCGGCCTTAGGCTCAACCCTTATCTCGACACTTAGAACCCAAGTCAGCCTTAGTGCTTCAGCACTCGCCCAACAAGCACTCAACACCCACACAATGGCTTTAAGCCGGCAAGCAAGTTTGCATAAACGAGGAAGGAAAAATGGGAAGAGAATGCTAGAGAGAAAAACTAAGCTTGTATTGAATGAATTGAGATACAAGTGTGTTGGATGATTTATACAAGGAGGATGGGGTTATTTATAGCCAAGGTTCCCCACCCATTTCCCTCCAAAATTTTCCCTCCAAAGGATTTCCCTCCAAAACCATTTGGGAGGGAAACTAAGGTTTCTAGAAGCTCATTTGGGAGGGAAATCCCTACATGGGTCTTGGTGGGCTGGCACCCTACATGGGTCTTGGTGGGCTGGCACCCTCTTGGGCCTCTTGGCAGGTCTGGGCTGTGGCCCGTGACATGTGGCCCGTGACACTTGCATGTTGTTGGGCTTGCCATCGACATCACCATGGATTTAGCTATAAATGCGACAAAAAATACTGTGACTTTATTGTTGACATTGCATGTAGTTTGCTATCAGACACCTTGTGGCATCCAAGTCATGAACACCTACTCTTTCTTGATGACAAGTATGCAAGAGACTGTAGTGCTTGTCAGAGTCCTATATCATATTCTTACAGGTTAGGAGCATTAAGCTTTACTTTCCTTCTTTTTCGTCAGGTCAAGTAGTCTAATAATCTAAGATAAAAAATAGTTTGAGAGATGAACTGCGCTCTATGGATCTAAAACTCATAGCAGAAAATAGCCACATGTCAAATGATGAAAAATCAAGGTGGAGCAAAATCAAAAGGCTTGACATGTCACAATTTTGAAGCCTTCATGAGGCTTCCTTTCTATATGGTTATAAATATTTGATTTACTAATAATGTATAACTTATATAAATGATGAGGTCATCAAATTTCATTAATAAAATAGTTTTTTTTAAAAAATTAATAAAGTCCCAAAATAATATTATATTTTAATATCAATTTTTTATTTATTTCAAAATAATACTTAATGAAATATTAAATTTAATGATTTGATAATATATAAAAACTTTATATTATGGATGCATCAAATATTTTCCCTTCTTTAATGTGAGAGAAATGCCAATGAAGCCAGCTGAACCTTATGACTTCCAAAAATTATGTAAAACGTGGATGAACAACTGACATGCTGCCCTGTAAATAAGTACAATAAATTAAATAAATGATTGTCTATGGGACCTGATTGGATCTGATCGAAAAGGAATTTGATATATATGCTAAATACGACAAAAAATAATGTAGATTTTTACATCATATTCATGGTAATGGAAATTGGAGGCTGAAGAGTTAGACTCACACCATGGCACCATGCGCTTTCCTTTGTTTTACAAGCCACGCAGTTCACATCTTAAGGGCGATAAAACATAATTCACGGTCAATATTATATATATATATATGGAAAGAATCAGAAAAATATTATTGAAAGAGTATATGGGAATTAAAATTAATCATCACATCAAGCAAAAAAATACGGTCATCCTAATAATCAATACTATTTTCTCGATTCTTTCCACATGAAAACCTTCCTATGTTCAAGGAAAAGTATTTTTTATTTTTGGTAAAATTAATTAATTTGAAAAATGGGAAGATTGCATCTAGTTACTTGTAACTGAAAAAACAGAAATAAAATGAGGGTTTGATTTAGTAGTATTTAGGAGCACCTTTTTCTTGAACAAAAATTCTTATATTTTGAGACAAAGTGTATACTGCTTATCCTTTTCCGAACTTTTCAATGAGAAAAAGACACCTATATAAAATTATTAACATAGCATTAATCACACATTATTTTTATTTTGATAAAACTAATAATTTTTACATTTTTAAAATTTTCTTCCGCTAAGAAACATAAATAAAAATAAAAATTTACTTTTAATAGCAATAGATACAATTTTTTCTTTTTTGAAAAAAGAAAAAAAAAAAAGAGACCCCCTCAATTATTTCACACGTGTCTAATAATTGATGCCATTTGAACCAATTTTTTTTATCTAAGTCCTTTTTTGATTGTGAAGCTTTTAATTTCTTCCTTTTAATAAAAATATTATTAATCTTTTTAGTGGTCCCCGATATAAACTTGTTAACTTCACGTACATACAATCTTTTTGGGCAATTTTTTTTTTTTATCTAGTATTTCCTTTAACAAAATTCATAGACAACACAGTGTTGGTGTGAAATGACAGAATTAGCCTTGATTCGCTAACGGCTTTCTCTTCCAAAACAGGCAAGTTTCAGGCAGTCATTAGCAAAGCGGGCAAGGGTATTTACAGTAATTTTAACAGCTAAATGCCAGCATTCAAACTTCCCCAGCGAGAGCCTTGGCGGCTTTCGTAATCTAATGATTGACTCTCCTATGATTAGCTGCCAAAGTCTTATGTCCTTTTAAATCTTAACAATTTATTACAAATTAATCCTTTTTTAAATTCTGGGTTTACTGGGAATCTCCAAAGCAGCACCTTGCCAAACTGGTAAACTCTCTCTTTGAACCTCATTAATTTTATTAGATACAATCATTATTGTAGTGCCAAATTCTCTGTCTTATTTCCTTAAACTTTTTCCTACTAATTTTTTTGTGTCTTCTTTGTCAAAAGCTGCAACCCCAGATCTGGTTAAAGGTCAGCCATTGCTGTTTGATCATCAAAATTCTATATTTATTCAAAAGAGTTCTACTTTTCTCCTACCAGTTGTGGTGAATGATTTATCCTGTTGTTAGTTATGATGAGAAATTAACGGTTTTAATGCTAGAATTTGTTTGGCTTTCTTTGCTTCTAGTTTGAAGTATTTTTTTTTAAAAAAAAACATTTTTTTGTTTAAGGTTGTATGAATTATGAATTTCTGTTTGCTTATATCAACAATTTACAGTAGGGTTTTTGGGGTTGAAAACTGTAATTTTGAAAATATTTTAAGGTTGCCTTTGAGAATTTAATTGGAAAGGAGGGATTCGGATGTCAAATGTTGTATAAATTTTGTGGTAATGTATTTCAGCATTTTGAGTTTTATGATTACACTCAAATTCATGGACTTGTTACATTTCTATGAGTAGTGAATTCGAAATGCCTAAATAAAAAGTGATTTTCGGATACAATTATGATTACATTCATTCTTATGATTTGTAAAATGAATCAAATCCAATTCTGATTAATCATTTCCAAATGAAGCATAAGATTATTGTGCTTGTTTCCTAATATTGCTTCCTGATTGCTGCTGTAGGTGCTTGGAATAGAGTGTGGGGTAAATAAACAACAATTTTTCTTATGAAACTTGCTGTTTGGTGATTTGGTTCTCAATTTGTAGTACAAGAGCTGCTTGAGATGATGTTTTCTGTTCAGAAGTGGAAATGTTCATGGTCTCTGGTGGCTACAGTTGCTTCTGTTATAGTGCTAGTTTCAGTAGTTCATCTATTCCTGTTTCCAGTTGTCCCTTCTTTTGATTACTTCAGTGCCCCGCAAGTTCAGTACAAATGTGTTCCTATTAATGCATCAGCTGAAAAGGGTGCTGACCATGTTTGGGAAAATATACAACCAGGTCTTGATTTAGATCACAGGTTTCCTTCTGACTTGCATAATGGAGTTGTTTATCATAATGCACCATGGAAGGCAGAAATTGGGCAGTGGCTTTCTGGTTGTGATGCAATTGCTAGGGAAGTCAATATTGTTGAGGTAATTATGATGATTTTTTATCATCATTTATCCTTCTCGTCTTCCAAGCAGCCCCCTTCTCCCTTCTCCTTGATCTCTGTGTGTCAGTGGCTACTTTAATTTAATACTTCTACTCTTAGAAAGTTTATATTTGCTACACTCAGGTGGATGTATATGTTGCTTAATTACTTCTACCTATGCGACAACTATTTAAGGTTGCATCAATATCATCTCGACTTTCACGCCATAACAATGTTCCTTTTGGCAGACAATAGGTGGTAGGCGCTGCAAAGGTGACTGCAGCGGTCAAGGTGTTTGCAATCATGAAATGGGCCAATGCAGATGCTTTCATGGATTTAGTGGTAAATACTTTTCTCCTTTCATTGATTTCATTTCAATTAAACTTCTATAAGAAGCTTCACTGAAAGCAAAGCCTTATTCATTGCAAACACTGATAACGTAAAAACTTGATGAAATGCAGTGGACTATTTTAGACTTCTAAAAATGATAAAATACAGAGGACTTGACATGGTAAATACTTTTTGGTGCTTTCCTTCTATTTGATACCGTTCTTAACAGAGTACTACTTATTATGAAGAAATAAATAGTCCTGTCCCACTACTAGTAGTTACTGCTCCTAGCTTCTAGAAAATTGGACATAAGACACCATGCAATACTTGGACAGTGCAACTGTATGTTTTATCCATCTCTAGGATGATCAATTAAAGAAAATGAATTTGAAATATAACCAATTTAAATGCCAGTGGCAGATTTAGGTTGATTATGGTGCAATAAATAATTTTAAGTGTTGTTAAAAATTGGAAGCATTTTACTTTAACTTGAGAACAAATTCCTAAAATAATAGGATATGGCAATCACGATTCTTGGCTAAATAACCTATCTGATCGAACAGGAGAAGAATGCTCTGAGAGGGTACATTTGAGTTGCAATTACCCTAAAACACCTGAGCTACCATATGGGCGATGGGTTGTCTCAATATGTTCTGCTCATTGTGACACTACCAGAGCTATGTGCTTTTGTGGAGAAGGCACAAAATATCCAAATCGTCCTATGGCAGAGGCATGCGGGTTTCAAATCAAGTAAGTATAGTCAGATTCCTAGCATGTGCTTTATGGTATTTCTCTTCTATCCTGAACATCACGAGCCACAGTCCTTGTGTTGCATCTATTTCAGCTTACCTTCTGAACCTGGAGGTCCCAAACTTGCCGACTGGTCAAAAGCTGACCTAGATAATATTTTTACAACAAATGGTAGCAAACCAGGGTGGTGTAATGTAGACCCAGATGCAGCATATGCTTCAAAAGTGCTCTTTAAAGAGGAATGTGACTGCAAATATGATGGTCTTTGGGGACGTTTCTGTGAAGTGCCTGTTGAAAGTGTTTGTATCAATCAATGCTCTGGACATGGCCATTGCCGTGGTGGGTTTTGCCAGGTAATAGCTTTAATAGTCTGTTTGTTTCTATTAATAGTGGGACTTATTTGCCTTTGAAAGGAAAAAATTGGTCGCCAATCTTCCTTCCACCTACATTCTTTTTAAGGCAAAGATATATGATCAGCAATAATAGATGAGCATAAAAACAATTATCCACTTTTGGAATAGCACAAAACTAAGGGACTACTATGATTTGTTGGAAGGCTAATAATAACAACAATCTTCATAAGTGTTTTTGGAATTTTGGAATAGTTTGGAAATTTTAGGAGCATATTTAAACGTTACATTGCACTGTACTCCTTTTTGATTTGGGCAATTACATTTTCTCTATGTGGTTTAAACATGAGTTTTTGCCCATGAGGATTGTTCCATTAGTTAGAGAGATTTACATCATTCAATACTTATGAATTTTTGGCCATGAGTATTTTTCTATTAGTTTGAGTTAACCACTCCTTACATTGGAAATATTTGGCTTAACTTGCGTCTTTCTTTACTGCATTCAAAACTAAATCAATTTTATTTTCAGTGCCATAATGGTTGGTATGGGACAGACTGCAGTATTCCTTCAGTTGTATCTCCTATGGGAGAGTGGCCTAAGTGGCTCCGTCCTGCTCAGGTTGATATTCCTAGTGTTGAACTCACAGGAAACCTTGTCAATCTCAATGCTGCAGTGAAAAAGAAAAGGCCCCTTATCTATGTATATGACTTACCCCCAGAGTTCAACAGTTTACTTCTGGAGGTAAGAATGAGCAATATTTTTATATCTGATACTATTAGGAAAAGGTTCTTATGTTTTCACTTAATGGCCATTGTAGGGACGACATTTTAGGTTTGAGTGCGTAAACAGAATCTATGATGACAGGAATGCAACATTGTGGACAGATCAGTTGTATGGCTCCCAGGTATTGTTCAAACTAGTATCAATGCAAAGCAACTTATAACCTGAAGCATTGCTTAGAAATTTTCTTGATGCTATAAATTTCCAGATGGCACTCTATGAGAGTGTTTTAGCTAGTCCATATCGAACATTAAATGGTGAAGAAGCAGATTTTTTCTTTGTTCCTGTTCTGGATTCTTGCATCATAACACGTGCTGATGATGCACCCCATTTGAGCATGGAGGTAAACTTCATAAGTTGTTATATTTCAGTCTGTATTCTACTATGCTTAAAAGAACTTATTGCATAATGGATTAGCAGAATCTCTATTGCTTTCTGTTTTTGGGGCTTTGTTCAATGTTCATATCCTCTTTAGGATTTTCAACTAAAACTATAGGACTACGATGTGATTCTTCTTGAGAGGAAGTCTGTAGATATACCAATAGAAGGGTCATTTAGCAAGTTCTTTTTTTCTTTCTTTTAAATGAATTTTTTAAATTGAGACACAGCTGAGTCAATTGTGCAGCATAGTTGATGCTTTGTAACTTACCTTTCTTTCTAACAAAAATTTTACATTTGGCTTTGGCCTACTCAATGTTTTTATGGGTCTAAGATCTAGTAATTTTCAAAATCAGTATCATCTCTTCACCTCTCAGAAAAGTATTTTCATTATGCTTTATATGTTCCTTCCTTAGTCTGCCCTTGCAGAGCAACGAAAGGGCAGCACTATTTTGTTTCACGCGCAAACATCTACATGGCTTTATTTATTTTTATTTGAGCCCACAAGCCACATATTTATGTGCTTATTACTCGCTAATTTCAGAATCATACTGGCCTGAGGAGCTCTCTCACTTTGGAATTTTATAGGAAGGCATATGATCACATTGTTGAGAAATATGCTTATTGGAACCGCTCAGCAGGAAGAGACCATGTTTGGGTATGATATGAAATGTTTCATTTAATGATTATATAGAAATTTGAAGAGAATGGTTGCTGATTCTCTCTCTGTATATGTGTGTATGTGTGTGTCTGTCTATCCATATGCGAGCATTTTCTGTGTGTAGATTTTTACAGTATGTATGCTAATTATGTCCTCCTCTATATCTGAAGGCAGTCTTTTTCATGGGATGAAGGTGCTTGCTATGCCCCTAAGGAGATATGGAATAGCATGATGTTGGTTCATTGGGGTAATACAAATTCTAAGCACAACCACTCAACAACTGCCTACTGGGCTGACAACTGGGACACGATTCCATCTGATAGAAGAGGGAACCATCCTTGTTTCGATCCTGCGAAAGATCTTGTTCTTCCTGCTTGGAAACGTCCTGATGTTACTGCCTTGAGTGCCAAACTGTGGTCTAGGTACCTGTCATATATATACATATATCTATATATGTATTCATATGCAATACTTGTGTTTCTCAATTTGAAACACCTTCACATAGGTTCTAAGGAAAACAAAATTCTTTGATTATTTATTTTCAGGCCTCGTGAGAAGCGGAAGATGCTATTTTACTTCAATGGAAATCTAGGACCAGCTTTTACAAGTGGAAGACCAGAAACTACGTAAGTTGACTACATGTTCATATGGATAAATTTTGATTGGGGATATTTAAAGCAAATATAGACAATCTGCACATAGGATCACAATCTGCACCTTTCTTTTTGGTAGCTTAGTCTTTCTTTGTTCCATCTCTTACATATTCATTATCTAAAATGGGCCATTTTCTGGTGTTTTAAGAATGGTATTTAATCAACTTTATTAGTCTTTGCCTTTGGTGTCGTTATTAAGAAACATGTTGACTGATCAGGCTGCCATCATAGTTTAATGGTTGGTTTTCAGTTATCACATGGCAGCTGATATGCATTTAATAAGTTTCAAATCTTGGCAATTACCTATGGATGGTTTGTTGGTGTTCATGCAGGTATAGCATGGGGATCAGACAGAAACTGGCAGATGAGTTTGGATCAACCCCTAACAAGGAGGGAAAACTAGGGAAACAGCATGCAGAAGATGTGATTGTGACTCCTCTTCGTTCTAATAACTATCATGAGGATATAGCCAATTCTACTTTCTGCGGTGTGCTGCCTGGAGATGGTTGGAGTGGTCGCATGGAAGACAGTGTTTTGCAAGGATGCATTCCTGTGGTTATTCAGGTACTGCATTAATGCATGTTGTTCCTCACATAGCTACCTGATCTTGCCAGCTTACGGGTTTAGAGAAGCATTTTATAGCTTGAAGCATATAATTCTTTGAAAACATAGTGAGACTTGGATTACTTCCTATGTTGGAGTGGCAAATGATGTTCTGCATACGTTATAAGCAATTGTCATATTTTGGTGAATTATGGCTTCACCTTTCTGCTTTGCACCTCAAAATATTTGGCAATATAAAATATAAAACTTCTAATTCAAAATTCATTGCATTTAAAAGGGTGCAACTTAAGTTATCCTTTTGGAAGGCAGTGCTTAAGGACATTTGGCTCTGTTAGGTAGATATTTAGAAAACAGAACTTTATTCTATATAGGCCTTATTAGATGTGAGCTTGGTTTCCCTTTTTTTTAAAAGACCTCATATAAATGAGCTATTTTCAGACTATTGGCTTTCTCACCAAGTGGCGGCTCAAGAGCTTTTGGTTTATGTTCTGTTAATGAAACATGGTTGCTGGAGGAATGTGGCTCACCAAAGATGCAATTTGAAAACTCATATATAAATAACCTATTTTTCTGAGATCAATGATTTCACTGTTTGATTGACAATGATAATTTAAAAATTGACATTAATTATCAAGAAATGGTAATTTGCATGAGCCCACATCCCTGAATTTGGTAGGCTTTCATTCTCTCAAGACTAATTTCAAATGAGAAAAATGCATGGTGCTGCAAACATTGGCCAAGATTTGCTATAAACATTGATAAAGTGCTTGTAAGTTGTTGGAGTCGAACTTTCATCCTTTTACCTCTGAATAAGATTTTTTATAACAATTCTTAGGCACTTCGAGAGCAAGCCACATTTGAGTTCCTGAAATATGCTTTCTGAAAAGTATATAAGTATAAGAGAAAAGGATAACTTGTTCTGATTATGAAGTAGGTATCTAACTTATTGAAGTGGCTAATACCACTGGGACAAGAAAATTTTCTTTATCACCCTTATCTAGTTGTCTTTAACACCTTAACCATTAGGGTGAGTTATGGCTTCGCATTTAGGCTTCAGAGGAGTGTGCATTGATAGTTTAATACTTTGAATGATTGAATTCAATGGCCATTTTTCAGATCATTATGTCGCAAACACACTTGAATGTTTTCCCCTCCAGTTCTAGGGTTATTTGACATTTTGGACTTCTAACTTCTATCTTTACCTTAAAAGAATTGCATGTTTGATCATTTTTTTTTCTGGTTTGTTCCTTTTTTATTTGGCATCTCCTCATTTATAGGATGGGATCTTCCTGCCTTACGAGAATGTGCTCAACTATGAGAGCTTTGCTGTTAGAATACATGAAGACGAAATTCCAAATTTGATAAAGATTCTACGGGTATTGTCTCTTTAGGTGTCTCTTATTAACTGGAACGTAAAAAGATGAATTTTTTTTTCGTATTTAGCTGATTGTATGGTGGCCTTTATGTCTTGCAGGGAATCAATGAAACAGAAATAGAATTCAAGTTGACCAATGTACAGAAAATATGGCAGAGGTTCCTCTATCGCAATTCTATTTTGCTAGAAGCTGAAAGGCAAAAAACTCTTTTTGGCCGAGTGGAGGATTGGGCGGTTCAATTCTTGCAACAAACTGAAGATGACGTCTTTACAACATTTTTACAGGTATTCTTCCTTCTGTACTGAATATAAAGCATTTTTATCCCCAAAACCTATGCTATGAAACAAGTGAAATTGATGTTAACTATTCCAGATTGCAGTACATCTGAGTATATTTCCAATATGCAACGTCTGTTCCCGGAATTAGGTTTATTCTTTGAGTAGTTTTAGTAGAGAGACCGAATGGAAAGAACTATCTAATACTTTTGCTTACAGAAGAACCTTCTCAACATATTTGTAGAATTTATTTCCCTACAACACTTATTTCTCTGTAGAATGTGAGCTTATTGATACTTGAGGGTTGAATCTAAGGAATCTTTAGCAAACTCATTCATAGTAAGATCCAAGAGCATGAAATTTTTATGAAGTTCTTGGCCAAACACTAAAATCATTTTGGCTGTCTCAAGAAATGGACTGTTATGATGTAAGTGAAGTTCAGTATTTATATAAGCTTTTAGTAATATCTATTAAGTAATATAATATTAAGGTATCCGGGCAGATGAAACTGGACGTGGTCTGATCATAACGGTTAAAATTGTTTTAGACTTTTTAGGATATCTGTTAAAAATTGGAAATTAGCAGATGCTTTCCCTGGAGCATTTCACATTTATCCTTGGAGCAAAGTGAATAATCAAGTAATGGAAAGGGGTGCCATTGTCACTAGTGATGGCGGACTGAAAATTAAGTCCTTTAATAGCATACTAGAGTTCTAATTTTATTTCTCCTCAATGGCACTCTTATATATTTATGTTATTTCCCTTGAGTTTTAAAAACTGCTTTAGTGTCTTTCTGAGTAGTTGCTGTACATCTAAGCAAATTTGGTTTAGACAGTTTTGTAGTTTTCTTCATATCAAAGTTTGAAATCTCTCTCTTCCTGTTCAAGTTTATATTGTCCCCTTGACACTTATAAATTTACACTGTCAACCAAAATTATTCTTCAGACTTAGTTCTTATAGCAGCAACAACTTCTGCTTTCATTTGTGCAGGGTTGCGGATTCTGTGGAATGTTTAAATAATAACCAGATCTGTTTATTTAAAATTCTAGAATCACTTTTTCTTATGCATGGTCTGGTAGTTGAGTGTTTGGTGGGGCTCAGGGTTCAAAATATGCAGGGCAACTCTTCAGAGATGATATCTTGTGTCCTTGAATGGTCACTACGGTTAAATCTCTGCAGTGTTCTGTTCTCTGAAGTTTGAATATGCAGTTTGACCACCAGAGAACGATTAAGGCATGTTTCAATATGTATGTTTTGAAGTGTTGCATGCGCTCTCGATTACACTTCTTGACCTTGGGTGTCAACGCTGTTTAGATTATCTTAATCCATAAGGACATATTTGTGTTTTGCTTGTTTGTATGCATATCATGCTAACCTGTTATTGCTGTTAACTAGGTTCTGCACTACAAGTTACATAATGACCCTTGGAGGCGGCAACTTGCTCACCTTAAAAAGGAGTATGGAGTACCACCAGAATGTTTGATAAGAACCAAGTGAAGAGCTATAAACTAGCATACATAGCATGCTGCAGTCCAAGAGCTGAAGTGTCCAGAGCAAATGTACATGAATCAACATTTTAGCTTCTAGCAAAGGATTGAGTTTCAGAAAACTGTGTTAGAGCTTAAAAGTGTGTAAAACCGGCCAGCAGGATATCGATAAGAAAGCTGGATATCCCAAGGCATGCCAATTCTTGCAAGGTTCTCAACCAAACAGAAGTGGATACAGAATACAGGATTTTGTTACAATTTTTTAAGAAGAGTATTTAAAAGAATAAGAAAGAAGGAAAGTTTTATGGGGGAAGTGATGTGGGGCTGAGGGGGTGTTGGAATATACAAGTGCATGTTAGCAAAGAGATGGGGGAGTTGAACCCTTTTTTCGTTTTGTTTTTCATTTGTAAGCCAGACTTCATTTTTGTTTTTTATTTGTAAGCCAAACTTCATTTTTGTCTACACAAACATTGTGAATTGTGGTATGCTATAATGCCAACAAAAGAACAAAAACTTCAATCCCATTGCCATCAAAACTTCTCTCGCTTTCCAGCATAACTTGATCTCTCAAATTGCGTTTTCTAAAATCAAATGAGATTTCCATTTTGGCCACCGGATTACATAAGAAATTGGAGGTAAATTTGGAACTTTTTATATCATTACATAAATTCAAAATCCCAGCAGCCTGGTAAGAAGATCAACTATCAGGAAATTGTGAGTTTCATGCTATCATCTTATATAATAAAAAAAAATGGGATGCTAACATATATGGTAAATAGAGGACAACAAAGAAGAAATTCTGGATTCATAACAAGCTTTGACCAAGAAAATATACTATATATAGTCATCAGTACTGTTCAAAGCTGGACTCCATTTCCATATTTTGCTGAGTTTGTAACGGAAGAGTTGGGCAGAAATAGCGTTAAAGTGTTCTAATCTCCTTAACGATCTCCTTTAACGGGGTGTTCTGGTTTCCATGTCTTAATTTACATATATAGATAATCAGTGCAACACAACTTTTATTAGTTGTCTTTCACAGACAAAAAGTTCGAATTTTCATGCATGCAAAATATTAATGACATTGAATAAGCAAAGGGTCTAGGCCTTGGTTCCTCTTTTTCTTTGTTAGCCAGTTCGCTTTTGCATGGTTTCAAAATGGCTACCAACAATGGCACTGGTGCCCCTGTTTGCCCTGCACCAATGAAGGCAACATCCAATGGAGCTTTCCAGAATGAAAATCCACTCGATTTTGCCCTACCATTGCTTATTGTTCAGATAATTTTGGTGGTCACTTTAACCAGAGTCCTTGCTTTCATTCTTCGACCTCTAAGGCAACCTAGAGTCATTGCGGAGATCATTGTGAGTTCTGCTATTTATCTCTTTAGTCGGCATGTTTCCCAAATTTTCATCTTCATTTTCAGCTTTTTGTTTCTTAAAAGAAGATGAAGGGGATCAATGTCTTGACTATGTAACTAGAACAATTAAAAGGGGTAAGTTCTTATATATACAAATTGAATTTAGATGTTATTTATATTAAGAAATTGTTGATTTTAATGAACATAATTGTTAAGCAAATGAAAGGCAACATGAATTGGTTTGTTTCACTACTGATGATATACATGCATGTGACTTATTCATTAGTTTTTTATTTTACCAGGGAGGAATTTTGCTTGGTCCTTCTGCCTTGGGAAGAAACAAGGAGTTTATTAACAAAATTTTCCCAAAAAGAAGCATGACCGTGTTGGACACCTTAGCCAACATTGGCCTTCTCTTCTTCTTGTTTCTGGTGGGTCTTGAGCTTGACATCCGTGCAATTCGTCGCACTGGCAAAAAGGCCTTGGGAATAGCCGCTGCAGGGATCAGTCTCCCATTTGTTCTCGGCATTGGTACATCATTTGTTCTTCGTTCTACCATCAATAAAGGAGTTGGTGAGATAGCTTTTCTTGTCTTCATGGGGGTTGCTCTCTCTATAACGGCCTTTCCTGTACTTGCTCGTATCCTCGCTGAGCTCAAACTTCTCACCACCGATGTTGGCCGCATAGCCATGTCGGCAGCAGCTGTCAATGATGTTGTTGCCTGGATACTTCTTGCACTTGCGATTGCACTCACAGGATCCAACAATTCTCCTCTCGTCTCTGTATGGGTGCTGCTTTGTGGATCAGCTTTCGTGTTATTTGCCATTTTCTTATTGAAACCGATTCTTACATTGATGGCTAGGCGTTGTCTTGATGGTGAGCCAGTGAAGGAGCTCTACATTTGTATCACACTGTCACTAGTGTTGGCTGCTGGTTTTGTCACGGATACTATTGGCATTCATGCACTCTTTGGGGCTTTTGTGGTGGGCATAATAGTACCTAAAGATGGTCCTTTCGCCAGCGTGTTGATAGAGAAGATAGAAGATCTAGTTTCAGGGCTTTTCTTGCCGCTTTACTTTGCATCTAGTGGATTGAAAACCAATGTTGCAACTATTAAAGGGGGACAGTCATGGGGATTGCTAGTGCTTGTTATATTCAATGCTTGTTTTGGGAAGATTGTTGGTACAATTGGTGTATCAATGTTGTTCAAGGTGCCTTTCAGGGAAGCTTTGACACTTGGATTCCTCATGAACACAAAAGGCCTGGTGGAACTCATCGTCCTCAATATAGGCAAGGACCGCAAGGTACATATTCTTCGACATTACTTTCTCTTGAAATGCACCATAACTTAAAGTATTTAACTATAGTGCAAACCAACCGCGTGCATTGTTCCATTGTAGGTGCTAAACGACCAATCTTTTGCTATCTTAGTTCTAATGGCATTATTCACTACCTTCATCACGACCCCAATTGTGATGGCTATTTACAAGCCTGCTAGAAAGGGAGAGCCTTACAAGCATCGAACAATTCAGCGCAAAGACTGTGATACGGAGCTCCGAATCCTTGCTTGTTTTCACAGTACTCGTAACATTCCTACCCTGATCAATCTGATAGAGTCATCTCGAGGGATTCGAAAAAAGGGACACCTCTGTGTATATGCCATGCATCTTATGGAACTTTCGGAACGATCATCAGCCATTACAATGATTCATAAAGCCCGCAAAAATGGTCGACCCTTTTGGAACAAGAAACGTCAGGATCAAGATCAAATGGTCATTGCATTTGAGGCCTATCAGCAGCTCAGTAGCGTCACTGTCCGTCCCATGACAGCAATATCAGCTTTGAATACTATCCATGAAGATATTTGCACCAGCGCAGACCGAAAGCGAGCTGCCCTAATTCTAATGCCATTCCACAAGCACCAAAGATTAGATGGATCGATGGAGTCTTTAGGACACTCATTTCATCTAGTGAACCAGCGAGTCCTTCGACACGCCCCTTGCACCGTGGGAATTCTTGTAGACCGTGGCCTGGGAGGCACCACCCAAGTGGTTGCTAGTGAAGTGTCCTACTCGGTGGTGGTACCTTTCTCTGGGGGTCAAGATGATCGTGAAGCACTTGCTTACGGAATGAGGATGGCTGAACACCCTGGAATCAAGCTCACTGTCCTTAAGTTTACAGCCAAACCTGGAATGTCACTAGACTCTAAAGCTGATGTTGGAGCTGAATCGGACAAGGACAATGAAATTTTGTCCGAGTTCATTAGTTTAAGCAAGAGAAATGAATCAATAGGACACGAGGAGAAAATAGTGGGAAGCAAAGAAGACATCATTGCTGCTCTGAGATCAATGAGCAAATCTAGCCTGTTTTTGGTAGGACGAATGTCCCCAACAATGCCATTGACGGAAAAAAGTACTGACTGTCCTGAACTAGGCCATCTTGGAAGCTATTTAGCCTCGTCGGATTTCTCCACCACTTCATCCATTTTGGTGGTCCAACAATATGATCCTTCGACAAATGCCATGGAACAAGCTCAATTTGACGGCAATGAAGTTTCCAATGCACCACTGCCAGACGCTGTGTGAGGGATTGACGTCTGTTTCATTTATTGTTTTGAAAATTGTAATGAGGATAATTAGATGAACTTGATATCCGACGCAAGGACAAAATTGAAAATGAAATGAAACCAAATAGCTTACATTTAACACAGACGGACAAGGTTTTGTTAACTAGTAGAATAAGATTAATCTAATGTGATCATACTGCAAAACATCATCAGCACGTTTAAACTCTTCTCTTAGAATCCTAATGCTGAACTTGTCCCACTACTCGCTCGAGATTATGAGAAACTTTTTTTTTATTATTTTTTGTTTAGGATAGTAAATGAGATTTGCCTTCTATAAAAGTCAATGGGATCAGTTGATAAAACTCCTTACAGCATATATATATAAGAGCCGGTATCATTTGCCACAAGATGTAGTTAATATGTATTCAACTTCATTTACAAATACAAATACAGAAACCATGCATCAAGACAATTTTTATATTCAACTCAAAATTCATTTAAGTAAAGTTCCTTCAAGATAGATCTCACATAATTATGCTTCCCTGTGCCAACAGAGAGTAATGAATTGGCATAATCATGACCATGCATATGCCCAATAATTAAAGAATGCCCACACCTGTTGAGCAACACGTTCCTTGTAAGCACAGCCGACGTCACCTCTTTCATTTTATACTAGTGGTAATGTATTTTCTCAAATCATAGAAATAATTCTGAAAGCAAAGCCAAATAACCCAAAAAAAAGAGATTTGCTATTTTTGTTTATAGTGGTTACATAATATGGAGGAGATCATGTTGTAGATTGTATGGTATTTCAATGTCATCAATGAATTGTAGGTTTCCTCGCTGATGAACTTTGTCGTTTTGAGTGTTAATTTGTCCACTGATTTGTGCTCCAATAATGAATCCTTCATGATCATTAAATAAGTAATCCAAATGACATTTGAATCAGTTTATTTATAGAACTTAAAGTGTGATAAATAGGTAATTTATTCATTTATTTTATAAGCAGTTGGATCTATATTAAATAGTTTCTTAGGTTTACCACCAAATATTAACCATGCGGTGGCATATGAATCTTTACAAGGTTAAGAAGATTTAATATATTCCAAATATCCAGTTTTAATGGTTGATCGTAAAGAACAAGTTTTGAAGGCGTCCAACTATATCTTTTGCAAAAGTCCAATTCACCAATCATACACCAGGGAAATAACTTGCGAAATACAAAGAAGATATAAAGAAAAAATATCCTTATTTATTCAAAAATAAAGGTAAATTAAATTTCAAGATGGTGGGAGGATGTAATTGTTGGATACATGTTCTTAAAAATCAGTTTTATTATTTATTTATTAGATATAAAAATTGCTACATCAATGATTGTTTTTATATATATAGATTATATATTTTAATAGATATTTTATTTATCTATAACAGATATGATATAATCATAAATTATTGATAACATTATAAAAAAATTATGCTAATAGTTGATGAACTATTAAGCAAAAGAGTTATAATTCTTCCGTTCTTTGTTTGTCAAAATTGTTTTAAGTTAAATGTGACTAATTATTTAAAGCCTACACGTATTATGCATCTATCAAAAAGGATAGAATGTCTTAATTCTAGCATTGGAGGTAATGGTCTTAAAGCAAACAAGTGGATGCAGTGTATGAAATGCATACATCGAATAGGATTCAATTAAAGAGCTCCATATAAGTTTGTCACGTCAATAATTAAAAAGAGCTCCATTACAATTTATTAATTGTCTTTAGACTTGAAAGATCAATATAATTTATTATCTATATGACTTTGATGTTTGCGATGTGTGATGCTGAATTTAAATACTATACCCTAATACGTTAGGTTATGTACATGCTAAATAAGTTATGTTGGATGCTCTATAAAGGATTCACCATTCTCTATTAAAAAAAACATTCAAATGATTTCATAAGATTGTTAGAATCAAGAAATTCGACTAACATGTTTTTTAAAAAGTGTTTTAAAATTATGCTACTATAATAATATTATATATTATCATTTTTTTAAGAAAAATATTTGTTTTAAAGTCTAATAGGAATGAAAATTATAATTACATGAGTTGAATGTGACAATGAAAATTATTTATGGACAAAATACCTTAGCAATCTTTATACTCATGCATTTTCTTAATTTATTTCGTCTACTCAAAATTACAATAATTTTAGTTCTTTAATTCTGTGAATTGCTTCAATTTAGTCTCTCTAATATTTTCTTTTCGAAATTATCCTTCACAGAGTTGATCAACATAGTTGCTGATGTGGCATGTGAGGTGGCATGGAAATGCTAACGTGGTTTGACATGTTGACATCATGTTATGGAGGGCATAGTGTGTCACATTCTCCTTTAACACCCATCCATGACACGCCATGTGGTATGTCTAGAGGATGACAGGCAT
>NW_018397259.1:2144443-2146534 GCF_002168275.2 Theobroma umbraticum | reverse complement strand
AGCTAGCATTATCAACAGTAATAATGAAAACCTTACTAATCCCCCAATCACGCAAACATTTATCAATCATTTTTCCAATGGCCTCACCTTAGTGACTATAAATGGGATAAAAGTTTAAAATTCTTTTGTACAATTTCCAATCATTGTCTATAAAGTGAGCCATAAGACATATAATTCTCTCTTTGAATTGATATCCATGTGTCTATGGTCAGAGAAACTCTAAAAGAAGATGTTCTCAATATATGCTTGAAATGGTTTTTCCATCAACAAAAAGATTATAGCAATCTCTAGTAATAGTCCATCGTGATGCACAATAAATCTAGAACATGAAGTTGACACAAATTCCTTAAATCCTTCTCCTTCTATAAATCTGAAAGTTAACTCATCTCTGATGATCATCTTAGTTAGAGACTTTTTAATGGCTTCTTGACTAAATTTTTAAGTTCCTATTAACCCATCGCCCATTTGAAAAGCTAACTTAGTTTGAGTAAAATCATTAGCAGAACTAGGAAACTTTTTACAAGAATTCATGTGATTCTTTAATGAAGTTATGCCATTATATTTAGTATTAGCATAAAGTACCTATCACAATAATTACATCTAGCTCTTTGTTCACCTTGATCATTGACGAATCTGGTGAAGTGTTTCCAAACTTCAGACTTCGATGGAAGTGCTTTTCGTTTCTTAGAATTGACAGCATCACTTTCATTGGTGGAGATTATGGTTTGTTGTGTAGTTGGCGTTGGTGACGATGACGGCATGCCAATAGGAGTAGGTTGCGTAGTAGCATCACTAGGAGCAAGAGCTAGATTCTCGCTTTCACTTGTCATTGAAATCTTTAATCTATCACTAAAAAAGAATTAATTAATTAGTAAATATATTATTCAAGAATGAAGAATCTATTAAAGAATCTATCATTAATAGCATATGTAAAAAAACATGAGCAAATATAATCAATGACATCTTTTCCTCTATACTCCTACTTCCTCTTTATCCATCTACTAGTCATTATCTCTTTTGAAATATCAAAGAATGAAAATCAATATGGTCTTAAAATTGAAAGGACTTAATTATTTCAATTATGAAAATAAAATAAAATAAATGACTTCCCTATGTATGAATCAAAATTAATTGTCCGCAAAAAAGATTGCAAAATATAAAATTAATTGTTCGTATCTCGCTCTCTTTCTCTCGCTTCCCATTTTTTTTGTAAATTTCTATAAAAATAAAACAAATGCAGAATGAAATGTTATTAAGCAGTATGAGTTTGGGCTTCCCCTTGGTGTTGAATAAGATGCCCTGCTCATTACTTTATTAATTTTGTTTTGAATGCTTTTAGAAAGCTTGGTTTTATCTTCCTTTATTTTTTGTTTTTCCATTTTTAAATTCAACCATAAAAGCTTGAGTCAGAGAACAAATCAAAAACATATGGGCACTGATCTTAGCTTATCGATCCCTTCTCTTTCGGTCAAAATTCAACAAAATAATATACAATATTTTCTAAGCATTGGCATGCTTGATGATTGCAGTAGCAAATTACTAAGCAATTGACATAAATCAATAATTATCCAGAACTAGATATATCATGTCTATCTCAAATCAAAATCTTAAATTATACATTAAAACCCCTTTTAATTACACCCGAAGCTTTATTGGATATTTGTTAATCACTGATACTAAAAAATAGTATATAAACCATCCCATCAATGATGTGCATTGACTTTGCTCGATCTCCTCTTCATATCAAGATAAAACTGACGAGGTACACAACCCACCCATCTGTTTCTTTTTCTTCCGTTTTCTTATAAAATTAATTGTCCGAAAAGTGATTATGCAGCAATATATAAAGTGTTGCAAAATGCTGCAAATACTAGTATTACAAATGTATTTGTAACAATTTTTTAAGTCAACATAATACTTTTTATGATGCAAACATGATAGCTTTTGCAGCATTGTTAAAATTTACCAAAAAATATTTTTCACAAGACAAAGTTGCTTATAATGCAATAATTATATCGATTTAATAAATAATTTTTAAAGTATATTTTAATATTAATACTCAACAAATAATTTTTAAAGTATATTCATGAT
>NW_018397259.1:2139595-2144343 GCF_002168275.2 Theobroma umbraticum | reverse complement strand
TAGATAATGTCCTTCCCTTGCACCATACCAAGCGTCCTTTTACTTTCAAGTCTCAGCTCACTCCACGTGTCATCCATTCACAACCCCTCTTTGATCACCAGCCCGTAACTGAATCACTCCCAAGCACCAAACCCTCCCTCCCTGCTTTCAAGTAAACCCTTGCGCAATAACGTTACTTCTTTTCTCGCCTGTCTTTTTTTTTCTCTTCTGTTTGAACCATGAGCTTCTCGTCTCTCGCTCTCGACCTCAGTCCAATCGCCACCTCAAGATGGGCCCACCAGAGACCCACTCTCCACTTTCACCAGCACCGCCGTAATTTCGTTGTCTGCTCCCTGAAGCCCGCCGCCTCCTCTTCTCTAAGCGTGGCTGAGTCAGCAGCCAGTGAGTCGCTGAGTCGAATCGGATCGCTGAGTCAGGTATCCGGCGTGTTGGGGTCTCAGTGGGGTGATGAAGGCAAAGGCAAGCTTGTTGATATCTTGGCTGAGCACTTCGACATCGTCGCTCGCTGCCAGGTACCGCTCTTATATGCGTACTTTTATACGTATTTGTGTTTTATTTTTTGCTTCAAAAGCTTTAATCAATAGAATATAATTTCGCTTTTTACTTTGCAATTTCTTAGTAAAATGTAAATGGCAGAAAGAAAGTGGAAAAGGTAACATGAGAAAGAGCCTTACTAAGTTGGAATTAAAAATGAATAAATTTGAATTTTTTTATTAAAATGGAAATTATCAGTAATTTGCAATTTGATAGAGAGAAAACTGCCTGAAAAATGATGTTAAAAGTCAACCTCGATTGACTTTGCAATATGAGTTAGTAAGCATATGATATCTTGAGGTGGAACTCTTTTCTTTTCGTTAAAGCTCTATTTGGTAGTTGAAGTATGTCTAAATAAGATTATTTTTTTGAATAATTAAAAATTGAAAATTAAAATATTGAAAGTGACAAAATGTATGATATTTTACTTTTATATCAAACAATTATGTTTTTTGTGTATTACATTATAGCTATTTAGTTATTTGTAAGTACATATGAATTTTTTTTTTAAATAGTATTTGCTTTTGCTTCTTAACAACTTTTAACAAAGCCAAAAAGAAAAAAAATAGTGAAATCAACAACCGAAACATAGCATAAGTAATTTTATGCCTGCTTGCATATCTGAGAATTGTTTTTGGATTTAAAAGACCTTAAATCTGAAATCATGGTACCACACACAAGTTTGTTGAACAGCATTAGCAAGGGCTTCTCTTTTAAGTTTCAACCTAATGTTTCTTTTGTAGGAGTACAAGTATTTAAGGTTTACCCTTTCATTTCACAGATTCTTTTTACTTTTAACTTATCAATATTTGATTTTGTGATTGTGATTTGTGTCTGGGAGAGTGTTTATGATTTCATGCGTACAATGTTAAGCTATGGTCATGTAAATAACCCATATCTCTAATTGCTATACATTTGGAATGTAATTCTGAATTAAGGTTTTTGCTTTTAGCCTGGACCCTTTAAGTTATCACTTGCAGTATTATGACCCTTTTACTTCATAGTACTTGTAATTTTAGGAACTTTTATATATCATAAGTAATATGATGTGACTTGCCTTGCATATGAGTTCTACTGTTAATACATTTCAGGGTCTATCTACTGCTTTCTTTCTGAAAAAAAGAAAGGAAATACAAATGTTGGATAGTTATAACAAACCGTTCCTTTGTGTACTACTACTAGAACACAAGCATATGCAGATATGTGTTATATAGATTTTGCAGGACTTCATCATATAATGATTATGTAAGAATTTTACTTTCATTCTGTTGAGCTTTTTGGAGAACCCCAAAGTTCCTTCTGATTGGTTTAAAACATAGTTTTATGGTGGTCCTCGTTGGAACCTCCTTGCTGATGTAGTCCTAATCTAGGCTTTAACCAGCCAGCTTGCTATTATGCAAGTAGCATCCTTCTTAGTATTGGAAATTTTTCTGATCTCAGGGTGGAGCTAATGCTGGACATACCATCTACAATTCGGAAGGAAAGAAGTTTGCCCTTCATCTTGTTCCTTCTGGCATCCTTAATGAGGAGACTCTATGTATTATTGGAAATGGAGTAGTAGTAAATTTGCCAGGTCTATTTAAAGAAATTGATGGGCTGGAAGCTAATGGTGTCTCCTGCAAAGGACGGATATTGGTATCTGACCGTGCTCACTTGCTATTTGATTTTCATCAAGTAGTTGATGGGCTTAGGGAAGCTGAGCTTGCTAAGTCTTTGATTGGCACAACTAGAAGAGGAATTGGACCTTGTTATTCGAGCAAGGTGATCAGGAATGGCATTAGAGTAAGTGACTTGAGGCACATGGATACTTTCGCTCAGAAGCTTGATGTCTTATTATCAGATGCAGCTTCAAGATTCCCTGGTTTTAACTATACCCCAGAAATGCTCAAGGAAGAGGTTGAAAACTACAAGAGATTTGCTGAGAGGTTGGAGCCATTCATTTCTGATACTGTGCATGTGATGAATGAATCGATTGCACAGAAGAAGAGGATATTGGTTGAAGGTGGCCAGGCTACTATGCTGGACATTGATTTCGGTACTTATCCCTTTGTAACTTCCTCAAGCCCATCTGCTGGTGGAATCTGCACTGGGCTGGGTATTGCTCCAAGAGTTGTGGGTGATTTAATTGGAGTTGTAAGTGAATGATTTGTTTTGTTTACTCTTGATTTCTTCGTTTTAGAGTTGATTAGCTGTATGGTTGGTGGTATGAATTATAGACACGCAAAGCCAAAGGGTTCTGAATATAGCTGTTAGTTTTAATACATAAAATATGTTTAACTTCATTCATATATGTTCCTTTTAAACACTCTGTGCAGGTAAAAGCATATACCACAAGAGTTGGTTCTGGTCCTTTCCCAACAGAAATCTTGGGTCAAGGGGGTGACCTCCTTAGGTTTGCTGGGCAGGAGTTTGGCACTACTACTGGTCGCCCTCGTCGTTGTGGTTGGCTCGATATAGTTGCTCTTAAGTTCTGCTGTCAGATTAATGGCTTTTCTTCTCTAAATCTCACCAAATTGGATGTCCTGTCGGATCTTCCTGAAATTAAACTGGGTGTTGCTTATAAACAAGTTGATGGTACACCAGTGCAATCATTCCCAGCAGATCTTCGTCTTCTTGAGCAGTTGAAGGTAAGTCAACTTTTCTAACATAAATGACACTCCTGAGATTTTTCTTTTTTCACTTTATTTTAATATTTTACTGTTTGCTTTTCATTATTGCAAACCTAACTCCTTCAGTTGCCTTACTGATCCTGCTTTCTTTGTATAGATTAAGACTTGACTGGAAGTCCTTGAAAAATAGACACCATATAGGAGAACACCATATGTTGATTGCTTTTTCTTTGAGCTTTCCATTAATGGATGCAATTTTGATAGTTTTGAGATCTTTATTTTGGACAAAGACAGAGGGAAAGCTTGCACTATCTATGAATTTGTTTTATGCTGCTCTGACTGCTAACAAGAACGATGAATTAGCAATTACTAGGTTGTTCATGTTGGCTGTTTGTCTAGCAGTTGTTAAGCACTCTTGTTAATTCATTTGCTTCCTATTTGTTTAGGTTGAATATGAAGTTTTGCCTGGATGGAATTGTGATATTTCTTCTATCAGAAACTACTTGGATCTTCCAAAGTGTGCACGGCAATATGTTGAGAGAATAGAGGAACTTGTTGGTGTGCCTGTCCATTATATCGGTATTGGACCTGGCCGTGATGCTCTCATTTTCAAATAATTCGACGATTTTCTCCTTAAATTATTGTTGGTTTATTTTCTTGCACTCGGCAAAACAAAACTATTAGTGCAGGAAAGTTTTTATTCCCCATTTTGGGACCATTTTTTGGGGACAAAATTAGGAAAATACATGAAGTTGATGAAACGAAATAACAAATATCTTCACATACGGGGTTACCTGGAATTGGGCATTTCGATCTCTATATGAAATGGATGTCCAAGGTATCAATCCGCTTGTGGAAATTTGGTTTAGTATTAGTTCTTGAGCGTATTATACTTTGAAGTCTCTTTGATGGCAGTGGTGAGTTTGTAAGGAAGAGTTAAGAAACGGGTTTAATGTAACCGCAATGTTGTAGATCTTCAGCAGCTTCAATAAGAAATCTCCTGTCTCATTAAGCTTACCATGCCAGTATACCTAGGCCCATTTTTAATACGCAAGAATATTGAATTATAGAATACTTAGTAAGCCATGGTTTGAGATATATTCCGCAGTTACCGCTCTGACAGATCATTTGCATCAGAAAGTCTTACGTAACAAGTTATTCAAGCACAGCGGCACCGAGGCATAAAAGTCTAGTTTTGATTAGAACGTGGTACCAAAAAGGCGTTTGAGATCATGTCATTACAAAAAGAAAAACTGCTTGTCTATTGTTTATCTTGTTCTCAAAACCACCCCTCTTGTTTTTGGAAGGGCTGTGGACATTTTTTTAAATAAAATGAAATCCAAATCTCCTAGTAGTATATTAAAATTTGTGTCCGAGTGAAATATAAGTGAAATATGAATAAGCAGTAAAAATTCATAATAATTAATAGATTGATAAGGAATCATATTTAACAATACTTGAGTGTATACTAGTTTACATTTTCAATGAATATGTTTGGTATCATTGTTGTTTCTTTTTTTATTTTGCCAGAAAATTAATGTTTGGCATCACAAATTTTTTGTTGGGTAAAATGACTTAGAGCATGTTTGGTTTGGTTTTTTTTTT
>NW_018397259.1:2138697-2139585 GCF_002168275.2 Theobroma umbraticum | reverse complement strand
AAGCTATTATAAAGTTTTTATAAAAAATAATAACTTTTAAAATTAAATTAAACTTGTTTGGTAAATTTACATTTTATAAGTTTTTTTTTTATAAATAAGTTATTTGACAAAACAACTTTTATAAACTCTAACTTTTAGTTAAAATTATCATAAAGGGTATTTAATAAATAAAATTTTATTAATTATGATTTTTTGTTTTAAAATAAAAAAATTAATTTTATTTTTTTATCTATTTAAAATAAATTTTTAAAAATATAAAATAGATTTTTATATAATATAAAGTTTATAATTAATAGTAATTATAAAAAAATAATTTATAAGTAATAGATAATTCATAAGTAATTTTTTATTGAATAATAATAAATAAATAAAATAAAAAAATTGAATCAAATTAAAAAAAATGAAAGATGAAAGAAAGCAGTGAGTTGACTACTAAAATCTTTATCTTAATAATGGAGGAGAATTAAGAGAAATCTAGGGTGATAGTAAATTAGTAATAATTCAGGAAAATTATGTTTAGCTATTAATGTCCTTACTAACAAAGTTAATTTTCATGAATAATATTATCTCAACAATCATAATTAATAAATATTATTTTAATTTTTATATAATTTATCCCAACAACCATTGACCTATTTAATTAATTATTTCAATCATAATCATCAAATGTTATATATATTATAGAGAAGTTAAGAATAAATAAACATCACGTAATTATCATATTAAATAATAAATTGAGAAATATCAACTAATAAAAAAAGTTTTTAAAATATAAAAAATTAAAATTAAAAACAAAATAAAAAAAATAATACCTAATGCAGCTTTGAATTCTGAATTTTTTCTTTTCTTAATTTTTGTAAGAATAAAAAAAATCTTAAAATGATGATT
>NW_018397259.1:2138592-2138687 GCF_002168275.2 Theobroma umbraticum | reverse complement strand
GAGAAAGAGGAGAGGAAGATCCGTAAGGAGAGAGGAAAGAATATTTTTTGAGAAAGAGAATTTTTTTGAAAAAAAATAACTCTCTTGATAAGAAG
>NW_018397259.1:2136568-2138492 GCF_002168275.2 Theobroma umbraticum | reverse complement strand
TGTGGGATAGAGGCACTTTCCTCGTGACACAATGACTGACAGAAGGTAAGAGGAGAGAAAGAAAAAGGCAAAAAAGAAAAAAAGAAAAGAAATAAAAGTAATATTATAATCAAACATAAGGGATTATAATGATTGATAAAGAGTTTTTTGCGCTTGTATGAGATTTTGATTTTGAAAATCAACAATTTTCAAAATTAAGGGATTAAACTGAAAAAAGGGCATAACATTTGGATTAATATATTTATAAAACTCAAAGTGTGACAAAAAAATTTCTTATTGATTTATTTTATAAAAAGTGTGGCTTATAGTAAAATACATTCTTATGTTAGGGATTTATAGAAACGAAATAGGGGTTGGTAAAGTAGCCCATTTAGCCTTGGATAGTCACATTGATCGTCAAGGAAATAAATCAAGGAGACTGGCAAGCAATTTTTTTTTTTGTAAGATTTGAGAATTTCAAAATATCATAAGTGGAATTTCAAAATTCTATTGATGTGACAAATAAAATATAAGATTTGAAAACATCTATACATGAATGCATAATATATATATATATTATTTTTGTTATCGATTTAAAACGTTTTATTGTTTTAACCTTTGAATTTTTTGTTATTTTAAATATTTTAAATGCAAAATTTTGAATTGGAGTTGATTTTATGATCAAGTGGTTTTATTTTAAGCATTATTATTTAATCAAGCATTCAAATGAGTAATTTTTTTGGAATAATTTAAAATTTTTTTATTTTAAGAATATAATAAGTGAAGTATTTGATTACATTAATTATCTATTATCTAATATTCTGAATATTTATTTATAGTGTGAAATATAAAATTAAAAAGATAATTTCACCTATAATGTCGCACAGGCATCGGTTTTTGTTTAATACTATGATGAAGAAACTACAAGGGCAAAGCTGGACTTCTAAACTTGCAACTAACTAACAACTATTCCTTTTCCCTTATTAGCCCAACACTACTTATGTTGCATTTAATATATTGTTGAGAATGTGATTGTTTAATATGTGATTGTTAGATATATGATTGTTAAGAATGTGATTGTTGAAAATATAACTTTACAGCGTTTGATATAATAAGAGAAAATGATGATTGCAAATAATATAATTGTTCAGAAGATTACATTGTAATGTTTGGTTTGTAAGCATTTTACTGAGAATGTAATATAAATTGATAAAATTACATTTAAGTATAAAAACATATAAGTTGAATAAATTTATAATTTTCAATATAAAATTTTGCTTTTTAATTTTAAGTAATTAAAATAATAAATAATAACATTAAAAAATAACATAATATTTTTATATTAATTATTTAAATATTAAAATATATAAATTACTAAATATTTATTTTCACTTTACACTTACAAAAATTAAAAATAAAAAAATATTATCCAAAGACAAATCTATTGATAGATAAAAAATTCTATTGATAGATCGCATTATCTATCGATAGATTATACTGATAGATAAATAGTAACTATTAAAAAGTTTAAAAGTAATTTATTGATAGATGTTATATTTAATTTTAAGCGACGCTTGTGTCAAACATTTTTCTCTCTCAAATCCTCTTAATTCTTTAATAAATTTTCTCGATTCTAAACTATTTAAATGTTTTTCTCTCAATTTTCGGCATCAAAAACATAAATTTTTCTCAAAACACTTCTAAATTTCTTAAAAATCTAATTTAAGGTTTTATAAAACCCATTGTCCTAATATTTTCAATTTTTAGATTTGATAGTGAAATTTGACCTAAATTTACAAGTGACAGGTTATCTTTTATATGGACAGTAAGAAGAAGGAGAAAAAGGTAAGGTGAGAGAAAATGCAAGAAGGAAAAAAGAAACAAAGATAGCAAGGAAGAAAGTGAAGAAGATAGAAAGAAGAATAAAAGGTCAATTTGAAAAAAA
>NW_018397259.1:2108060-2136468 GCF_002168275.2 Theobroma umbraticum | reverse complement strand
AAAATTGAAATTGAAACAGTGAAAAGGAAGATTGATAAACCTCTCGGAAAACCCAGCTTCTCTAGGAAGGTTCACTCTCTCTCTCAACAGTAGCTATAACAAAGAAGTAACAATGGCGATGGAGGGAGAAAAGAAGAAGAAATCATCTCCAATCTCTCTACAACAATTCATCTCCACCATGACCCCTTTAATTGATTTGGAGAAGGTTCTCTCTTTGATTCTTTCTCTGTGCATATATATATATAATTATCTTTACATTTTTCCATTGATTCTTAATAAAAAAAAGAATTATTGAATGCGTCTGATATCAATTGTATGTCATTATTATCTCAAACCAAGAAATGGGCGTTTCTCTAAATCACCTTTCAATCATCAAATAGCACCGAAGTGAAGAAATTTTCATACATGAATGCTGAGACGCTGTTCTAGCATTCCTGAATTGGTGATTTAGATGTAACAGATAATATTTTTGATATTTCTATTAGTTGATTATTTTTCATTGCAAACTTTTGAAATGAAATTTTTGTTTATGTGCTTCAGGAAGCTGAGATATCGGCTTCTATCAGTTCTGGAGCATCAAGAAATTTGGATACTGCTCAAAAGAGAGGCTCCACAATTCTAAATTTGAAGTGTGTAGATGCTCAGGTTGTATTATTTTCTTAGCTTTTTAGATGGTCTTTGTACTGCTTTTAATTAGCATTGTTTGGTGTTTATGAAGAATAGAAGGCAGGGGAAAAGGGAACCAAATTTTTGGTTTTGTTTAAAGGAACAAGCTCAAAATTAAGTATTACTAATAACTTTGGGTTTCTTGTAATTCATTCTGCTTTTCATTTTGCAAATAGACAGGGCTAATGGGGAAATCTCTACTTGAGTTCCAATCCACCAAAGGAGATGTTCTTCCTGCTCACAAGGTAAGGATTCTCAAAGTAGTAGAGCTTGCAAATTTTGGGTTTTCAGGTGCTACATTTGTTCTTCCATAATACTGGTCTACTGTAGACTAGATCGTGAATTGTAGTGAGGAAAGCATTTTTTTTAGTTAATTATTCTTTGCTTTTCAGTGTAAGATTTTCTTAGTAATTTTTGAAATTGCAATACCTTGTAAGGTTTTTTAATTGTTTCTATTATATGCATGACACTCTTTTGGTTTTCTTTGAGCCTTCTATAATGCTGGATTCTAACAGTTTCTAACAGTTATTTGGCTTACTTCACTATTGGAGTAATGTTGTCAAAAACATGACTTTGGCTCAAAATGCTCTAATTTATTTACTTAAAAGCATTGAAATAAGTAATTGATGTAAATGAGAAATGGCATAGATTTACCTGCATTAGTTGATGGTTGATTAAACTTCTAACACAAAGTAAAAACTGTAAAGATGACCTAGCTTATTTTCATGTTCCAGTTAAGAGAAACTTGCATAAATTATCTGTTAGCTGGTGCTACTTGCAAATGATTACTAATAGATGTCCCATTTATTGACAATAAAGGGGCAAGTATATTTATTTCTTGTTTTGAAATGCATGTTTGTTTCTTTATATGACCTTATGTTTTTCCCCCCTTGTGATGCAGCTTGGAACCCATGATGTAGTTGTTCTAAAACCAAACAAGGCTGATATAGGTTCTTCTGCTCTTGGACAAGGTGTAGTTTACCGGTTGAAGGTATTGTGACTTTATTATTGATCGACTGTTGGGTGTTTACTTTATAGATTTTGCTGTTTGTAGTCATGCATGGTCCTCACTTAAATTCTTGCACCACTGATTTGTGTTCACATTAAACAGGATTCCTCAATTACTGTTGCTTTTGACGACGTCCCAGAAGATGGTTTAAACAGTCCCTTGCGTCTCGAGAAAGTGGCAAATGAGGTTTGCTATTCAGAATTCTCAGTTGCTTCTAGGTTTTTCATGTTGGCTTCTGTTACTCTGTGTAGACAATAGTTTATTTATTTTTTATTATTAGGTGGACATGACCTTTCCATATGCATTTCAAATCACTTTTCATCTTTTTATGTTTTTTTAAAAGTTCATTGTGGTTGACCTCAGGAATCATCTAGAACAACTTTAATTTATAGTGTTCATTTTGACTATAAATGTCTAATCTTAAAGACAATGTCTAAACTAAATTGAAACTGTGGAATTAATATAAAATATAAAATATGGCAATTATTCTGGAATTGGTACTTTCATTACGTTGACTATGTTTTATAGATTTAAGCTTATCAGAAACAGAGCATTACACAAGTTAATTGCCTGTGCAGGTGACATATCGTAGGATGAAGGATGCCTTGATACAATTGAGTAAAGGTGTGCTGAAGGGACCTGCTGCAGATCTAGTTCCTGTATTGTTCGGAGAGAGACTGCCAACAGTATCAAAGAAGGGTGTCACATTCACCCCCTTTAACTCCAGCCTTGATCATTCTCAGGTGATGTACGGATTCACAGTGTTTTAGCTTTTCAAATAGCTTATTATTTCTTCCTTTGCCTTTGTTTTCTTTTTCCGCTTCTCTCTCTCTCTGGCTGGGAAGGGAATGGAGATGTTGTGGTTAAAAGCTATTTTAGTGGCACTATGAATATATTGGCATCAAAGTATATTTACATCCTAAAGCATTTGATGGTGTCCTTTTTTTTCCTTTGTCATGTATCATACTTTTTCTGTTTTCGTAATTTTGAGTAATAAAAAATTTATTCTGTCAGATTTTATTAAGTTCAATCAGCATGAAGTAAAAAAAAAAATAGTTATTGCCATGCTCTTCCTAATAGTAGCTTTAGAAGTATATGTACATCCTAAAGCATTTGATGGTTTCCTCTTATTTCCTCTGTCATGTGTCATTTGATGGTAACAAATCATCTTCCTTGGACGTTGATGTAAAGTATCTACAAACTATTATATAGTATTGTGACCATCACCATGCTTATAAACCCATATAACTGACATTCTTATGCAATATTTTTTGTAATATATCCAATTTATAGGTTTCATGGATCCTACATTCCTAGAAACTAAGGTTCTTTTTCCCTGCCGTAATTTATTTATTTTCCTTTTTATGGGTCAAGAAAGATGCCATTTTAAAGGCACTGTCATCAAAGGATGTATTTTTACTGCATGGGCCTCCTGGAACTGGAAAAACTACAACAGTTGTGGAAATTATCTTACAAGAAGTGAAGCGAGGATCAAAGATCCTCGCCTGTGCTGCTTCAAATATTGCTGTTGACAACATTGTTGAGCGACTTGCTCCTCACAGGTACACTGGGACTTAATATGTTGGGAAATGATACTTCTGCCTGAGCTAGTAAAGGAGACTTTCCTGGTTTACTTTTGTCTCTAACCTGCATGGTTTTCTCTTTGGGGACCTTATGCTGTTATGCATGCAAACGTACTAATGGTTTCTTGAGCGGAAAAGAACCATTTTTAATGCTTTCTGCGGTTCTGTTGAAGTTAACAGTTTTTGGCAGGTTTCATTTTCCATAATTTTTTCAATTGGTAGGATTTGTTTAGCTGAGTTACAAAAGGAATTCTTATACTGAATTGTCTGTGGTTGAATAAATTTTGTTAGAGTACTGAACACAGTAGAGCAATTGGTTGGTAGGCATTGAAACAACATGACTTAATTAATCCCAGGGAGTCCTCTTTTATCTAATAAAGCATTGTCAAATATATATATGCATGCTCATACTTGTGTTGGCTGTTTATTTAACTAAACTAGGTGCAAAGTTTCTTCACTCTTTCAGTTCTGGGAAAAGGTTCTTACTAATAAATAATAATAGCTATGAATGTTTTCAACCAAACAAGTCTTCCCAAACCCGCAAACTGTTGACAATTATGCTTTTATCTTTCTCAGGGAATCATAGTTAAGTAGTTAAATTAGCATGTAAGATGCTGTAAAGATATTTTGACCACTATTTGATGTACCAGTTATACTGCCTCAGTTTTATTTTCAGTTCCTTTCATATGATTACTGTTAACACTTAAAATGTAAGATCTTTTAAGATGGCTTAGTATTCCTCAATTTTGTTTCTGTTTCTTTTATCAGAGTCAAGCTGGTGAGACTGGGGCATCCTGCACGTTTACTACCTCAAGTTTTGGACAGTGCACTTGATGTGCAGGTAAGCCTTAGTTTTTGAAAGGGATAAGAACTAAAGTAGGAAATTTGAATGTATTTTTTAAATAAAATCACAAGAAATTTGTGTATTAATAATAGTTGGTTTCAGTTTCAGGCACATATCTGAATGCTATCCCAATCCAATTTATCACATATTTGTGTTACTGCTTTTACTATGGTTCTATGCTTTTGTTCATCTGTTGAAAGGATACCAAAAACGCTTCTGGGAAAATGATTTTAAGGATCTTTTGTCATTTGGTCATTCTTAATTTTTATAGGGAAGAAATATCCTACCACTATTCTATTTGCTGAGAAATGGATGCAGGTTTTGTACCGCCACTTTATCTGAGTGGCTATTCACAAAGTGTTTGATGTCATCTACTTCTGAATATGGTTACTTTGTTTTCTAAAACTTTTAGCCTTTTCAAGTGGATGCAAACTTTTCCTTTCTGCATGTGTTACTAGATTTGAGGTTATCTCTTGTTTAAATCAGAGGTGTGCTTATATATTTGGTTGTTTTTTCTGTTAGGTTCTACGAGGGGATAATAGCTCTCTTGCAAATGATATTCGAAAGGAAATGAAGGTATACGTATATGTTAGAATTTGAAGTCTCAGTTGTACAAACCCCCCCACCACGCGCGCACACACACACACACACAACAGAAAGAACTTTCAGATTGCTATAGTAAAATTAATCCACTGAAAAATGATGCTATACCTGTGAGCTTTGTCTAGCTATTAAGTTTTTTCATCTGAAATGATATGGTAATATATTATATCTGAATAGTTTACTATTGACATGAGCACATTTTTCTATAAAACATACCTGCATACTGAGTTCATTTTTGACATTACAACCTAATCTCTTGATTTGTTAAAGCAAGATGATTGTTTTATTGTTGTAAAACAGAAGGAATTTAGTTTTATTATATTCTTCAGCGTACTCCACTTCATTGCTTCAGGCACTAAATGGCAAATTATTGAAAACCAAAGACAGAAATACAAGGAGAGATATCCAGAAGGAGCTTAGGACTCTTTCAAAAGAAGAACGTAAAAGGCAGCAGCTTGCTGTGACTGATGTTATTAAGAATGCTGATGTCATATTGACAACGTTGACTGGTGCATTTTCTCGCAAACTAGACAACACTACATTTGATTTGGTTATAATTGATGAAGCTGCTCAGGCACTTGAGATAGCATGCTGGATGGCTCTACTAAAGGTAATAATTTATTGAACATAGATATGTGCATTCATATAAAAATGAAAACTGATATGAACTAACATTTTATACAGTTTAGATACATGCAGAAATATGTGTTTAAGAACTCGCTTTTTTACCTGCTTATTATACGTAGTTATTCTGCTGTGCTTAAAATATGGTTCTCAAAGACTTATAAATGTAAAACCTGCCTTCTTCTAGGCTCCAGGATGCATGTTTCTTCTTCAATGGTTTTAAATGAAAATTGATGTTTAAGATTCCATGGTAGAGCATCAACCTAGCATGTATAGCAACAACAAATTGCAATCCCAACTAAGGATCCACAATCATTGTTTTCAGGGTTCAAGATGTATACTTGCAGGTGACCATCTTCAGCTTCCTCCAACTATCCAGAGTGTTGAAGCTGAGAGGAAAGGGTTAGGAAGAACCCTCTTTGAACGCCTTGCAGATCTGTATGGAGATAAAGTCACATCCATGCTCACTGTCCAGTACCGCATGCATGAGCTTATTATGAACTGGTCATCTAAAGAGCTTTACAACAGCAAGGTTATAAGATTTTAGCTGTATTCTTGCTTACATATTCAAATTGTTGGCTAATAAATTCAAAATTAAAATCTTTTTCCTTTGGCTTTGGTGTGCTGAAGGGTAATGGCAGTTACATAATTATTGCAGATTGAAGCCCATCCAAGTGTTGCTGCACACATGCTCTTTGATCTTGAGAATGTTAAGAGGTTGTCTTCGACAGAACCCACCCTTCTTCTTATAGACATAGCTGGGTAAGCAGTTTATTGTTGATATTTGGTTAGGAGCTTGTGTGTTTTAGATTTGACTTCCTCTTCCTCTTCTGAACCAACTATTCTTCTTATAGACATAGCTGGGTAAGCAGCTTATTTTGGAAATTTGGTTAGCAGCATGTGTGTTTTAGATTTGACCTTTTGTTCTTCTTCTTTTTGACCGTTTTCTGGACAACTACAAGAAATGGAGTCACACCCTTTCATTTGTATTGTATTTAACCTACTTTTAGTGAAATAAATTGAATATTTGGTTTCTTAAAATTAACAAAAGTGAGACCAAATGTTGATTAAAGTTTTAAGATAAATGTGTGAAAATAAGGAATCAATTTGAATCTACCACAAGAAACATCTTAAATGACGTGGAAAGCATATATGACTAATTTGAATTTGCTACAGGTGCGATATGGAAGAGAAGAAGGATGAGGAAGAGAGCACATTGAACGAGGGTGAAGCCGAGGTTGCTATTTCACATGCGAAGAGACTTGTTCAGAGTGGAGTCCATGCTTCTGATATTGGAATTATTACTCCTTATGCTGCACAGGTATAAAAGATTTTGCCATGAAGTGGTCACTTGTCGCATTTCTGTGGGCTTCACAACTTGATTAAAACATTGAAAGACCGAATCACTCTACTGAACCTGTACCCTTTAATTCTATGTACAAACTCTTAAATCCATGGATGATTTTGCAGGTGGTCCTGCTGAAGACTTTGAAAAGCAATGAAGATAAGCTAAAGGACATGGAAATCTCAACTGTTGATGGTTTCCAAGGTCGGGAGAAGGAAGCAATTATTATTTCAATGGTTCGATCAAACTCAAAGAAAGAGGTATTGTAAGCATCTGTCATCATTGTTAATTGACTCCAGAATATATAGAAGTCTTGGTGTTAAAGTTATGATTTACGATATAGTTGACCTTCATATAATTCTCAAACCGTTTCAGGTTGGGTTTTTAAGTGACTGTAGGCGAATGAATGTGGCTGTGACACGAGCAAGAAGACAGTGTTGTCTTGTATGTGACACTGAAACAGTAAATAGTGATGGATTCTTAAAGCGACTGGTTGAGTATTTTGAGGAGCATGGTGAGTATCTAAGTGCTTCTGAGTACTGTAATGAATGAGTGAAGATCCCAGGGGAGCAGTAGTCTTATCACATTATGAGGGTATTTCAATCTGTTGGCTTTGGGTTGTCATTCTTTGAATCTCTTACTAGTATTTGGAGAAGAAAAAATTAGTATTCTTATGTTCTATACATTTATCTTGTCTATGTTTGTTATGTTTGCAAAATAAAAAATAAAGTGACCTGATAGAGACATCTTGATCGTCCCTGTTTTGTCTCATGCTAGTATCGAACAAGTTGAGCTTAGGTTGAATGACTGTTGTATGGACATCAGAATCTTGATAGATAATAACAAAGCACTTTTCCAGATTTAATGGTTTTGGGAAGTCATAGGCTTGCAGCTAGATCGGTTAGATATAGAAATCTTTGATTGTCACAAGAAGAATATGGTGTCGAATGATGCGCGCAAGCCAGTGATTTGGATTCTGGAGAAGATTTATAATTGGTGCTTGAACCTCCTCATTAACACATGGATATAAAGGAAAAGGTTATTTTTCATCATTTATGACAGAAATGTCTCAAGCCCCGCACAAAATTCTTCATCACAAAGCTTCCGCATTTTCAAAAATAGTGAATTTGACCTACAATGCATAGCCCGTGCGCTATTCACTTCCTTTCACTGGGTGCTATTGCTTGGCAGATTTATGAGCTACAGTTTTATTTGATGAGTGCCTAGATAACTTGATTTCCAGGTACTCTTAGTGTCTTAATTATTTATGCAGTATTATTTGATGAGTACTTAAGTACCTTGATGTCGAGGTACTGTATTAGTTTTTCCTATTGTCTTAATTAGTTGTTGATCCCGTAAATGAGCCCCACTAACTGCACTGTTTGACCACCTTAATCTTCTTCTACCAATGGTATGCTAGATGCTGAAACTTTTGATGGTATTAACTTATGGTCTCTGGGAATCCTCTACGAGTTTGAAAGAAAGCAGAGATGCAGAAAAGGAAACTAGTCCTATGTTGTGAAGGTGACTAAAGTAAACTCTACCAGTTCATATCACACATTGGTGGAAAACAACTTTCCCACCACTATAAATAAAATAATGAACTTCTACCTCCCTTCAGGTCGCAAGAATCCTCTTGCCATTAAACTCGATTGCCTCTCTTTCACTCTCTGGTTGTCACTCAAATTCCAAACTATTGTTTTGTATGATCTCTTCTGCCAGCAATGGATAGAAATGCATCTATATATCGAATATCATTACAACCTCAAAACAGTTCTAGAACTAGCATCAAATCTGTATCATAGCTCAGATGCCAACTGAAAAAGGATAACAATCTATAGAGAAGCTAGGTCCTTTCTTCCGACATTGACAAGTCTTCTTAGAAATTCCAAATAGAAGTAGGAAACGTAAGCTCTTCTTGAGTATCATGAACTTGGAAGCTGGCCTCTGCTCCTTGGTAATCAGCAACTCCATGCATCTCGATCATAGCATCCCAATTGAAGCTATTCTCTGCAAAGACAGCTACTTCATCATAATCTTTTATTGAAGAATCTGTTGCTGTTAAACTCTCTGTAGTTTCAGCTCCTTCAGACTGCTTTTCTTCTCTCAGTATTCCTAGTTGCTGAAGGAACTCATGTAGATCAATCTGTGGTTTATCCTCATAAGCTCCCGTCATTTTCTCTGATGAAATTTCAACATCCTTCTCCTTCATTTGAGGATCATCTGCGGGGGTTTCATCGTTTATAATCTGAATGTCAGTTTTTGATTCACAGGAAGATGAGCTAGAAGAACCAGTCTGATTTAAAACCCCATTCTTCTTAAGTTCTTGGAGCCTCTGATGAATAACATGAACACTAGGTTGAGCATTTATGTTAAGCAATCCACAAGAGGGAAACATTGAGATGAAGTTCTTGGAAGGAATCCATTTGAACTTCTGCAGTTTGTTTGGAGGATTGGAGTTGGGTTGAAGGTGTGGAAGATTGAGGTAAGCATCTGGACCATACAATCGCCTCGCAGCCTCATCATAGGCCATGGCAGCTTCTTCAGCTGTTGCAAAAGAACCCAACCAGAGTCTAGTTCTCTTCTTGGGTTCTCTTATTTCAGCCACCCACTTACCCCATGTTCTCTGCCTGACTCCACGGTATTGGCATGAAGCATTCTGGGGGCCGCCTTTGCCTCGAGTTGGGCCTTTCTTCCATGGCTTCAATGGAGATCTTCTGTAACTTTCCATGGTAGTTTTAGTAGTGGGGGAAAGAGGAAGTTGAGTGTGGAGTGAGGAGAGTGAGTGAAGTTGGAACTTTGGGAGTGAAGAGAAGTGGGTAGAAAGGCGCGGGATATGTAGGGAGTTGAAGTGTAGTTTGGTTTAAATGTTTTCACGTTCCATGCAAAGCCTTCATGCCCATGTCCATGTGACCGTTACTTAGTGTTAATCGGATTATTTTCAAATCCAATGGTTTTTATTATAATCAAATCTTTTCAAGTAGTAGTAACATGGATGTGCCATTTCCATGTCCAAAAAATGCACCATTCTTTAATTATGGATAGATCGATGACTATCATAGTTATAATAAAGAATAAATCTTTATAATATTCAATCGTGATTAACAAAAAAGAGTATTTGATTCAATGATAAATATATATATCTTTTATTCAACAAATTAAATTCAAATTTTTTTTTTATCATTTAAAAAATAATTAAAAATCCGACAAAACGAATGTCTAATAAATTTTTCTGAGTGTACTGTTAACATAACATTTGTTGGGTCATTAGCATTGTCAATTTCATCCCCTACCCCTGAAGAAGAAATCATTTTTCTTTGAAGCTCATTTTGCAATCTAAATGCAAAAGTCTGTACAGCACAAGGGTTAGAGAATCAACATCGAAAGAGTCAGTCTCAGTACTACTTCTAACTAAATTATCCACAAAGAACTAGCTTGATATTCCATGTAATCTTATCAAATACAATTTCTTTTTATTTGGGTACAATGAAATGTATGGATTTGAGTCAGTTTAGTTTATATAATTAAAAGTTGCATCATTACAATTCATAAGAAAATTACATTGAAAGTTACTGAAATAGGGAACTTATTGTCTCCTTAACCGAAAAAAAAAGAGAGGTTAAAACAATAGTGGTGATAATAGTAGTAACTCCTCCTCTGCTTCCTCCCTTAATGCCCTATAGCTTGAAACAGTAAGCAAACATTCTGCATCTTGTGGCAAACACTGTGAACAGCCAGACAAAATATGGGTAAGCTTGCCACCAAGAAAGTGAAAATGTGATAAGAATGCATTAAAACTGTCGTGGTGGTGACTAGAAAAATGGTCTTTTTTAATCTAAAGCTGCTTTATTGTTTGGAGTAATATAAAGGGCAGTAAATGCTGTGAGTAGTGTTTTTGGTTTGGCAATCTCCCTCGGATTCTAGTAGTGAGATGTAAACATGAATTGAATTTTACCATGGAGGAAACCCACCTCACAACATTTTTCACTTTCACGAGCACCACTATTTTTCACATGTTGTTTCCTGCCATCCACGACCTGATTCCCGGGACTCCCTTCACCTTTTTCCCATGCCTTGCTTCCCTCCCTTCCTCTCTCTGCCAAGATGTTCTTATTCCTAACCCATCTCACGTGTTGAATTGGTATTGTTACTTGTATGCTAGTGGCTGCATGCATATGAAGGAATCTGGCCGACGCACATGGATGGTGATGATGGCATAACATTATCATCACTCTTATTACAAAGGGTTCCAAATTAAATAATTATTGGTTTTTGACATTACATGTGGATACATCAAAGGTTGCTTAATTATCTTATGCATGCATGAAATCTTGTGCTAACCACAAGCTCAAGAGCCAGGATGAATAAAACATTGTTGATGAAATTTGATAGCTTCAATGTATTAATCTGTTGAAGAATTAAAAAAAAAAATGGCGTTACCCAATTAATATCCTGGTTACCATATGCAAATCCCTTTTTTTTTTTATTTTAATTTTATTCGTCGATTGCCAATATTCTCTTGCTTTTTACATTGGTCTTAAATACATGCCAACCACATATAAGCTTAAAAATAAGCATTAAGAACCACTACCCAACAACCACCAAAGATAAAACAGCAAAGGTTAATGGAAACTAGCTTACTATTAACAATATATGTAGCTTACTATTAACAATATATATACAAACATCATTCAAAATATTAGCTTCCACCAAAGACAAACAGGCATATCACATGGACAAAAACAAAAAGGAGGGGAAAACCCGCCACTCCCAACTTGCTAACTACTGCTATACACTTGCCTTAATACGGTATATGATTACAACAATACTAGGAAGCCCAACACCCAGCTCCTTCCTTCAAACTGATACAGAGAGAGATACCTTAACCGAGAAGATAAGCTTCAGGAAGCAGAGCAAAACAAAACGACCTAACTCCATATGCAAAACCATTGGGCCGTGAGCCTGTTACATCACTTCATTTACATCTAGAGCCTACCTTTGCACATGTTTCTCCATTTATCTTTGAGGTCTACCGTAGTCCTACCACTCAGAAAAACAGAAGTACCCATGTCCAAAATCTTCTTCCATGGAACAGTTCCACCATGACTCGCATATTTCTCAACTTCCCTCTGAAAATATAGCAGCAATTTTTTCAAGAACTGTAGGAAAATGAAATTCATAGCCAGCTAAAATCTTAGAAAAACTATAATTTGAGAGGAAAGATATGAAACAAGAAGCAATTCGTTCCAGAAATCATGAGTCACAGATTAAAAGCCACAGGCTCGGAAAATCTACATGTTAATATTGAGCCTGCTGGATTCATAAAATCTTCATCAGGCCCATATGATACTGGAGGCATATAGAAAATAAACATTCAGGAAGCACATTTCTGAAACCAAAATTCCAAACACAAGGATTAGACAAGAAGATGATTTATAATTTATATAACTTCTACAAGTCATTTATGACAGAATAATTACACTGAGCATCTCTTCCTCATCTTTTGTCCATGGAAGTTTCTTCCTCCTCAACTGTGGAATTGGAGGGAATGTGCTGCAAATAAGAATTACATTAAATTTAAATATCAATGAAATCAAAGGCTCCCTCATTTCTTCCAGAACAACTATTCATGTTCCACAAAAGGAATAAAATTGATGGCCAAAGCATGTTAGAGATTTTAAAAAGATGCTTTACAATGTCAAATCAAAATATTTGAGCTTAAATATGGCATTAATGTTACAGGAATAACAAGAATATCAATTTACATGAAGGGAACTTACCACTTTGTCTCACGTTTTCTCAACCTTGTGGAGTAACTAGATATTATAAACTTATCGTTTGCAGCAGTAGAAGATTCTTCTCCATCACTGTTGGAAGCACAGACAGGCTTCTGAGGTGGATTAGTAATCTGAGGCTGTACAGCTTCCTTCACAATTTTTCCTCCAACTTCTACCTGATTTGCCAGGATGGTTTTAGTGTTTTCACCAGCTGGATTATCATTACTGCACTTACAGTTATCTGGTAGTTGGTCCTGTTGGTGTTCATGCTCTCTCATGGATCGTTGCCCATGGACCAATTTTTCTTGCTCTTCATTTTTTGCACCTTGAACACTTACTGCCCCATGCATAAACTTCTCTTCCACACACAGTTTGTTACCATGTAGACATGATGCAGAAGGTCCACATTTAACTTCCCTTTTTTGACTAATGAATTTGTGTTTCCTCTCTCCCAGATTTCCATTCATCTGAATTCCAACAGGGTCCTCATCTACATTCAAACTTAGATGACTCTTAAGCTTCCACTGTTGCTCAGTAAGGTTTTTTGAACAATGCTCCAAAAATGCATCTAGCTCCTTCCTTGCCAAGGAGGTCTTGTCCTTAGCTTCTAAATACTTCATGATGGAAACAGAACATGCACAGAACGGGCAATAAAAGTTACCTTTATCATCAAATCTAGCAGGGGAACCCAAACAGCTCTCATGAACCACAAGTGGGCAACCACTAGAACTGCAGACCAACATGTGTCCATTTTTGTTACACTTTACACAAAAATTTTGTTCTGTCCAGCCAGATTTCCCTAGAGGATCTTGACTTGCCATGCACTGTGAACTCAAGAAAAGACTCTTATTCAAGGCAATATTAAACCTCTCATCCACATATTCACACATTTGTTCCGCACAAGGATGCTCCATGTCAGCTTTGGCCTCATCAGGTTCAATATTTTGCTGCAATCCATCAGCAGAGGTCGAATTCAGGGAATATAATGGAAAACCTTGATCGAAATTTTCACTAGCATCACCACCAGGACTCTTTTCCAGCACACCATTTTCAACATGATTGGATTCATCCATCACAACATTTTGGGAAGGCCTATATCCATATTTTTGCTCACCCATTTTATCTGCATTTTGAGCATTCTCCATCTGATTGTCCTGCAATTCTACATGACCAACAGCATCACTCTGCCCAACTGTCCTTGAGACCACAAGCACATCTTGATCACCCTCACCTGCTTGAGAATCCTTTCTCAAGTTATGACCTTCTATTTCAGTAACTTTTATTATCTTTCCAGACTCATCCAACTGCTCATCACCATGCAAGGGAATTGGAATCTTTTCAACAGACTGAATAGTACAAGTGGCATCCTGCTTGCACTTCTTTGCATTTACCGGAAAATCATTATGCATACCATCCTGGTTACAACTGACTAGTCCCACTAAATTTCCAGCAACCAAGTCACTTTTACACCTCTTAATGGGGATTAAATTTCTTTCAAGCAACCCATCTTGCAACACTTCATTATCATGTTCATGAGTTTGAGGAATCAAGTTATCCTCTCGATTACCATTTTCATCATCACTATCATCAAGCCTCCATGTAGGTGTATTTTCATCACCATCAAGGACAGGAGTTTCCTCCAAAATTGAATCTTTCAGCTGTTTCAAAGAAGGGTCAATAAGAGATGATAAATAAAAAAATAAATAAGAACATGAGCACAAAAAGATGAATGAAGATTGACAACCCATTATGCCATCATTGCAACAGGAACAATGAAATAAGAAACTCCTCTTTTACCTGTTCTAATGCACATTTTGGTAGGGAGGCTCTTTTATGCATACTGAAAGGGTGAACATCCCATCTCAACAGCTCTGGTCCAGCCTTTCTCAGATTTGAAAGTGAGACCTGATAAAGAAAGATACTTATAACTCACTGTGTACATTTCAGCTTGCAAGCTCTTATGAAAGGTTAAAAAGAGTTTAATTTCTTTCTCAGCAAGCAAAATTCATAAAGCCATGCTGAAACTAGAATGAATGTTCCATATTTTACCTCCTGCACTATGTGTTTGAGCACATCTTCACAGCTTGCCGAAAGATCAAAGACAACTCTTGAATCAGGAGGAGCAACATCTCTGAGACCATTGTTAGGACCAAATAACTCCTCCAGACATCTTAAAGCAATCATTTCTCTTGTATTTTTCCCTAAATCATCTGGTAATACTGGAGCTGCTTCAATCAAACCTAAAAGAAGAGAGAAATAGTAAAACACTGTAAAGTAAGTACGGTCAACGTAAATCAAGAGTGAGCGCAATTTGTCCCTACCACGGATGATAGAAATATCTATCTGGCGGAAGCTTGATAGGTACTCAATGATCCAAAGCCATGGAAGGCTTGGACCAGAAGAAGACATGCCAAGCATCCGGCCTATTTCATCCATTAGAATGCTTGAGTTCAAGAGCCAGCACTCGATATAGCTATTATAAAATTATGAGTTTTGTAAGTTTGAACACTATTTAAAAACGGAAAATTTCACTGCATACTAAGCATTAAAAAACAATAATATCCACATTAAAAAAAAAAAAACACTAAATGATGGCATCATTCAACCACCAGGAATCACTGTTTGTAACTCCATTGGGCTTATCCTACAATGTCATCCGCAGAAATGAGCTATGAAACTTAAATTTCGTAAGAAATAAAACAAGAACTTTGCAACAAATGAAACGTTATTAACTGATTATTGAAATATGAACAAATTATCTCAGCTATGAATAGTAAGTGCATTGATCTCAAGAAAAATACTTCAATAAAACAAAACTGGAGTAAAAGCTTAACGCTCGTGAATTAAGTGAAAAGAGTACGCATTCGAAGTCAAATCTACATTTTAAAAAATCCCATTGTCCCTTGGACTAAGAAATGTATATAAACCCTAATAATATACCACATTAAAAACATAAAAATATCAGATGAAAACTTAATTGGGAGAGAGAGAGAGAGAGAAAGAGAGAGAACAAACAAAACAGAGCGAAAAAAGCTTTAATTTAAAATACGAAAATGATTATTTTTATCTCATATTCATAAATTTTAGCCATTTCTTTGTTACTAAAAATTACCGACAAATTAAAAATGAAAAAGAAATCAAAGTTGGGTTAGAACACACAGAGTAAAGTGATCAAGTGAACCAAACAAAACCCTAACTTGTTTAAAGAATAAACAAAAAGAAGGGACTGGGAAGAGAAACTTAATACCTTGGAAACCGCTCCAAATATTTGAACGAATTTCACAAAACAGAAATGAGAAACATTCAAGTGTTTCCCAAAGGTTCTTTCATGGAAGAAAAAGGAAATGCTTTACACTTTATTGCTGGTTTTTTAATTTATATTTTCTTTAATGGGGAAAAAAGGGTAGAGCGGGAAAACAGAGGTGAGTAGACACTAGACAGAGCGTGCTGAGTAAGCTTACTTGGCTACTCTGATTAAGACAATATTTTTGCTTCCCAAAACTGTTGGGCTTTTAAATTTTACCAAGTCCCCTTTTTTGTCCCATTTTCCTATGAATTTCCAAGGTGTGAAGGTTGAAACAATTTGATATTGACACTAATGTCTGATTTAAATATTTTTAGATGAGATAAATTCCATTTTTTTCTTATTTTTCTGTTTTTAAAATCTGTAAATATCCGTAAAATTATACTTTCAACGTAATACCGGAATATGAGCAGTGATTGCTGCAAAGAGAAGGAAAACCATTTCAAGAAGCCAAGCCATTGTCTTTTACGATTTTGCTATAAATTGCTTTAGTTCTTATCTTATTATCTTTCAAATTAAATGCCTAGACCTATACCAAATTCAAATATCTCTTTTGGCGATGATATTCACTCACGGCATAAGAAGTTTGGCTGGATTTTAAACCATGTTTGGTATTGTTAGGATTAAAGTTGAAAAAATGTATGAAAATAGAGAGTTAAAGAGTAGTTAAACACTGAACAGACAGAAAGAAAATTCATGTATGGATCCACTTTTGCTCTTGTTGATATAAAGGAGAAGTTGGTATTTATGGGTTTGAGGGAAAAAGTCAAAAAACTAACTTAATCTCTAGCAAAAAGAACAAAAAATAATAATAATTTGTTGTCATCCATTTTCCACCAATCTCTTCTAGACCTCAAAATTAATGCTCACACTTGAACTTATCTGCAAATCATTTAAAACAACAACAGTAAACAAAATTGTTAAAAGGGTCCCAAAAGGAAAATACAAGTGATAACCGCAAACAGATTAAGGACGTCAAGAATTTTCCCTGCAGCCTCTTGAATTTGACCAATGAACCCAGTAACCCACAGTAATGAATTTGACCAAGTACAACGACTTTTGTGTTTACTAGGTGCCACAAAGATGACAAGTATTTTCCCTTGAGCTTCTTCAATTCCACCAATGAACCCACTAGCCCAACGTAATGAAAACCATGTTGTAAAATGCAATAGTAGTTGCTTCTGCGTTTGTTTTGTTTCGCCTTAAAATCCAAGGATTTCCGAGATTAAGCAGAGATGGAAAGGGCTCAGCCTCCCCTCTCTACTTATTCGCTTTGTCTCTTCTGAAGGGAGAAACAAATACATACAATAAAGTTCGTCTGTCCCATGAATTCGGGGTTACAAAGAAAGATAAATAAACGGCATGCCCAATCAGATCACCAATAACCCTTTGTTTGTCTGGCAAAAGCCATAAAACAGCCAAAAGGAGAAGAAAAAGAAAAAGATTTTCTGAGCACCGATAGCCAGTCCAGCAATGGCATAACTTTTTCCAAAATCAGATTAATTGGGGTATGGTCCTGCCTTCCATAACCATAATTAATGCAATAAATTACTGACACAAATAAAAGCAATCTGTGGTATAATATAGTAGTCATTCGATTAACCCATAAAAAAGAAAAACATTTGCTTCATTCACGACAAAAACAACAAAAAATACACAACCCATTAAAAAAGATAACAAATTTATCAGAAATTTTTGGGTTTTTAAGAGAAACCCAATGCCTGAATAATCCCAGGTTATTCGTGTACCAAACCGTATCACCTCCATCTCCCAAAAATCCAAATTTCATAACACGAAGGATAGAATAAGATTAAAAAAAATAGATTTTCTGGCAAGGAAATGTACAGAGAGGATTAAAAAGGAAAAAAAAAAGAAGAAAGAAAACAAAAAAGAGAAATCTACCTAGACAAGTGAAAAATGGACTGGAAGATCCGGGAAAGACCGAGGCGGATACGAGGATAAACCCTGAGTGTGTACAAGGCTGTCTGTCGGAGCATATCTTCGACGGCCTCGACGAATAGATTGAGGCTCCGAACTGGCGGCACGTAAAGGGTCAAAGGCACCGCCGAGAACGCCATCGCAAAAAACAGTTGCAGCATTTTGCAAATCTTTGTTTTTCCACTTTGAAGAACGAAAACGAGAGGAGGAATCTGGTGAGGTGGGGAGCTTGACTAGTAGTTGTTATGGGTGTTGGGCGGCACTAATAGATGAATTCTTTATTGTTTTATATTAATATTACTTTATTATGGACTGGTAGCCAGGTGTCATCGACTTAACTGTATTCATTTTAAGTCAATGTATTTATTAATAAGAACCAATTCCTACGTGCACATGCTTTGCAAGTTAAAATATTCATCACTTATTTCCTTAAAACAATACTCCTTGTTTTTGGATTTGAGGTGTACAATTCTTTTCAGTTCTTTTGTTTTTTTTTTTACCTTCCAAAAAAAAAATGAAAATTACTCAATACATCACCTTGTTTTTTCCATTTAAATTTTGATGTGATAATTTTATTTCTAAGTGGTCCACAATTTATTCATAATGTTCTAATCGATTTAGCTTGAAGGTAATAATATAATAAATTTATTTATTTATTTCTTACAAGGAGGTTTTTTTTTTAAAAAAAAAGTGTACTAAGTGTCAGTTTTTTTAATGAACAAGATTATATCACTCGCAACTTGACTTTACAATTGTTTAATATAATCATAAATTGTGTAGAGTTCATTAAATATTACTATATGAAGTTTGTGTTTATTATGATTAGATAATTGTAACATGGTTATAAAAATAATTATGGGTGATATATTCGCTTTATTAACTATGTTTCCATGTTATTACATTGCCTCTTGGATTTAGTAAACTTTATCTTTTATGTCCTAGAATTTTAAATCAAAAGTATTAAGTTGGAGTTATTGAAAATGTAAAATTTTTTGTTATAATTAGAATTATGTTGATTGGTTTTATTGGATAAAAGCAGTGGTCTTTTTTTTTTTCTATAGATAGTTGGTTTAATTTATTTATAACCCTGTGAGCATTTGATGAATTAGATATAATACTAAAAAATTATTATTATCCTATGCTTTAATGTTGATAAAATTTTTAAAATTTATAAATTTTATCAACAGGTTTGAATAATTGATACATGTTTATTCATGTGATTTACGACATTTTAATTATTTTTTATTTATGAGATGTGTAATTTTCCTGAAAGGATTGATCAAATTAAATTGGTGTAGTTTGGACATAGCCTGTCACGCTATGTACATGTATTTTCTTTGTCATAATTAAGTACCAGAAAACAATTAATGAATCTTTATGCATAAGCATAAATTACATGAGAAGTGAGATTTTGTTTATCAATGAAAGTCAAACAATGTTAAATTAAAAAAAAAATCACTGTTAGATTTGATTAAATGGGTGTGCTTGTAATTTAGTGTAATAGTTAACGTTATATATGTAAATTAGCAATATACTACTTTACTATTTTGCTTGTAGCTATAAATACTGAGAGGTAGTTTTCTCTCTCGTGATCTCATGCAATGCAAAATACTGCAAGATTTTTCCAATTACTCCTCAATTCATCCAATTTTAGTTTTCAAATTTCATTTCCAATATGGTATTAAAGCATATCTTCAAGATATCATTTGATTTACCTTCTTGATTTCGTTCGTTTTGCTTCCTTGATTTGGTTACTAACTTGGTTTTCGATTCGGTTGGTATTTCTCTCTATTTGTTTATGTTCTTGCTGAGATTTTCTTGTATCTCAATTGAGATTCTTAATTGTTTGATTCATTTTTTTATTGAAAATCGGATGGCAAATTTCTTTGGATCTAAGCATGTGTTTTCTCCGATGTAGGATCCCTAATCCCTATTTTACGTCCTCCACTAAAATCACTAGAAGAAAAAAGATTTGAACTCTATATATTCTTTAGACAGAAAATCATATACTAATTAATGAATCAAATGTTTGAATGTCACTCAAGTCATCATAATTTAGTGGTGATAAATTCAAAACTTATTGCCAACAATTATACAAGTCAATCATATTCTTCAGATTTTATTGATGGATCTATTGAGGAACCGAATATTCTGATGAGCTTTTCATGGCTTCTATGAGGTGTAAAAACCTCATAGTAGCGTGACTTTTGGAGTCTTATCTCTCCTTCAATTGCGACAATTATATTATACACCAACTAAACAGTACAGATTTGAGAGACTTTAAAGAAACATTTTGCTCAACCAAATGACTCTAGCAGTTGTAATATTCAATTTACTCTTTCCAATATAGCTCAAGGTACTCGAACTATGGATTTTTATTTTATTGAATTAAATGTCATTTAGGAAGAACTTACAAATTTTAGACCATTGCCTCCTTGTGATTATGGAGAGTCTAATCCAAAATGTTTCCAGAAGTATATTGATCAGCCAACGAAGGACAATGCCTTCCAAGTTTTTGAATGGTTTGAATGAATCTTAAACTACTTTAAGATCTCAAATATTGCTAATGAAGCCTTTCCCAAGCTTGGATGAAGCATGTAATCTAATAATTAGGAAGGAAACATGGGAACTTTCATCTGTAGTCCCAGTCGTTTGTTGAAAGCTTAACTATAGCAAGTTTCAGTGATAAAAGGAAAAAGTTTGAACCTGATATTGTTTGTACTTGTTGTGGTAAGACAAGGCATGCTACGGAAAATTGTTACAAATTTATTAGTTTCTCTCATGACTTTAAAGTTACCAAAAATAAAAATCCTCCTAAAAAGATAGTCCCTTCAGTCCACAATATTATGATGAATACTCACGTTGTTGAATAAGAAGATTTTGATGGTGTTTTGTCTTATATGTCTTTTACAAAGATTCAGTATCAGAAATTAATGTTGTTAACCAATGAAGATCATGTTGACTCTGGTGATAAACTACCTTTTTCAACCAATAATGATATGAATGCTCAACAACTCAAGCTTTTCAATTGTGAATTCATCAATGGCAGGTATAATAGTTAAACCTTTTTGTTTGAATTCCTTTCATGATTTATATGAGAGATCATTAAATAATGATCTAAAATTAATTTAAATTACTGAATTGTTGATTTGGGCCACAATCATATAAAAGAATGTTTCGGGTTCTAGAGCTAGTTGTAGAGGAAAAAACAAGGTGAAGAATTCAACTGAGTATGTGAAGCTTAAAAAGACTTGTTTTGTGAATAGAAGAAAACGAAGGATAAGGAAAGAAGTTAAGGAATTGCATGAACAACATAATTTGTTAAAACACATTCTTGATGCAGGACTAATCTTTAATTCTAACATTGCACACTAGAACTTAGTGATTGTTAAAATGGTTGAAAATACCTATAGGGTCACCATGAAACTTAGTATAGTATTCAGTAAGAGTAGAGAAGGATTGATTAATGATTATGTTGAATAGGTAATGGAATATGGCAGAAAATAGTTACAAGTTTGTTAAGTTCTTGTTTGTGTGTGTGTTTTATTTTTCTCATTAACCTAGTGTCTTGGAATGTTAGAGGTCTTAATAGCAATGAGAAGAGGAGAATGGTTAAGAATGTCATTAGAAATGAAAGGTATTTGGTTGTTTTTATTCAAGAAACAAAATTGAAAAAGCTTAGAAGTAACTTTTTTGAGAATTTATAGTTTATCGGCAACATTCAAAGAAAGGGTGTTTAAGCTAATGGAGCATAAAGGGGTCTCATTTTGATGTGGCAGGATGATTTTTTCAAGTTGAATTATACTGTTAAAAGGAAACATGGTATTCTACCAGTAGGACAATTGGTTTAAGGTAATAGGGGATGTGGGCTAGGCAATATTTACGCCCTTACAAGGGAATGGGAGAGACAAGAAGTTTGGTTGTTTCTTTATGACTTCGTGAAGTCTTTTGGTGTGCCATGGATTCTTGGGAAGGACTTCAATACTATTAGAAATGAGGATGAACGTTAGAGAGTGTCAATATGTCTAATTCTTGCTTCCAATTTTCATGTTTTATTGAGGATTAAATTTAGTTGATCTTCCTTTGTTGGAAGAGAAATTTACATGGGGAAATAATAGAAAGGTTCCCATTTTTAGTCATTTAGATATGTTTCTTTTGGATTTTGAAATTCCGTTGTGGTATCATAATCTTAGTCAAATTTGCAAACCTTACTCTTTATCGGACCATAATCCTATTGTATTTTGCGAGGTTAGCTTTGATTAGAGTCCGAAACTAGTTAAATCTTTAATCATTTGATGGAGGAGATTAACTTTTATCCAATATTTAAAAAAGCATGGGAGAATGTGGGTGATATACTTTAGGTTAGATCAATTTGGCCGGTAATATTTATAAAATGATTCCAGTGATGCTGAACAGTAAGTTGAAGGGGTGATGGCTAAGATTGTTGGTCTAAGTCAATTTGCTTATATTAAAGGGAGGTAAATGTTGGATTTCTCAATTATAGCAAATGAATTGGTTGATGAAATGAGAAAGAATAGAAAAGGTCGTTTGATTCTTAAAGTTAACTTTGAAAAGGCATATGACAATATTGATTGGGATTTTTTATTGCATATCATGAAAAAATAGGGTTTGGTAAATTGTGGAGTTAGTGAATTAGAGAATGTATTTTAACGACCAAAATTTTTGTTTTAGTTTACGGGGTTTCAACAAGTCTATTTTCTATGCATAGGATTGAGACAAGGTTGCCCTCTTTCCTTACTTCCTTTTAATATTGTCGTTGATATCTTTAGCTTGCTCATGAATAAAGCTAGGAGATTAGGATGGTGAAAGGTATTTTGATAAGAAGGAATGGAGTGGAGAGTTTTCATCGTCAATTTGTTAACAATTGCAAATTGGTGCTTCAAAGTTTAAGCTGAATTAATGGGTTGATTTAATTGCTTGTAAGGTGGAGTGCCTTCCTACTCTCTACCTTGGTCTGCCTTTGGGTGCGGCCATCAGATATAATAATTCTCCGGTACCTGTTATTAAAAAGTTTCAAATGAGATTGGCAGGTTGCAAAGCTAAATGTCTATTATTTAGAGGAAGGATTACTTTGTTGAAAAGTGTTATGGCTAGCCTTCTGTTGTATTATTTTTTAATTTTTCAAATCCTTGTTAAGGTTGCTCATGAACTTGAAAAGATTCAAAGGAAATTTTATGGAATGGTTCAATTGAAGGAAGAAAGATTCATTTTATTAATTGGGATACAATTTGTAGATCCAAGGAACTTGGTGGTTTAAGCCTTGTTGCAATTCAATTAAAAAATCAAGGTCTTTTCAATAAATGGGTTTGACATTTTGGTAATAAACATGAGAGCTCTTGAAGGAGAATCATTGCTAGAAAAAACGAAATCAACCAACTTTACTTACTACTTATGGCTACCAATGATTGAACGTATTCTCATGTATGGAGAAATATTGTTAAACCTTTGTCTTCTCATAATGATTATAATTCTGTTGTTTCGATTGGTTTTGGTATAGTTGTTAGGGATGATAAAAGTAGTCTTTTGGTGTGATGAATGGATTAATAGCATTGTTTTAAGGGTTTCCTTGTATTTATGCTCTGTTGATTAATAAAACTAGTAAGGTTTTTGAGTTTGGAATATGGGTCAATAATATTTGATCATGGAAGGTTGATCTTCGTAGAAACCTCTTGGGTTAGGAAATGGATGAATGGGACAAATTTATGATACTGATAAATAATGCGTGTTTAAGTAAAGATCTTTAAGATAATTTATGAGGAAAGAATCTTTTTTTTGGTACTTATAATGTCAAATCTTTTTGTAAGCACTAAAACCTCATTTAGGTTGGATTGGCCCCTTAAAAGGTTGAGGTTTCTATTAGCATTTTTTTCATTGTAAGCTGGCTATTAAATCTGAGTTGTTTAAAAAAAGTTTGCTTAAGGCTATTGTGATAAATTGTCTTATTTGTAATGGAGAAATGAAAATTGTGGGGCATTTATTCTTTTCTTGTTATGAAGTTTGGAAAGTGTGGTATGCTTGGTGCAAAACTTGAGGGATTGATTGGGTGTCATAAAAACCCAATTAATTGTTTCTCGAGTTGGAATATTTTTTAATCAATGATGGTAATTTGCATATTTGGAGATTTTTTTTTTTTTTGCAATCATTTGGTCTATCTAGTTGGCTAGAAGTGAAGTTGAGTTTAATGGAAAGTTATAGGATAAGCTCCAAGTGTTTGTCATTATTAAATTTAGAGTTACTTAGTGGTCTAAGGCTAAAAGGCCTGAGTCAAGTGCTTAGGTGCTTAATACTGTTAGATTTCCTAGTTCTATTTCAATTCTAAAGGTTGTCAAACTTGTTAAGTAAACCATCAAGGGGTGGTTTAAATTTAATATTGATGGTGCAACTCATGGATGCCTAGGGGATGTTAGGATTAGGGGAATTCTTCATGATGAATGAGGTAATGTTAAAATTCATTTTTCCAAGTCCATCAGCATTTGTGATGCAAATGAATGAGGCTAAGTTACTTGCCATCTAAAGATAATTTGGTTATTTTTATGATATCTAAATGGGCTTGCTCTTTTAATGTTATTTTTTAAAGTGATTTTGCTAATGCAATGAAATGGGTGAGTAATAGGCGATTTGCCCCTTGGAAAGTCAGGAATCTAATTTTGGCCATTGAAAATTTTAAAAGTTTAACTTAAAACAATTGTGTTTTTTCATGTGCCTAAAAGTGCTAATAGTGAAGTTGACTATCTGGCTAAAGAAAATGTAGGATGCAAATAAGACCTGTTTTTAATTCGAAGTGATTAAAAGATGATGCTGAGTATTGTTATATTTATGGTAGTGTTTACCTAGGGATCTACCTATTGGTTTTTTCATGTTCTTCTGGTGACTATGCTATATTTTGATGAAGGTGATGCTAGTTGAATTTGGGTTGGTTGATTGAGTGTGGGATTCCTGTATGGTTCTTAAATTGTTTTGTTCTTTGTTGGGATTTTGCTTTATTGTTTTGTCGTGTCATTTGTTCGTGTGTTGATTGTGTTCACTACATCTTAGGATTCTTTTCTTTTGTTGTGTTTCCTTTCAATTGGCTTCTGGTGTGAGTTCTATTTGTTTGTGATAAAACTCATATTTGTATAGGATATTCTTTGATTTCAATATATCTTTACCTTTAAAAAAAAAAGGGGTTCTTCATTACATGTACACCAATTAAAAATGCTTTTGTTCAAATGCCAAATAGCCTTAGAGCATCAGTCACCTACATTGGATCTATTAAGTTGTTGCCTAATATCATCTTGCATAATGTTCTTCATGTTCCTAGTTTTAGATTTAATCTGATTTCAGTAAGTAAAGTAACTAAATCAAACAAATATGTTCTGATTTTTCTAATAAAAATGTGTAATTCAGGACACCAAGTCTTGGAAGATGATTGATCTCGCGAGCTTAAGGCTGGATTTTACATTTTATAAAGCAAAGTTGCATATTTAGCATCCCTGATGTTTTAAAAGCTAGTTTTGATATTTGACCATGTTCTTTTTTGAACTATAAATTGCTTGGACATAATTTTTTTTCTTTATTATGATGTAAATATTAATGTTGGTAAATTCTATATCAAGGTCTTTTAATCTTTGACATTTTAGGTTAGATCATATTTTTTCAACATATTACATATAATTCAACAATTATGTCCTCAAATGAATTTTCTACAAACCTCAGTTTGTGATGTTTATCCTATGGCAAAATAGAGAAAATTGTTATTTCCTATTCATGTTAAATCTATTCTTATATGTCTTGAGTTAGTTCACATGGATATTTTGGGTCTTTATGTAATAGCTTCTACACACATTATCAATAGTCCCTACACAAAATTTAGAAAATAAATCAACTTATGAGATTTTGTTTGGAAAAGTTCCTACATATTCACACTTATAGAGAAGATATGGAGCCCTATGTTTTGCTTCCACTCTCACACACAACAGGAAAAAAAATTGATTCAAGAGCTAGAAAATGTATATATATAGATTAACCTGGTGTAACAAAGGGCTACAAACTATATGATCTAGACACTCATCAAACTTTTGTTCGGAAAGAATTTATATTTCATGAGCATATTTTTCATTTCAAAAATATCAATACTAATTCAGATATTCTTACTTTAGATTCCTTGTTTGCTGCTAAACAAATGTCTAGGAATCATCCATCTCATAATACAATTGATGATTCTATTCAAATAATATTAACAACCTAACATTTTGCTAATGATGATTCATCAATATATTGTTATTTTCATTATGACCTTGAAAATCCTTCTATTGAACTTCCCAACCAACCAATTTTATTCCTAACCAAACTACCCCTACCAATTTTGTTTTTGATCAAACTGTCCTTGTTGAAAACATTGTTGAACATTTGGTTGATTTCTTCACAACCATTACCTACACCTAGGAAAAGTACTAGAACCAGAAAAATATCAAAATACTTGCATGTTTATCATTTATCTATTCAAACATACATGAAAAGAAAACACTTTCAACTAGAATTTGGGAAGTTAATTTTGAAGATAAAGAGTCCTACCACTACCAGATAGGTATGATTTGTAAAGAACATATCTTCTTCATTCTTTCAAGATGTCAACAATAGTGTAGTGTAACACAATTCTTATTATATAAAAAAAGGATGGTAAATATGATTTGGAGAGAGGTAAGAAAGATTCAAAGGAAAAGATGTTCAGGTGTATCAGATTTGGAGAGGTGGAGAAGGAGTCTACACACAACTTTTGTTGACAATATTAGTACTAGGGTAAACTGGAGGTATCTAAAAGATTTATTTGGTCAAGCAAGAGTAGTGGTGGACGTTTACCTCCCTCAAAAAAGAAGGGCAGTTAACTTTTCATTCGTTCAATTTAGGGTAGAAGTGAAGCTTCGAAAGGAGATAACACTGTGTAATAGGAAATTGGTGGATGGAAAGAAATTAATGGTGAAGGAGGCTAACAGTCCAAATGAAGGATGACTTGAAAGTGGAAGGAATGGGCTTTCTAGGACTATAGCTAACCGAGATAGTGAAAACCATAAATCTTATAAGGATGCTTTAGTGAGGGATGATAGGGAAAAGTCCAACAAGTTATATATGAAAAGTGAAAAGAGACTAGAAAACATAGGGGTGATTAGGCCAACTAGTAGGAACTTTGACACTCGAGAGAGTCAAAGAAAAAGAATCCAAGTGTAGGTGCTCCAGGAAGATTTGGAGTGCCTCAAGAGAAATGCAACGGATCTTCTGTACAATCTGTCTCCATTTGATCACATCCAAGACAGGATTTCTATAGAAGGTGTGTTTGCATTTGTGAGAGCTGTAGGTGGTCTTTTAGTGATGATCATTTTCGAAAATCAAGAACATATGGAACTTCTCCTATCCAACTATAGAGAGATTTTTGATCGCTAGTTTAAGGAAATTTATCCTTTTGATTAGTCAGGGTACATGAAGGAGTTGTTGATGTGGGTTAAACTTGAGGAAATTCCTCCACATATTTGGCATTTAAAGGTGTTCAAGGCTATGGGTGACGCTTGGGGCCCTTTCATTCTTATTGATAAAGATATTAAAAATAGAAATGGGTTGGACTAAGGAAAACTGTTCGTTGAGGTCGACAACCTTAGAAAGATCTAACCGTTTACAGAGGTTTTAGTGGGAAATCAAACATATCCTATCAAAACTATGATTGTTGACATGGAGAAAATTTTAGTGCCACTCATTAATAGGTTTACAACCTTAAAGAAAGGCGTTGACACTTCATCAAAGGGCAACTCTATAAAATGGTGGGAAGAGGTAGTTAGTGAAAAGGGTGCATTTGAAGATAGTGGTGTTATCGAGTTTGTCGTCGAGATGGTTAAAGAAAATTCAAAATTTGAAAACGGGGATGAAGCGGGAATCATGCGGGTTTCGAGACTCTTTAGTAACTCTGAACACCTTGACCAGGCTACCTATGAAGGTGGGGGTGATAGGCCTACTATGCATGAAAATAGAGATGTGGAAAGAATCAATGTTGGAAAGGCACGTAATCCAATTAGTAATAGAGAGGCAACTGATCGGTCAATGGCCCATTAAAGGAGACTAAGTTAGCTAACTACTTTAAGGTAATGGCGTGGGTAGAGAAAGGTGTCAGTATGGACTAACCTAGGAAAGATTTAACAATACGAGGCCATGTGGCGAAAAGGTTACCTTAAAGATAAATGAGGTTGGCCATAGGGCTAAAGGATGCAAAAAAAAAAAAAAAACACTGTAGGGGGACTAGATAAGATGGTGGACTTTTAATCTACAAGGGTGGTAGAAACAAAAAGATGAACAATCTTATGGAGAAGGCCAAGAATGTGGTGGGAAACCTAGATGTAAATACGGGTTTGGGTAAGGCATTCCTTAAGGAACTAACAGCTTGGCCAACAATTTCCAAAGAGAAAAAACATGCCCAAGACAAAGATATGGTGAATGTTGAGAATAGGGAGAGCATTAGAATAGTGGGGGCAGTGGTGCGACTTAATGGAAAGTTGAGTTTTGTTGAAGAAACAGAAGAACCTGTCACAATCTGTGAAAAAAGTTCACAACCATTCAGAGTTAAGAAAAAAGATGGGATAAGTTCGATAGGTAATGATAATTAAAACTTTTCAATATGATCATCTAAAAAAAGTGGGAATGATAGCTACTCTATGGGGCTAAGGACAAGTTGA
>NW_018397259.1:2107533-2107702 GCF_002168275.2 Theobroma umbraticum | reverse complement strand
TCCTAACATCCCTATTGTGCCTAAGGGATATAATGGTGGAAAGTCATAAGGAGTCAACTGATAAAGAGGAAGAGGTCATAGTTGTGGGCAAGAGGTGTGAAAAGCTAAAAACTAGGAAAAAACAAAAATTGAATCTAATCAAGATGAAGCACACAAAGCTAAGGTGGGC
>NW_018397259.1:2106096-2106994 GCF_002168275.2 Theobroma umbraticum | reverse complement strand
CTATGAGTAGGGAGCATTCACCAAATATGATCTTTTTGCAAGAAACAAAGTTGGCTACGGCTTCTAATTCTGTGGTAGAGAAATTATGGGTGCGAGATAGGGTTAAAAGTTTATCTGTAAGAGTGAAAGAAAGATTAGGTTTCATGATGTGCATATAGGATGAGGCGTTTTTCCAGATTGAGAAGTTAGTGTACCACAAGAATTTTATTGAAATAATTGGGAAAGTTAATGGAGTCACAGAAAAATGTGCTTTCGAGAATGTTTAGGCCTCTAATGAAGAGGATGATAGAGTTGAATTATGGGTTGAATTAGAGGATTTTATAAAGAAAAATGAGGCATGGTTGCTATTGGGAGGAGACTTCAATGCTGTCATAAACGAAGAGGAGTAAATAGAGAAAAGCAATATATGTTGCTCGTCTACTCACTTTAATAATTTCATTGACGCTAAGGGTTTCATTAACCTTCTTATGATCGAAGGACCTTTCGCTTGGTGCAACAAATGAGAGGAAACTGTGCTTTCTCACTTAGACAAGTTTCTTATGGATATTAAATAGATGAAATGGTTAGGGAATCCTATCCAAAGATGTCTCCCTTTTTCTTTGTCAAATCATAACCTGATGCTTATTGGGGGATAAGGAGCTGATTGGGACCCCGTCCTTTTAAGTTTTTTAATGTTTGGTTAGATGAAAAAGATTTTCAGGATTTCATAATAAATAACTAAGAAAGGGCCAAGCAAGGAGCTGTAGGTTGCTCCTCACTATAGTAGGGGCTGAAAAATCTCAAGAAGAATATCAAAGGATGGAAAAGTCCAAATCTAGGGGCTAATAAAAGGAGAATTAAACAATTGGAGTTGGATATCCATTAGTTGAGCAATGAATGGCAGTTGGAGGTGGAGATA
>NW_018397259.1:2102356-2105996 GCF_002168275.2 Theobroma umbraticum | reverse complement strand
ACAGCTGGATTTAGTGCAGCTACACCTCCTGTGTTCACTGGAGCTAATTACCCTTTCTGGGCAGTGAAAATGAGGTCATATCTCAAGGCATTTGACTTATGGGATGTGGTGGAGTCTGGTGAGATGGCTGTTCAAAGGCATGCGAATCCAACCTTAGCTCAGATTAAACAACACTCGGAGGAAGTTGCAAAGAGATATAAAGCTTTGATTAGTCTGCAGTCAGCTGTGTCAGAATCAATCTTTGGGAAAATTATGCATTTGGAAGATCCTAAGCAAGTTTGGGATAGTATCAGAGAAGAATATCAAGGTAATGACAGAACCAAGATGATGCAAATAATGAATTTGTCAAGACAGTTCGAGGTGATGAAGATGAAGGAAGATGAAGGTATTCAAGAGTATACGGATAAGATGATGAAGCTGGTAAATCAGCTCAGAATGCTGGGGCAAGAAGTCACTGATCAGAGGATGGTCAATAAGATCTTGGTAAGTATGTCAGACAAGTTTGAATCAAAGGTGACCTCACTTGAGGATTCAAAGGATCTGACTAAAATCTCAGTGAAGGAGTTGATCTCTACTCTATTAGCTTTTGAGTAGAGAAAAGCCCTCAAGAATGAAGACTCTGTTGAGAATGCCTTAGTAGCAAAAACTAAGGGTTCAAGGGTAATAGATGATAACTCAAAGAAGAATAGTGCCAAAGGTGCTAAGTCTAGATTTGCAAAGCAAGGAAAGAATCATGACAAATATCCTCCTTGTACTCACTGTAAAAAGACTAATTATACTCCAAAGTACTGTTGGTACAGGCCTAATGTGAAGTGTCGAGCTTGTAGTCAACTTGGACATGTGGAGAAAGTGTGCAAAGCCAAGAAACAGAATGCTGAGGGAAAAGCTGCAGTGGCTGAAGAAGGTAATGAATCAGATGAAGTACTGTTTATGGCTAAGTCAGATGATGAGTCTGCTGAGAAGTGCACTTGGTTGATTGATAGTGGCTGCTCAAATCATTTGACAGGTAATATCAATTTTTTTACTGAGCTTGACAAGAGTTATAGGGCTCGTGTGAAAATTGGTAATGGTCTCTACATGAAAATACTTGGAGTAGGCACTGTAGGAGTAAAAACAGTTTCTGGCATGAAGTTTATTCATGAAGTGCATTATGTGCCTGAAGCCGATCAGAACCTACTTAGTGTAGGTCAATTAGATGATAATGGTTATGCTTTACTGTTTAAAAATAAGCATTGCACAATATCTGATCCTACTGGTGTTGAGTTATTAACAGTGAGTATGAGAAATAAGTGCTATCCTATGAAACTGTCAGATAGTAAACAAGTAGCTTTCTATGCTGAAAAAGATTTATCTGAATTGTGGCATAAACGTGTTGGTCATGTGAATTACAATTCACTGTTTACAATGACTTCTAAGGAGCTTGTGATAGGTCTGCCTGACATTGTCAAACCAGAAAAGTTGTGTGATATCTGTCAACTGGGAAAGCAGACCAAGAAACCTTTTCCCAAGAAATGTAGTTGGAGAGCCACAAAGAAGTTGGAACTAGTTCATACTGACCTAAGTGGTCCTATGAAGAATTCCTCATTGAGTGGGAGCAGGTATTATATCCTGTTCATTGATGATTTCTCTAATTACTGCTGGATTTATTTTTTGAAAAATAAATCAGAAGCTATAAGGAGTTTTTTGGAGTTCAAAGCACAAGTTGAGAACTTTGCTAGCCTAAGTATTAAGGTGTTAAGGACAGACAATGGGGCTGAGTATACTTCAAATGAATTTGAGAAGCTTCTTGCAAAAGTTGGGATTCACCATCAGTTAACGGTAGCTTATAATCCACAGCAAAACGGCAAGGCTGAAAGGAAGAACAGAACAATTGCAGATATGGCAAGGTGTTTGTTATTGCAGAGTAATTTACCTATGAAGTTTTGGGCTGAGGCAGTTAACACTGCCAACTACATTCAGAACAGAAGCATAACTAAGGCATTGGTGCTCAAGACTCCTTTTGAGATCTGGTATGAACAAAAGCCCTCTGTCTCTCACTTAAAGGTTTTTGGTTGTGTGTGTTATGCAAGAATTCCTGATGTGAAGAGGTCAAAATTTGATGCTAAGGCTTTTACTGCTATGCATATTGGATATAGTGAGAAGTCCAAGGGATATAGGCTGTATGATTTGCAAGCAAACAAAGTAGTTATCAGCAGGGATGTGTCTTTTGATGAAAGTCAATGCTGGAATTGGGAGAAGAAGATTGTAGAATCTATTCCTGGTAGTCATGAGGTAGAGAATCATCAACCATTGTTGGAAAGTGATGATTCTGACATTGAAGATGAAAGCAAGGCTGTGAGAGGGACAAGGACATTGGAAGAAATATACAGTAGATGTAATCTTGCTATTGTTGATCCTACTACTTATTCTGAAGCTGTAGTGGATGAAAACTGGAGAAAGGCTATGGATACTGAAATCTCCATGATAAAGAAAAACAACACTTGGTTACTTGTGGATAGACCTGCAAATCACAACATAATAGGAGTTAAATGGATATTCATAACTAAGCTGAATCCTGATGGCTCAATAAATAAATATAAAGCAAGATTGGTGGTTAAGGGATATGCTCAGATTTATGGAGTTGATTATCTGGAAACCTATGCACCTGTTGCCAAACATGACACTATTAGGATGCTAGTTGCATTAGCTGCTAGAGAAGGATGGAAGATATATCATTTAGATGTAAAGTTTGCTTTTCTAAATGGCTGTTTGTCTGAAGATATCTTTGTGGAACAACCTGAAGGGTATGAGGAACCAGGGGCAGAAGATAAGGTTTGTAAGCTAGAAAAGGCATTGTATGGATTAAAACAAGCACCTAGGGCTTGGTATGACAGGGTTGATACCTACTTTATTAGTCAGGGCTTACAGAAAAGCATAAATGAATCTACATTGTATGTAAAGATAACTAACAGTACTGCAATGTTAATTGTTGCAGTATATGTAGATGATTTGTTAATCACTGGACCTGATGATGATTCATTGCTTGAGTTTAAAAACCAGATGATGAAGGAGTTTGAAATGACAGACTTGGGATTAATGACTTATTTCTTAGGCATGGAGATTCTGCAAACTGGTGAGGAAGTGTGGTTACATCAGACTAAGTATGCAAAGGATTTGTTAAAGAAGTTCAACATGTCTGCTTGCAAGGCTGTAGCAACTCCACTAGCTTCTGGAGATAAACTCTGTAAAGAGGATGGCTCTGCAGCAGCTGATGGAACAATATACAGAAGTCTGATAGGCTCATTACTATACTTGACAGCAACCAGGCCAGATTTGATGTATGCTACATGCTTATTGTCCAGATTCATGCAAGCTCCTACACTGTTACATTTTAAAGCAGCCAAAAGAATCCTCAGGTATGTCAAAGGAACTATGGACTTTGGCTTAAAGTTTGTGAGACAAAGTAGTGGGGATTTGGTTGGATACAGTGATAGTGACTGGGCAGGGTCACTTGATGACTCTAAGAGCACCACTGGATTCTGTTTTTCTTTTAATAGTGCAGTTTTCTCATGGAACTCGAAAAAACAAAGTGTTGTTGCACAATCTACTGCAGAAGCTGAGTATATGGCAAGTGCAGTAGCTGTCAATCAGTTGAAATGGC
>NW_018397259.1:2102113-2102256 GCF_002168275.2 Theobroma umbraticum | reverse complement strand
AGGACACATATCTAAATATTGTAGGATAAAACGGAAAATAAATCAACTACAATTACAAGAAGAAATTGAACAAAAATTAAATGAAATTTTAATAGAATCTTCAACAGACACAGAAACATCAACAGAATATTCAAATAAATTAC
>NW_018397259.1:2101755-2101868 GCF_002168275.2 Theobroma umbraticum | reverse complement strand
TAGAAATAATACAATTAAGAAAAGAACAGGAAAATCTGAAAAAACAAATAAATACTGAAAAAACTGATGACCAAAATACCTCAGAATCTGAGACAGAACACACCAAAACCCAA
>NW_018397259.1:2101472-2101582 GCF_002168275.2 Theobroma umbraticum | reverse complement strand
AAATAACCTACAAAATATCAAACGCTGAAGTAATTAATCAAGGAATAAGATTTCGCACACCATTTTTAGTGGTAAAAGACATAACCCAAGACATTATTTTAGGAACTCCA
>NW_018397259.1:2100903-2101104 GCF_002168275.2 Theobroma umbraticum | reverse complement strand
GAAACAACAATTTGTTCAGACATTCCAAATGCATTCTGGAACAGAAAGAAACACTTAGTAACATTACCCTATACAGATGAATTTAATGAAAATCAAATTCCAACAAAAGCCAGAGCCATACAAATGAATAAAGAAATGGAAGAATTATGTAAAAAAGAAATTCGAGATTTACTAGAAAAAAATCTAATAAGAAAAAGTTCA
>NW_018397259.1:2100666-2100803 GCF_002168275.2 Theobroma umbraticum | reverse complement strand
AAATCTTAACTTATTAAAAAGATTTTCAATACAGAAAATAAATTCATTAATATATTATAGAGAAAATCAAATCCAATACTTAAAAGATGAAATCACTTTTGAAAAAATAAACCAACAATTACAACAATATGAAAACA
>NW_018397259.1:2100404-2100519 GCF_002168275.2 Theobroma umbraticum | reverse complement strand
AATTTGTTCAGACATTCCAAACGCATTTTGGAACAGAAAGAAACACCAAGTAACGTTACCATATACGAATGAATTTAATGAAAAACAAATTCCAACAAAAGCCAGAGCTATACAA
>NW_018397259.1:2100061-2100356 GCF_002168275.2 Theobroma umbraticum | reverse complement strand
TCAAGATTTACTAAATAAAAAATTAATAAGAAAAAGTTCATCCCCATGGAGCTGCTCAGCTTTTTATGTCACCAAAAATGCAGAACTAGAAAGAGGAACACCAAGATTAGTTATAAACTATAAGCCTTTGAATAAAGCATTAAAATGGATTAGATACCCAATCCCAATAAAGAAAAATTTACTCCAAAAACTATGTAATGCAAAAATCTTCTCAAAATTTGATATGAAATCCGGATTTTGACAAATACAGATTAATGAAAAAGAAAGATACAAAACAGCATTCACAGTTCCTTTT
>NW_018397259.1:2099606-2099731 GCF_002168275.2 Theobroma umbraticum | reverse complement strand
GAGATCAATAAAATTTGCTGAAAAATTTCCAGATAAAATAACTGACAAAACCCACTTACAAAGATTATTAAGAAGTCTCAATTACATCCTAGATTTCTATCCAGGTCTCAATAAAATGTGCAAAC
>NW_018397259.1:2098963-2099074 GCF_002168275.2 Theobroma umbraticum | reverse complement strand
AGCCTCCAAAACAGAGCAAGACACGCCAATGAAGTAGGCTGCCCTTACAGCCCTTCAAAAAAAACCAAGGAAGACAAATAGTACTCCATAAACCCAAAAATACAGAATTAC
>NW_018397259.1:2094421-2098863 GCF_002168275.2 Theobroma umbraticum | reverse complement strand
AGTCGGTCGAGGAAGGGTCTTTAAAAGCTAGGTTTCTAAGAATTTTTGCACTTGCGGTAAAAAAGGTTGGTAAGGTTAATGAGTATGGGGTTTGGGTTGAGAATGAATGGCTTTGGAGATCAAGTCAAGAAGGAGAGTCTTTGGGTGAGAAATGGGTCAATAGGAGGCAATGATAGAGTTATTGAGCAAGTTTCCTTTAGTTCTTAGCCTAAAAGATAGGTTGGTGTGGGAGGGAGAGACTAATGGAATTTACACTGGGTCCTTTTGTAAGAGCGTTGTGAGGGAAAAGAGGTTAGGTGAGGACATTTAGAGACTTGCATGGAAGGGGTTAGCATGCCATAAAATGGAGGTTTTTGTGTGGCAGATGGTTTTAAAGAAAGTCACAGTCAAAACTGCCTTCGTCAAACGAGATATGCTTAACAGTAGTAGTGCATGATGCGAGTTTTGTAAATCAGATTTTGAAACAGTGGAGCACATTTTTTTCTCATGTTACGAATCTTGGAAATTATGGAGCTCTTGGCTCGGTTTATGGGGTTATTCTTGGGTAAGCTCGGGAAATGCGAAGACTTTCTTGTATGCTTGGAATGGACTCGTGCAAAATAATGGTGATAGATATATTTCTCACAAACTTTGGATCTTACAAAGCTTAGGCTGGCCACTTGGGCGAAAGCCAGGTGGGTTGATTTACCAGCCTCCACCACTGATATTTTTAAGTGTATGGATCAAATCACAATCACCAGGAAGGAACAGAAAATCAAGTTAAGAGTGGATTGGCGGCCACTAGCTAAGGGGTGGATGAAATTCAATGTGGATGGGGCTGCAAGAGGTAACCCAGGAGACGGTGGTATTGGTGGGATTCTAAGGAATGAAAATAGAGAGACCAAAGTTATATTCTCCAAACCAATCGAGCGAGGAGATGCAAATATGGCTGAACTTAGAGCTATCCTCAAGGCTTTCACAATTTTTACCACTTCCAAGGTGGGCTGAAACTCACTCTCTGCCGTGAAATGGTCAAACAATCCTAACCTTGCTCCTTGGAAGTATAGGAAATGGATTCTTAGGATTGAAAACTTGAAAAGGAGAATCAATGAGTGGAATGTGGTGCACACTTTACGAAGGGTTAATAGTGCTCCTGTTGTTAGCAAAAGAAGGAGTTGTGAGAGAGTTTGATTTATCCCATGTTTATCTGTGAACTTTTATATTTGGAGTTCTCAAACGGTTTGTCTTCAGGTTTTTGAAGCTGTTGCGGCTATGTTTTGGTGGCGCACTGTTTGTTTCCCCTTGGTTTTTGCTCCCTACTACGCTTTGGTGGCAACAGGATAGGCAATCATGATTCCTATGTTGATTATGTATTTTTTGTTTCGAGTCTAGCTATCCTCTGTGCTTTTTGATCTCGGATGAATGAGTTTGTTTTTGAACCCCTGTGTACACTGATCTCTTATGGTTTTTGGTTAGGGCAGGGAGTTTCCTTTGTTTCTTGGGTTTTGCTAGGTCTCTGGCTTTAAAGTTTCCTGTAATTTTCTGACCTTTTGTTGCCTTTGTATAGGTTTTTTTTTTTTGAAGGTTTACAGCGTTTATGCTGATCACTGATGCGTAAAAGCCGCAAACCCATCATCCTATTCATAAATTTGTTCTTCAACTCAATTGTCTAATGATCATAAAGCCTTTACTACTTCTCTTAGCCAATTTCAAAACCATTTCGTAGTCAAGTATTCTCACTAGAGAGCAACAATGAAATATGGGATAAATGCTTTAGAAAACAATGGGACTTGGTCCATAGTTTCTCTTCATAACGATGCACAAACCATAGGCTGTAAATGGGTCAATAAAGTGAAGTTGAGAACTGATGGCGGTTTCAAGAGATATAAAGCTATAATCGTGGCTAAAGATAGAGTCAACAAGAGAGTTTTGACAATATGAAACATTAACAAGTTAGAGTCAATTGATTCAAATTGGATGTCCATCTTATAAAAAAAATAAAAAAAATTCATATCAAGTAAATTTTAAAAGTGAGAACAATCATATATGTCCAAATTTCTTTCTTTTCTACCCAATATGATAACTAAAAGTCTCAAACTATGAGGTATATGAACAAATCACGAGTTAGGAATTATAGGTAGAAACACATTAATAACCATTTATTTCTTCTTCCCACCTCACCCAAAAGGATACAACAAGTATCATGTAAATCCAGCAAATGTTAGCTTTTCTAGTATTCAAGGCAGGGGCCACAGCTGAAGCCTAAGCTTTTCTTCTATCCACCTAACGAAAACTACACAACAAAAAGGCATTTAGGCGCTCGTTGAAAATTTGGTCAAAGCATCGAGAAGTTCAATTAGATGAGACAGCTTGAACACTATATATGCTATGTCATTAAAAAATATTTTATTTTTATTTTTAGATTTTTGTACTTTTGTTTGAATAAATAGAAAGTTATGGATAAGGATAATAAATTTTAAAATTTAATATATAAAATTAGACACTTAAATTATATAAAAAAAATATAGTAATAGAAGATTAAATTATTACAGTGACGCAAGTAATAGATTTTGTTTTCAATCTAATCTTATTGTCTTCTTTCCAAATCTTTGTTTAGATAAATTTTTATCTTTTATATTTAGTAAAAGAAAATGTTTACAAAAAAAAATGTTCTGATTTATAATGAAGGATTTTTTTAGTTTATTATTATTATTATTATAATGGGATTATGATGAAGGAGTTGGTGAGCGTCTTATTTAATTGTCAACACATGTATTATCTTATTTAAAGAAGTTGAATTCACATTCTCTTATTTTAAAGTTATATTTATCAAAGAATTGATAATGATTTTATACATTCTTCTTAATTAAAGAATGGCATGAAAGGTGCTATGAAAATTGGCATGTGTCATTGTCATTTTAGAGTTGGACCAAACCATTTATTTTTAGAAAAGTAATTCAACATTGTGAGGTCTACTTGTATGGAAATTGTTAATAACAATGTTTTGAATCAATGCTTATCCTCAAATGCGATTAAAATAAACTCAATTTGGAACTTCAAAATTATGATTATTTCCTCTTAGAAACCTTGTAGTTCATGAATTAAATTGACTGTTTTCAACCACCCTAAATTAAATTGACAATTCTCAACTACATTTTAGTTTTAAGACAGTTACTATGAAACTCTATCATATTTTTACTTTTTTTTTTTTATGTTTCTTTTAGTATATGTGAAAAATTTTAAAGGAAAAATTAAGGTATAATGTTTGAAAAAAATTTTAAATTATTTTAAATAATTTAAATATTTTTTTATTTTTTTATTACGTTTAATCAAATTTTTATATTTTTATTTTGAATCAAATAAGCACTTATGACTAATAATTGACTAATTGTCATTAATTAAAATATCATTTATCTTTTAATCCCCACATGACATTGATGAAGATGATGAAAAATATAATATGATTATATCATCATATTACATTAATATGTCACGTCATCGTCCATTATGACATGTCAATATATAATGTTAGTGTCATATAAAAAAAAAACAAGTGACATTTTTATTAATAACCATTAATCAACTATTAATGATCAAAGCTTATCTAGTTAGAAATAAAAATATAAAAAAAAATTTAAACGTAATAAAAAATAAAAAATTATTTAAAATAATTTAAATTTTTTTTTAAGAATCATACCAACAAAGAAAAACAAGGTTAGCTCAAAACCTAAATTTCATTTGTTTTAATCAGAACTGGGATATAATACAAAACCTATTCAATTATGCAAAAACCAAAAAATAAATCGATGATGACTCTTTTTTTTTTTTTTTCTTTTTGGCTTGAGGACTCCTTAGGTCCTTTTAATCAGTGAGGTATGATACAAAGATTAAGGCAAGCACACATTTTCACCTAAAAAAAATTAATTACTAACATTTTGTTTTTTGGATTTTATCAGACAAGTTTCGATTACCTCTTTTTGCAATGTTCTTAAATTTTCTTTTTCTGGAATTTTTTTGTTTGTGGTATTTAATTCTATTTTGTGTGATTTATGTGAAATGTATGGTTTAAAGATTAAGGCAAGCACAAATTTTGGCATTTTGCTTTTTTTTTCTTTTTTTAAGTTCTCTGTCGTTTAGTATATATGACAAAGTTTTAAAGGAAAAAATAAGATATAATGCTTGAAAAAAAAATTAAAATTATTTTAAAAAATTCAAATAAATTTTAACGAGGATAGAATGTTGAAGTCAACATAAGGTCAACACTTTGAAAATATAGAGACCATAACTGTACATACAGCAGCATTGAACCGAGTACTATCGTAGCTCATGAAGAAGTTGGTAATGTTATTCTCTCCTAGCAGGCAAAACACTCATAAAGAAGCTATATGTAGAAGTTAAGCATGCTAGCAACTTTTTACGTTCTTGTTGACTGTCAGATGATGGATCAGTCAAAGAAATGTCTG
>NW_018397259.1:2087305-2094411 GCF_002168275.2 Theobroma umbraticum | reverse complement strand
TCTTGCTTCTACTAATCCATCAGCTATACTCTCCAAAATTGAATCTTCACCGCCCATGAGAGAAGTCATCAGCTTTGCACCAGCCATCCTTTCCTGATGAACAACAAGTGGCCAATCAGCACCAGCTTAAATCAACTCTGATGCATTCCAACAAGTCAGGAGGGGGGAATAAAAAACAAACACAGTTGGGTAGGGAGGGGGATTAAAATGAAGTATTGTCGCCGTCAGTCAACTTAATTTGTCTATTTTGCTTCATTCTAATTTACCATAACAATTTCCCTTCCAAATCAAGTCACATGCATGAGTGTGACATATTGAAATTAAGATACTCAATAAAATGGAATAAATCTACATTAAAAAAAAAGCATGCTGAAATTGTTCTGCACAAGTCAAATAGCAGTCCCCTCAGGATAAAGCAGTGCAGATTATTGAATTTCCAGAGTAATGTTCTCTTTCATTGTATGAGATTACTGAATTTCTAAAACTATCTTCTCTTTCATAGTCTGAGTTGACTATCAATTGGTTTTGAACCCAACTAGAATTGAAGGTAAGGTATTTAGTTATGGAACAGGTCACATTTGCAGAAATAGCTATCTAAAAAGAATTGACCATAGTGAGGTTATGATACCTTTTTCTAATCCCTTTCCAAGGGATTTTAAAGAAAGTTTGAGAAGATAACACAAATAAGGAAGGACTGCAGACTTCAGATGATAAACAGCAGACAACAGAACCTGGATGCAAGCAGCTTTAATCTCTGGCTGCATTATTACCTACATAATTTCCACGTAGAAGAAAAGCCAGATAAAATGTGATTGGAAGATCAGCCTCAGTTTTTGAAACTAAAGCAATTGCAAACTACAAGAGACTAACAAATTTAATGATAGAAGTACCTCAACTGAATCAATGAGACATGGAAGAATTGTCTTTGCAAGCGGGTTTTTGCAATAATCAGATATCTTCTGACAAGCACTGATGAGAACATTAGCCATGCACAGACGAAAGGAGTGGGGAATTGGTGCCTCAGTTTCACAGTTCTCATCACCCAACTTCGACGCAGGTTTAAGTTCTCTTTTATCATTTATTAATAGCTGGATTGCATATCTAAGGATATAGGGTCTCGAGGCAGCATCCCCTACAATTTGACCAAAGAGTTGATATTTGCAGCATTATGTAGAATAAATATTCATATCAAGAAAAAAATACCGACCAGGATTGCTTTTCTTCCCAACAATGTTGCTCCTCAACGAGGTGCGGTCTTTAAACAATTCAGGAGCTTGCAACTGGGCACATATCATCAATGCCAGACAATCAATGCACCCATGTTGGGCTTTGGAAACTGAGACATTGAAGGATTAGTACACATTTCTTCGGCTGGGTTTGGGGGGGAACTAATGAATTGCATGGTTGAGTACCTTCATCACCATCAAACGAAGGCCAAAACAGAATCACTTCTATGGTTCTCGGGATTTCAATAATAAAAGAATGCACAAGTGATTCCTTTCCTCTTACCTAGAAACAAGAAGAAACCTTCACTTTAAACTGCAGCTTGAATGGAACACGTGCTTAGATTCATAGCAGAAGATGACCACAGAAACTCTACAATACACCATATTGGCAACAGATATCTACCAAGAAGAAAAGATAGTTACCACAAGGGATGTACACAGTGAAAACAGGCAACCTTTAATCTTCAATGTATCTTGAGAATCTGCAGCATGTTCTAATTGTGAGCAAACAATTGGAAGCAGAACCTAAAGAACCAAAAGGCCAAAAAGATAAAATCCCTATATGAAGATTAAGGAAATATGCAAAATCCCAGAATATGTCAAGGAAAAATGAAGTGATAACAGATAGTTAAGTAAAGTCATTGCTGTGTACTTCAGGATGAATACATCCACAAAGCTCAGCAGCAAGTTTTCGTACACATCTTCAAATTCAAACTTACTAAAGGCCCTGAAACAGGGAAAGTAATAAGACATCATGAGATTTTAGATCAGAAAACAGAAGTTTTAATAATATTTATTTTCAAGGGCTGACCTATGCAAGAGGAAAGTAGCAATACTCGTGTCATCAATGCTGCTGACATCACTATATTCTGCAATAGAGTAAAAAATAGAACAAGCAAAAGACATATGCATAAATACAGATTGTTTTCCTTCAGATAAAAAAAGGGGGAGTATAAAATTCAAGCAATTACCACTTTATACCCACATATCACATTCTCGTGAATAAATAGAATGTACAGAATTTAATTTTTGTAATAAATCACAATGCAGTTGAGTCAATCAGATCTTCATTCCATAAAAAAAAAAAGTTGAATATAACACTTGGATTGTCATAAGAAGAGAAAAAATGATGACCTTACAGCAATTACAAATCGTACCATGCATAATACCCTGATTATGAAGTCGGCCATACATGACAGAGGAATTTAGATCATTAAATACTCTCAACGGAAGCCACCTAATTACGAGTAAGGGACAAAGTTGCTCAAACAAAGATTGCTGCATTGTCATGGAGTCATCACTTGTACAGGTTCTTGTCTCCCATCCAGAGAAGAAAGCTTCGTCAATCATGCTACAGGGAAAATTTTGAGCAGTCAAAACAAGAAAACAGTGTGATCAACATGGAATTGTTCATTTCAGATGTCATGCAAAATGTGTTCCATGCAACAGGATTTTATCCAAGACATAAATTAATCTCCTTAATGACCCACAAATGGATAAAAGGAAACATTGTATTGAAGTAGAATAGACTAGCCTCTTGGCTTCTGGAAATTATTTCAATAAATTAAAAGAAAATAATGAGTGAAAATTTACAATTAAGTTGATAAGAAAAACAATCACAATCTCCTAAAGAATAAAACTGCAGTTTGCAACTACATAGACTCTTTTCTCTCCAGTAAAAATCATTTAAGGTAAAGGAAACGTAATAATCAAACCATGTTAAGTTATTGCAAAATCAATCATTATTGGTCAAACAAACGACAGATCTCAAGTATGTGAAAAAGTTTGTCCCGGAGTGTTGAATAAGTGTTTATATCCCATACAGACTCAGCCCTTTTGTTAAGGTGTTCATGCTAGTTATTTTTCAAAAAAAAAGGTGTTCATGCTACTTAGCTTATGATAAAATTTAACATACTCTAACCGAATACTAGAAACCAGTTATTCAATACATTGAAAAAGGTAAACTGGCAAAGAAGATTTGTTATTTTTAAGTTTTATGTGCCCACACTTTCTATTTCTTGGTGGTTCCACCATGTATTCTTTGTTTGATTGGCTGAGACACATTATAAAGAAGTCTCATTAGTTAGGTCACCCATTACCAATATGTACATCTACTTTTACCACTCCCAACGATTCTTTTGACTCTCATTTTTTCTATTGAACATCTTGCTATTAATTAAAATCTTTCCCATTTCCCTAATTTTAATATTCTCTACGTCTTTCCACACCTTGCTTACAGTTCCTAGCTGCCCACTCTATTCCTGCCATGCCTTCCCTGACTGAGATCAAACCTACCCTCCTTTATGGGAACAGTTCCTTCTCTTACACATGCTTTTCCTATCATACTACTTGCTTACTCTCCTATTACACATTCCAGCTCCTCAAGAATAGTCATCTCCCATGGCTTCAATGCCATTATCCTTACACAATATACTTCATTCTTTTTGAAGTTAAACAAGCCTTTAGAAAGCTATGAAAAAATGCATGCTGTTATGAAAATAATTTGGACAATTATGTGCTTACACTTTCTGTCCTTTCATCTGCAACAAAACTCGATGAAGGACTACATCAGCGGCTTCTGCTAACTGCTCATTTATGTGACTCAGAAACCGGACAATAGTAGCATTTGATGGCACTGCAAACATGTTGTCAATCATGGGTCCAATCAAGAAGTTCCAGTCTCGAACCTAAATATGTCAGAAAAACCAGACAGTTAAAATATTCAAATACTGGGGCAAAAATGGACCTCCAACCATCTGATTTCATGGACATGCATACAAGGAAACAGATGAAAATCATAAGCATGCATGCAGAGAGGAGCTAATGGGTCAGGCAATTGTTTTCATTGTCAGGTAGTACAGAACCAACAAAAGGAATAACATAGTACACGTGTCACGCCCATTTTGTGGTGAAGGGCGGGCCAGCTCGATGGCAAGGGATTGAGGCTCGAGAGTAGGTGAGCCAGTTCGAGTATGGGCAAGCAACAAGGCCTGGGACTCTGATTCGGTGCCAAGACAGCATTGTGGCTCGAAGGCATTGGCACCCGGAAGCAGACTGGGCACGCGGGCCAGAAGGAAAAGGGTGCACAGCAGAGCAGGCAGACTTGTGCGAAACTGTGGGGCGCAGGCTGCCCAGGCAGTCTGTCTGATGCGCGGAAACCACTGGCCAGCCCAGGCCTGCGGGGCAGCCGTTGCCTACCGTTGGGAACAGTGGCTGGGGCACGTCAGGAGGGTTGAGCAGGGCTCAAAACAGCCCCTAGCCATTAGGAATGGCCTTGTAACTGCTCCAAGGGGTCTAAGGCTTATAAATACCACTTGAGCCCCCTCATTTGAGGCTAATGACTCATGTACTTAAATTCTATGAAATAAAAGCTCTCTCTTTGTTCCCAAGCTCTCTCTTCTTGCTTGTGTTGCCATAAACGATCCTAACTTGTTCCAATTGAGAAGGCTGCTAGCCTTTCTAAGAGCCCTTGAGTTAGGCAAAGGCTAGGCCGCACGGGTCAAGAGAAAACCCCTGTGACAAACGCACCACATTGAAGTCAACAATTGGACTAGCTCAACCCAACCCAAATCAAACATGATTTCGAGCCAGTTGGCCCAACTACACACATCCTTTTTTCCCACTAGGCCCAGTCCAGGGCCATATTCTCTTAAACCAGCAAGGCATATAAATTATTTTGGAATTCAAAAAGTATTAAACTTGATTGTCCAAAATTTGAGCTTTGTTTGATTGAGTGCTAATAACACCTCAGCTATCATCATGCACAAGCATCTTTGGTTACATTTATGAGTGCACTAAACACACATGCATGCTGCATGTGCGTGAGAGAAAGGGACCTCAAATTTTAGGACATCATACCACTATGCCATCCCTCTATTCCCTTCTCCTTCCATGGCCATAATTCAAATGCTATAAATGTTGCGAGTAGTAAATATGCCAGGAAATTGTTTCAGCAATTTCAATTAAAGTTGCAACCAAGAAGTCTTTATGTCAGGAAGAGAAAGGGTAAAAATGACAAAGCAAATAAAATCTTAATGGAATTAAATATTAGGCACAAACAATCTAAAATTTTAGCAAAGGCCAAGATTAAAATAGTAGGCACAACTAATGACAACAAAGAGACACATTTTCTCGCTACTTGGCCACTAATGATCTAAAGAAGATCAAAAGACATAAGATGCACATAGAAAAATTTTCCCCTAGTGCAGGAAACGCCATGCAGCCACTGTGCACACACACTTCAACCCCCTTAGATAACATATTGAACAGAATCTGCCTCAAATATGCTTGGATATATATATGACAGATACTTAAGATTAAAAATAGTGATTTGTATGGGATATGTCGGAGATAAAAGGGTATAAGGCAGAAGACTCAGCCTATCCCACTCAACGCTTAGAATAGGTGTGGATATTAGGCTCAATTTTGAGCGAGACTAGGAGTGAGTTAACCAAACAGTCCAAATAATTAAAATTTTTCTTCCCTTGAAGTATAGTCAAGTTCCTAGGAAACCAGACTGTTCATTTTGCCTTGCTCTATTCTCACCTCTTTTCTTTCCCATTTTTTTATTCAGAAAACAAGAATTCACCATGATCGGAAATATGTATGTTTTTATGTCTGTATATGCCTATACGTATGTGTGTGTTTCTGTAGATAAAAATTGATAGGATATATGGATGTTTCCACATATGAAGTTATTACTCAAATCATAATTTTTTGAGAAAACCTGTGGCACAGCTCTAAAGTGTAGCACTTCACATGACTAGTCTCTGTATCTGTGCTTAAGAGATATATGGCATCCCAATGCATCACAAAAAGGGAAATATCATAGCAAAATATGCATCTAATGGATAGTAGCATTATAATTATAATTCTTACAGTTTTAGACCACTCCGGGATCAGTCTGAGCACCCTATCACAGTCTGTATTTGATCCTGCCACAAGCGTATAAATAGATGATAAACAAAAAAAATCCAGGGTAGTATTCTAGTCCAAAGAAACCAAAGAAACTTGCAAAGAAATAAAATGCTGAAGTTTGAATAGTTGAAACTTAATAAATTGACAAGGAGGTTAAAAGGAAAAGCAAGCAAAGAACAAGGAAAAAAATAACTGAAAGGAGATTTCAAAAATTCCTGTGTATTCAGAACCCAAACAGAAAATAAAACAGATATCAAATTGCAAAGTCCATTTCGAAAAGAAATACAACAAAATTTGTAGCTACACCCACACGCACACAAAGATTAGACAACTAGATTTCATAGCTCTTACAGGCTTTTAAAGTATTAATCAAATAATGCATCCTTAATGACCAAATTTCAGCAATTAAAGGAGTGAAAGCAATGCATAAACCACAGCAGTAGCACATAGTTTCTGAAACAACAGAATGGGAAGAAATGAAAATGTCAAGGTATGGCAAAGAAAAGAAAGTGCCACACCTTCCACTGTATGGGCTCCAGTTTCTGCATCAGCTAGACCCTGACTTAGGTTGCTGGAAGGAAATGAGATTAGTGGTAAGCAGGTGCAACAACTGTTTAATTTAACACAACTAAGAAGTAGAATTTGCAGATTATGAAGACTCCCAGTGTGTGTGCAACTCATCCTTCCTCTTGGCCAATAAAAATCAAGACTCCCAGTAAGCATGTATATACGTGCTCAGATTCTTGCACGTGTACACACACAAATTCATGAAGGAAAGAATACTTTTCTCGACATTCCTGATTAATTTTAAGGATTGTGGGGATAAAATGTTAAGGAAGAAAGCAAGGCACCTAAGACTGTCAAGCAGCATGAACACAACTTAAGGTTTCGGATTATGCTGCTTGAGAACTCTAACAAAGGCTTCAGCAGCTGCCGGTTGTATCTTTTCATCTGATGAGCAAA
>NW_018397259.1:2086844-2087295 GCF_002168275.2 Theobroma umbraticum | reverse complement strand
TAATGCAGGCAACACAAATGATGGGTCTGCAGAAAGCAGTAATTCAGTTATGCAGGATAAAAGAGGCAAGAACAAAAGAAGATTTTTGTCAAGGTACTAAAGCATTTGATTAATTGCAAGAAAAATTCCACAAGAAATTACATAAAGCTCAATTTCAAACCAGTTGTAGAACATACATATGGCATTAGAAAAGAATTTAGTACTAATATGTTGTCTTCACAGCATTTCTTGTTTTCAAGAAGGGTTAATTACATATTTGGCACTCGAACTATAGTCAAATGTTCAATTTGTTACCTAAAGTTTAAAAACATGCAATGTGGTACTCGAACTTTGCTTCTGTTTCTAGATCACATATTCTGTTAGTGGAAAGTGTGGCGTGGCAATGCCATGTCATTGCCAAACCATCACCATGTCATAGTGTCACGAGGCGGTTCTTCAGACCACCCACCGT
>NW_018397259.1:2086213-2086834 GCF_002168275.2 Theobroma umbraticum | reverse complement strand
ATTCGACCCTTATCCAGGTACTGGAATCCAAGTCAGCCTTGGTGCTCAGCACGCGCCCAGCAAGCACTCAGCACACCCACACGCAGCACACTGCTTTCCGGTTAGCCAGCACACGCACACGCACACAGTAGGCCTCAAGCCAGCAAGCACACTTACAAAAAAGGAAAGAGGAGAAAAGAGAGGAGAGTGCTGGAAAAAGAAAAACTGAGAATGTATTGAATGAATAATTTACACAATCTACAAAGACTTATTTATAGGTAATTTCCCTCCAAAAGAGTTCCCTCTAAAAGAATTTCCTCCAAAACATTTTTAGGAGGGAAGCTAAAATTCCAGCAGCTCAGGCCATTAAAAGGGCTGGTGTAGTGGGCCGGTATCATCTTTGGCCTCCTAGTGGGTCTAGGCCGCGCACAGGCTGTGTGCCTGAGCTCTGGCGAGTTGGTGCGCATGGAGCTCTTCCATGTGCTCCTCCTGCACATCGAGGCGATCACGCATCTCGCCCACTGTCACTTCCACTCTTGACAGTCTAGCGTCCAAACCAGGAACTAAGTTTCGTGAGGTAGACTTTGTCCTTCAATCGACACGCGTTTTTCTTATCTCGAGAGTGTTTTTCGGCATACTTGA
>NW_018397259.1:2084538-2086113 GCF_002168275.2 Theobroma umbraticum | reverse complement strand
CAGATTTGGCCATGAAGTTGATGCATAGTAAGATTGGTATAGGTTATGATAGAATGGGCAGCATTAAAAGGCGAGTGAAATTCCGGATTCTTGTTGAAATTTGAGCAAGTGCTTTGCCTTTGTTTCTTATTGTATAACACAAAGGTGGTCTCGTTTTATTATCTAAACTGATGGACCTGATCCTGAACAAATGCTTCATCCTTGTCCTTCACATAATTCGGTTTAAGAACTATCACCTGCCTGTTCGTTTAACTAGATGGCAGTCAAGTTATCCTTGTCCTTCATCCAATTCTGTTCAGCTGCTAGGACCATCCATTATGTTATGCTGCAAATCCTTGGGCATGCATCCAAGGTATATACTTGGTCACTCCTTTAGAAGAATTATTTCAAATATAATATGTAGAAAATTTGCCCGTAAACACAACCGCACCTGATTCCGGTATTGCCATAGATGTATGCTAGACGGTGCACTTTTGAATAGTGTTCATCAAGTTGTGTCTCTATATCTAAAGACTTTGGAGATTTTGCATTTGACAGATCTGTGTTCCAAATGGTATAATATTTCATACTAAAGCCAAATTTTGGAATATCATCTAGGACCACATGTAACTTAATTTGCACAAATAACTTTATATAACTTAACTGCAATTTTTTAGTTGGTTCTCTTATATGAATTGTGTAGAAAATGCTGCACAAGCAAATATTTTTTGTGTCAAGAGAGGTAGCCGAAGTTTTCCTTATCACTGTTATCCTTTTCTGAGGTAGCATTTGGTATCATTTTCAAGATCTCCTTGGTGATCTTATTATCAAGGTAACCTTTTCACGGGTGAGTTAAGATTATCACGTTTGGTTAACAATTATCAATTATTGGGATTAAGGATCACCATGTTTGGTATCACGTAAAAATCAAATGACATTTTTACAAAATAAAAGTTAGTAAGATGAGTAACTTTAACCATTTTTACGTTTTACCTTCATTGAAAACCTCATCAACCACCAGATGATGATTTTTCCTTTCCCATCCCCCTCCCTTAGGTGGAAATGTGCATGTACATGTTTCCTAGGTGGACACACAGGGAGGGCTTCCGGTTAAAATTAGCAGTCAACACTATTAGACACATTCAATTTGCTCTCTGTTGCTTTAGAAGCTTGAAACTATTTGAAAGAGTAATATTAAAGGAACACTTACTGTGAAATTTTTTCAAAGATGCATGTTTGTTTGGATATCTGATCATGTTTAGTGTGGCAAGAATTTCTAAAAAAAGGCAACGTGGTTTTGATTAGAGCTGTTTAGTGTGTATGCTTATATTTCTTTGATAGCATAAAATCTTGTCAGGTACTGTTTGTGGATCATGTTTTTATAGCATTATGATATTAATTATTTGGTGTTAAGTCTGCTTTGGTTTGATAAATTTGTTTAGCTGCTGATGCCATAAAGGGGATTAAAATGTAGTACTACACAAGCAACCAGGATAAGGGGCATGCTGAGAGCAAGGTTGATGGTATAGAAACCATAAAGTTTTTCCTGAATTGCTTATGCCTTCTTCTGGGGTGTTTTGATGGGAAAAAATTTGA
>NW_018397259.1:2082919-2084438 GCF_002168275.2 Theobroma umbraticum | reverse complement strand
CCATGCACACCAACCCGCCAGCGCCCAAGCACAGCCTGTGCGCGGCCCAGACCCACTAGGAGGTCAAAAATGATACCGACCCACCACACCAGCCCTTTTAATGATCTGAACTGCTGGAATTTTAGCTTCCCTCCTAAAAATATTTTTGAGGAAAATATTTAGAGGGAACATTTTTGGAGGAAACTCTTTTGGAGGAAAATTGGCTATAAATAAGCCCTTGTAAATTGTGTAAATCATTCATTCAATACATTTTCAGCTTTTCTTTTTCCAGCACTCTCCTCTCTTTTCTTCCTTTCCCTTTTCTGCAAGTGTGCTTGCTGGCTTGAGGCCTACTGTGTGCGTGTGCATGTGCGTGTGTCGACTGACCGGAAAGTAGTGTGCTGCGTGTGGGTGTGCTGCGTGCTTACTGGGCGGGTGCTGAGCACCAAGGCTGACTTGAGTTCCAGTACCGAGATAAAGGAACGAATCCAAGGTCACACGGTGGGTGGTCTGAAGAACCGTCCCGTGACAATAGAGTGGGGTTGGTTGTTGGGGAAATGTCAGACTTTCTGCTAACAGAATGTGCAGTCTGGTTAACCGAAGCAAAGTTTGAGTAGCAATGCACATTTGTAAACATTAGGTATCAAATCAAACTTTTGATTATAGTTTGAACACCAAATGTATGATTAACCCATTCAAGAAAAGTAGCCAAGGAAGGCAAATCCAATTATGTGGTTTGCCAAAATTATCGGAGTCACACAAAATAGTGTTGAGACTTATCACTAAATAATGTCAAACTAACCAATTGGAGGAAGCAAGTTGGATGTTTGTTCCCAGATTGCAGTTTCTTCATCTCCAAGGCACAAAAGTAAATTATTTGCTATATTTTGCCTGCAAAAGTAATAGGAAGAAGATCAACAAAGAGACTAAATAGTGACAACTCAAGAAATCACAAAATCATAGCATCTAAACTAACCTCATACCAGGTAGAATGACAAACTATGTGCTGCATCTGTCAATATGTGAATTAGTTCTGATATAAAATCAAACACATTCCTTCTCTGGATAGCATTTCCAGAAGCAAGGCATTTAAGAACTTCTTCAAGACAGTGACCATCAGCAGTTCTGGTGGACCATTAATCTAAGTCAGGTTTAAACCCCAAACATAGGCCATGAAAATTTATTCATGAGTCAAAAACTAATGAAGGAAAAATTAAAGAGGTTACATGGAACACTATTCTGCTACAAGCATAACAGCGGCTCTAGCTGCACCATCTCTCTTGTCAAGAAGGTGAAGCAGCAATGGTACCACAGCATCCATCTGCTTGGTGTCAGTTACACTGCTTCTAGACGAATGGTTTGGCTTAAAAATGACAGCCTTGAATATACTCAGAGCTCCATCTATTACGTCGCCATCATTGCAGTGAAGCTTGCCAAAATGCACCAAGAACAAAAAAACAGTGTGAGTATGTCAATAATAAGACACAATGCCCAAACAATAACCTAGATTTTGTGTGTTACAAAGAATGATAACAACATT
>NW_018397259.1:2080398-2082819 GCF_002168275.2 Theobroma umbraticum | reverse complement strand
TTCAAAAAAAAATGATGACATTTTAATGTAAAATATTTTGAATTCTATTCTCCTAGTATGGAATAGTTAATACCATGACCGAGGTGGTATTAACTATTTCAAGATTTAGGGAAATGTCTATTCTTTCTTTTATAAACATATGAAGAGAAAATTTTTGAAGAATAGAGAAAAGTTTGGGTGACCTTATCCAAAGGTCTAAACACTAAACACTCATCAAATTTTTGTTTTAAGAGATGTTATATTTCATGAGCATATGTTTTGTTTCAAAAATTTCAATACTAATTCAAATATTCTTACTTTTTGACAAATGTATAGGATTCATCCATGTCATAATGCCATTGATGATTCTATCCAAATAAGTTGAGCACCCTAACACTTTGTTAATGGTGAATTCATCATTATATTGTCATTTTCATTCTGACCTTGAAAACCCTCCTGTTAAATTTCCCAACCAACCAATTTTGTTTCTTATCTAACTTTCCATGTTGAAAGTATTGTTGAACATTTTGTGGATGAGCCTCATACCAAGGGTATTGTATTTATAATTTCTTCATAGCCATTAGCTACACATAGAGAAAGTACTAGAACCAGAAAATACCAAAATGCTTGGATGTTTATCATCTATCTACTCAAACAAATTTAGTAACCCATCATCCTATTCATAAATTTGTTTCTTCAACTCAATTGTCTAACAATCATAAAGCCTTTACTACTTCTCTTAGCCAATTTTCAGAACCATATATGGTAGTCAAGTATTCTCACAAGAGAGCAACAATGAAACACGAGATAAAGGCTTTAGAAAACAATGAGACTTGGTCTATAGTTTCTCTTCCTAGTTTACCATAGGTTGTAAATGGATCTATAGGGTGAAGGTGAGAATTGATGGCAGTTTCAAGAGATATAAAGTTATGCTCGTGGCCAAGGATATATAGCTAACAAGAGGGTTTTGACTATCATTCTAGTGGGTAAACAAGTTTGAGTCGGTTGATTTAAATTGAATGTCTATCTTAAAACATAACAACATAAAAATAGATATTAAGCAAATTTTAAAGGTGGCAACAATCAAATATGCCCAAATTTCTTTTTGTTTTACCCCAATTATGATAACCAAAAGCCTCAAACTTTGAGGTATATGAACAAATTAGGAGTTAGGAATTATAGGTAGAAACAGATTAATAACCATTTATTTCCTCTTGCTACCTCACCAAAAGGATCCAACAAATATCATGTAAATGCAACAAAAGGTAGCATTTCTAGTATTCAAGGCAGGTTAAAGAAGAATAAGAAACCAGTTAATAGTCTGTTTCAATTTCTAGATAATCAATTAATGAAAGATCTCTGTCAAGTCCTTTCACTATCTCAAATTCAATGAGAAAAAGTGGAGATCATACACTCATGTTGTGGTCGAAAGATCCCACTTACAACCTCCTTTTAAACTCTGCCTTAATCCAGAATTTTGACTTGTTTCATCTTGCTTAAAATATCATTCACAGAACGCCGTTAGATAAGCTATGGATATTATTTAATTTTAATATAAATTTATTCCCATAGAAAGCAAATATTGATTAATATTGTTTCAAAAATAAACTAAAATTCAGCAATATGCATGAATATTACATACATGATATTCTAAATGAATAACCACCATTTTAATAAAAAAAAAAGTTAAACCTATTCCTTATTATTTCATTGTAAAACAAAGATGATCGTTTTTTTTTTTTGAACTATTTGAGGGAAGGGGATTTAGAAAAATCATGCACCCATTAATAAGTCAAATACTCAAATGCTGCTAAGAAGATAATTAGATACACATTTATATAATGACAAAGAATTAATGCATATGTAGCACTTTAACATTTAGTTCATTGATTGGTATATAATCTCTCTATCAAAAAGAGTAGAGTTCGAATTTCTCTTCTTCTAAATATAAAAAAAAATATTAATGCATATGTATGAATATTACATAAAATTCAGAAACATAGCATGGATATATTTAGAAAAAAAATGAAATAAAATCTGGCAATATGCATGAATATTACTTATCTGATATTCTAAACACATATGCATGACGGTAAAATATTAATGTATATGTTAACACAATTGTATAACTAAAAATGCTCATCAATGAAAATGATATATTGTTTTATAACAAAATTGTGTAATATATATTCTTTGCTCCTGCAAGTATACAAGTATTGAGATTTTCTAGTGAGACTTCTCTGGGGCTTTTAAGGTATCTTTTGTTAATTCTGGGTGCTACTTGTTGTATCCAGTATTTATAAAATGATTTTCTCTCCCTCTTTGTCAGGATCAATAATTCCTGTCCTGATAATTCTAACTCTTTGAATTTGGTGGAAGGAGGCATGGTTTTCCCTGTAAAAATTCTCTTGTAAGAAAATCGGGTAAAGAATTTGATTCTCC
>NW_018397259.1:2080186-2080298 GCF_002168275.2 Theobroma umbraticum | reverse complement strand
AATAATCAAATATTACTATTGTCAATAAATTATAAAGTATCAATATTTAAAAAATAAAATGAACTAAAAATAAATAATCATAATAACATTTAAATTATAAATAATATATTAA
>NW_018397259.1:2079472-2079954 GCF_002168275.2 Theobroma umbraticum | reverse complement strand
TATATTTTGTGAACCAAATGTGCAATTAAGATTTAATGTATATAGTTGTACACTTACACCGTATAAAAGAATATGGTGACATGGGGAATAAATTATTACAGTGATGGAAGCAAAGTGTTTGGTTTTCAATCAAACAACATTCTCTTCTTTCTAAGCCTTATTTAGCTAAATTTCTGCTTTTTCTTTTTGATAAAAAAGAAATGTTTTGTTATTATTATTATGAAAGAGTTGGTGAGCATCTTGCTTCATTGTTAGCACATTTATTATCATATTTAAAGATGTTGAACTCGAATTCTTTTATTTTTAAAATTATAAATATTAAAGAAGTGAATTCAAGATTTTGTACATTTTTCTCAATTAAAGAATGACAATATGAAAATTGATTTTGGAGTTGGACCAAACCATTTATTTTTAGAAATTAATTCAAGTTTCTGAGTGATACACATTCAACATTTATTTTTAAACCCTATCGCATTTTACTT
>NW_018397259.1:2075295-2079462 GCF_002168275.2 Theobroma umbraticum | reverse complement strand
TTAAAGTTATCCTTCTGTTAGTATATATGAAAAAGTTTTAAAGGAAAAAATAAGATATAACGTTTGAAAAAAATTTTAAAATTATCTTAAAACATTCAAATAAATTTTAACGAGGATAAAATATTGAAGTCAACATAAGGTCAATAAAAGCTGAGCTCCATAAACACTTTGAAAATATATACACCATAACCATACATACAGCAGCATTGGACCGACTATTATAGTAGCTCATGAAGAAGTTGGTAATGTTATTCTCTTTCCTAGCGGACAAAACACTCATAAAGAAGCTATGTAGAAGTTAAGCACGCTAGCAACTTTTTACATACTTGTTGAATGTCAAATGATGGATCAGTCAAAGAAATGTCTGAAAGTACACATCTTGCTTCTACTAATCCATCAGCTATGCTCTCCAAAATTGAATCTTCACCGCCCATGAGAGAAGCCATCAGCTTTGCACCAGCCATCCTTTCCTGATGAACAACAAGTGGCCAGTCAGCACCAGCTTAAATCAACTCCGATGCATTCCAACAAGTCAGGCGGGGGAATAAAAAACAAACACACTTGGGTAGGGAGGGGGATTCAAATGGAGTATTGTGGGATCTGTCAACTTTATTTGTCTTTTTTGCTTCATTCTAATTTACCATAACAATTTCCCTTCCAAATCAAGTCACATGCATAAGAGTGACATATTGAAAGTAAGATACTCAATAACATTGAATAAATCTACATAAACAAAAAAAAAAAAAAACATGCTGAAATTGTTCTGTACAAGTCAAATAGCGGTCTCCTCAGGATAAAAAGTGCAGATTATTGAATTTCCAGAGTAATGTTCTCTTTCATAGTATGAGATTACTGAATTTCTAAAAAAATATCTTCTCTTTCATTGTCTCAGATGACTATCAATTGGTTTTCAACCCAACTAGAATTCATGGCAAGGTATTTAGTTATGAAACAGCTCACATTCGCAGAAATAGCTATCTAAAAAGAATTGACCATAGTGAGGTTATGATACCATTTCTGATCCCTTTCCAAGGGATTTTAAAGAAAGTTTGAGAAGATCACAAGAATAAGGAAGGACTGCAGACTTCAGATGATAAACAGCAGAAAACAGAACCTGGATGCAAGCAGCTCTAATCTCTGGCAGCATTATTACCTACATAATTTCCATGTAGAAGAAAAAACCAGATAAAAAGTGATCACAAGTTCAGCCTCAGTTTTTGAAACTTAAACAATTGCAAACTACAAGATACTAACAAATTTAATGATAGAAGTACCTCAACTGAATCAATGAGACATGGAAGCATTGTCTTTGCAAGCGGGTTTTTTCCATAATCAGACATCTTCTGACAACCACTGATGAGAACATTAGCCATGCACAGACGAAAGGAGTGGGGACTTGGAGCCTTAGTTTCACAGTTTTCATCACGCGACTTCAACACCGGTTTAAGTTCACTTTTATCATTTATTAATTGATGGATCACATGTCTAAGGACATAGGGTCTCGAGGCAGCATCCCCTACAATTTGACCAAAGAGGTGATACTTGCAGCATTATGTAGCATAAATATTCATATCAAGAACAAAATACCTACCGGGATTGCCTTTCTTCCCAACAATGTTGTTCCTCAATGAGGTGCGGTCTTTAAACAACTCAGGAGCTTGCAACTCAGCACATATCATCAACGCCAGACAATCAATGCAACCATGTTGGGCTTTGGAAACTGAGAAAATGAAGGATTAGTAGACATTTCTTCGGGTGGGTTTGGGGGGGAACTAATGAGTTGCATGGTTGAGTACCTTCATCACCATCAGATGAAGGCCATAACAGAATCACTTCTATGGTTCTCCGGATTTCAATAATAAAAGAATGCACAAGTGATTCCTTTCCTCTTACCTAGAAACAAGAAGAAACCTTCACATTAAACTGCAGCTTGAATGGAACAGATGAGCTTAGATTCATTGCAGAAGACTACAGAAACTCTACAATACACCAAGAGGAAAAGATGATTACCACAAGGGAGGTACACAGTGAAAACAGGCAAGCTTTAATCTTCAATATATCTTGAGAATCTGCAGCATGTTCTAATTGCGAGCAAACAATTGGAAGCAGAACCTAAAGAACCATAAGGCAAATAAGATAAAATTCCTATATGAAGTTTAAGGAAATATGCAAAATCCCAGAATATGTCAAGGAAAAATAAAGTGATAACAGATAGTTAAGTAAAGTCAATGCTGCGTACTTCAGGATGAATGCGCCCACAAAGCTCAGCAGCAAGTTTTCGTACATCTTCAAATTCAAACTTACTAAATGCCCTGAAACAGGGAAAGTAATAAGACATCATGAGATTTTAGATCAGAAAACAGAAGTTTTGATAATACTTATTTGCAAAGACCAACCTATTCAAGAGGAAAGTAGCAATACTTATGTCATCAATGCTGCTGACATCACTATATTCTGCAATAGAGTGAAAAATAGAACAATCAAAAGACATATGCATAAAATACACTGTTTTTCTTCAAAAAAAAAAAGTGTATAAAATTCAAGCAATTACCACTTTATACCCGCATATCACATTCTTTTGAATAAATAGAATGTATAGAGTTTAATTTTAGTAATACATCACAATGCAGTTAAGCCAATCAGATCTTCATTCCATAAAAAAAAAAAAAAAGCTGAATAAAACACTTGGATTGTCATAGGAAGAGAAAAAAGGATGAGCTTACAGCAATTACAAATCATACCATGCATAGTACCCTGATTATGAAGTCCACCATACACGACAAAGGAATTTAGATCATTAAATACTCTCAACGGAAGCAGCCTAATTATGAGTAATGGACAAAGTCGCTCAAACAAAGATTGCTGCATTTTCATGGAGTCATCACTTGTACAAGTTCTTGTCTCCCATCTAGAGAAGGAAGCTTCATCAATCATGCTACAGGGAAAATTTTGAGCAGTCAATACGAGAAAAAAGTGTGATCAACCATGGAATTGTTCATTTCAGATGTCATGCAAGTTGTGTTCCATGCAACAGGATTTTATCCAAGACATAAACTAATCTCGTTAATGACCCACAAGTGGATAAAAGGAAACATTGTATTGACAAGTAGAATAGACTAGCCTCATGGCTTCTGGAAATTATTTCAATAATTAAAAGAAAATAATGAGTGAAAAATTACAATTAAGTTGATAAGAAAAACAATCACAGTCTCCTAAAAAGTAAAACTGCAGTTTGCAAGTACTTAAGACTCTTTTTCTCTCTGGTAAAAATCATTTAAAGGAAACGTAATAATCAAAACATCAGTTAAGCTATTGCAAAATCAATCATTATTGGTCAAACAAATGACAGATCTCAAGTATGTGAAAACGTTTGTCCAGGAGTGCTGATTAAGTGTTCATATCCCATACAGACTCAGCCCTTTTTGTTAAGGTGTTCATGCTGCTTATTTTCAAAAAAAAAAAAAAATGGTGTTCATGCTACTTGTTTTCAAAAAAGAAAAGGCGTTCATGCTACAGCTTGTGATAAAATTTAACAGACTATAACCGAATACTAGATACCAGTTATTCAATACATTGAAAACGGTAAACTGGCAAAGAAGATTTGTTCTTCTTAAGTTTCGTGTGCCCACACTTTCTATGTCATGGTGGTTCCATCAGGTATTCTTTGTTTGATTGGCTCAGACACATTATAAAGAAGTCTCATTAGTTAGGTCACCCATTACCAATATGTACATCTACTTTTATCACTCAGCCAATGATTCTTTTTACTCTCATTTTTTCTATTGAACACCTTACTATTAATTAAAAGCTTTCCCATTTCCCTAATTTTAATATTCCCTACATCTTTCCAAACCTTTCTAACGCTTCCTAGCTGGCCACTCTACTCCTGCCATGCCTTCCCCAACTGAGATCAAACCTACCCCTCCTTTATGGGAACAGTTCCTTTTCTTGCACATGCTTTTCCTATAATACTACTTGCTTATTCTCCTACTATACATTCCAGCTCCTCAAGAATAGTCATCTCCCATGGCTTCAATGCCATCATCCTTACACAATATACTTCATTCTTTTTGAAGTAAAACAAGCCTTTAGAAGGCTATGAGAAAATGCATGCTGTTATGAAAATAATTTGGACAATTATGTGCTTACTCTTTCTGTCCTTTCATC
>NW_018397259.1:2074772-2074936 GCF_002168275.2 Theobroma umbraticum | reverse complement strand
TGTGGAGAGGAGCTAATGGGTCAGGCAATTGTTTTCATTGTCAGATAGTACAGAACCAACAGAAGGAATAACATAGTAGACGCACCACATTCAAGTCAACAATTGAACTAGCTCAACCCAACCCAAATCAAACATGATTTCGAACTAGTTGGCTCAACTACACA
>NW_018397259.1:2029922-2074430 GCF_002168275.2 Theobroma umbraticum | reverse complement strand
CATCCCTCTATTCCCTTCTCCTTCCATGGCCATAATTCAAATGCTATAAATGTTACGAGAAGTAAATATGCCAGGAAATTGTTTCAGCAATTTCAATTAAAGTTGCAGTCAAGAAGTCTTTATGTCAGGAAGAAAAAGGGCAAAAACGACAAAGAACATAAAATATTAATGGAATTAAATATTAGGCATAAACAATCTAGGATGTTAGCAAAAGCCAAGATTAAAATAATAGGCACAACTAATGATGACAGAGACACATTTTCTTGCTACATGGCAGTTAATGATCTAAAGAAGATTAAAAGACATAAGATGCACATAGAAAAATTTTCCCCTAGTGCAGGAAATGCCATGCAGCCACAGTGCACACGTACTTCAACTCCTTTAGATACCATATTGAACAGGATCTGCCTCAAATATGCTTGGATATATATATATATATATATATATATATATGACAGATACTTAAGATTAGAAATAGTGATTTGTATGGGCTATGTCAGAGATAAAAGGTTATAAGGTAGAAGTCTTAGCCTGTCCCACTCAATGCTTAGAATAGGTAAGGATATTAGATTCACTTTTGAGGGAGACTAGGAGTGAGTCAACCCAACAGTCCAAATAATTAAAATTTTTCTTCCCTCAAAGTATAGTCAAGTTCCTAGGAGACCATACTGTTCATTTTGCCTTGCTCTATTTTCACCTCTTTTCTTTCCCACTTTTTGTATTCAGAAAACAAGAATTCACTATGATCAGAAATATATATGTTTGTATGTCTACATATGCCTATATGTACGTGTGTGTTTCTGTTGATAAAAATTGATAGCATATATGTATGTTTCCATGTAAGAAGTTATTACTCAAATCAAAATTTTTTGAGAAAACCTATGGTACAGCTCTAAAGTGTAGCACTTCACATAACTAGTCTCTGTATCAGTGCTTAAGAGATATATGGCATCCCAATGCATCACAAAAGGGGAAATATCATGGCAAAATACACATCTAATGGATAGTAGCATTATAATTATAATTCTTACAGTTTTAGACCACTCCGGGATCAGTCTGAGCACTCTATCACAGTCTAAATTTGATCCTGCCACAAGAGTATAAATAGATGATAAACAATCCAGGGTAGTATTCTAGTCCAAAGAAACCAAAGAAACTTGTGAAGAAATAAAATGCTGAAGTTCAAATAGTTGAAACTTAATAAATTGACAAGGAGATTGAAAGGAAAAGCAAGCAGAGAACAAGGATAAAAATGACTGAAATGAGATTTCAAAAATTCCTGTGTATTCAGAACCCAAACAGAAAATAAAACACATATCAAATTGCAAAGTCCATTTCGAAAAGAGATACAACAAAATTTGTAGCTACTCCCACATGCACACAAAGATTAGACAACTAGATTTCATAGCTCTTACAGGCTTTTAAAGTATTAATCAAATACTGCATCCCTAATGACTAAATTTCAGCAATAAAATGAGTGAAAGCAATGCATAAACCACAGCAGTAGCACATTGTTTCTGAAACAACAGAATAGAAAGAAATTAAAATATCAAGGTATGGCAAAGAAACGGAAAGAGCCACACCTTCCACTGTATGTGCTCCAGTTTCTGCATCAGCTAGACGCTGACTTAGGTTGCTGCAAGGAAATGAGAGATTAATGGTAAGCAGGTGCAACAACTGTTTAATTGGACACATCTAAGAAGTAGAATTTGCAGTTTATGAAGACTCCCAGTGTGTGTGCAACTTATCTTTCCTCTTGGTCAATAAAAATCAAGACTCCCAGTAAGCATGTATTTGCATGCTCAGATTCTTGCACGTGTACGCACACACATTCATGAAGGAAAGAATAGTTTTCTTGATATTCCTGATTAATTTTAAGGATTGTGAGGATAAAAGGTTAAAGAAGAAAGCAAGGTACCTAAGACTGTCAAGCAGCATGATCACAACTTCAGGTTTCTGATTATGATGCTTGAGCACTCTAACAAAGGCTTCAGCAGCTGCTGGTTGTATCTTTTCATCTGATGAGCAAACAAGACGAACTAATGCAGGCAACACAAATGATGGGTCTGCGGAAAGCAGTTATTCAGTTATGCAGAAAGCTGTAATTAAATCATTACTCTTAAATACAAGAGGTAAGAACAAAAGAAGATTTTTGTCATGGTACTCAAGCATTTGATTAATCGCAAGAAAAATTCCACAAGAAATTACATAAAGCTCAATTTCAAACCAGTTGTAGAACATAAATATGGCATTGGGAAACAATTTAGTACTAATACGTTGTCTTCACAGCATTTCTTGTTTTCAAGAAGGGTTAATTACATATTTGGCACTTGAACTATAGTCAAATGTTCAATTTGTTACCTAAAGTTTAAATACATGCAATGTGGTACTCGAACTTTGCTTCTGTTTCTAGATTGCATATTCTGTTAGCAAAAAGAGTGGCGTAGCAATGCCATGTCATTGCCAAACCATTACCATGTCATAGGGTGGGGTTGGCTGTTGAGGAAATGTCAGACTTTCTGCTAACAGAATGTGCAATCTGATTAACCGAAGCAAAGTTTGAGTAGGAATGCACATATGTAAACTTTAGGTACCAAGTCAAACATTTGATTATGGTTCGAACACCAAATGCATAATTAACCCTTTCAAGAAATGTACACAAGGAAGGCAAATCCAATTATGTGGTTTGGCAAAATTATCGAAGTTACACAAAACAGTGTTGAGACTTATCACTAAATAAGGTCAAACTAACCAATCAGAGGAAGCAAATTGGATGTTTGTTCCCTGGTTGCAGTTTCTTCATCTCCAAGGCACAAAAGTAAATTATTTGCTATATTTTGCCTGCAATAGAAATAGGAAGAAGATAAACAAAAAGACTAAATAGTGACAACTCAAGAAATCACAAAATCATAGCATCTAAATCAACCTCATACCAGGTAGAATGAGAAACTATATGTGCTGCATCTGTTAATATGTGAATTAGTTCTGATATAACATCAAAAGCGTTCCTCCTCTGAATAGCATTTCCAGAAGCAAGGCGTTTAAGAACTTCTTCAAGACAGTGACCGTCAGCAGTTCTGGTGGACCATTAATCTAAGTCAGGTTTAAACCCCAAATAGAGGCCATGAAAATTTATCCATGAGTAAAAGCTAATGAATGAAAAATTAAAGAGGTTACATGCAACAGTATTCTGCTATGAGCATAACAACAGCTCTAGCTGCACCATCTCTCTCGTCAAGAAGGTGAAGCAGCAGCGGTACCACAGCATCCATCTGCTTGGTGTCAGTTACACTGCTTCCAGATGAATGTTTTGGCTTAAAAATGACAGCCTTGAATATACTCACAACCCCATCGATTACATCATCATCATTGCAGTGAAGCTTCCCAAAATGCACCAAGAACAGAAAAACAGTGCATGTCAACAATAAGACACAATGCCCAAACAATAACCTAGACTTTGTGTGTTACAAAGAATGATAACAACATTGGATGCTTAGCACTAAAATCCAGGGTATTATGGATGCTAAGATTGAGTACAATCAGTCAACTCATTTCCAAAAATGTTCAATAGACATAGCAACAGCCAGCTGGACCCATCCAGTCGTAAAAAACAGCAGGCTGAAGGCTGCAAATACATAAACCATTTTGGACAGCCTCATGACCAACCATTTGCAAAATAATTAGCACAAAGCAAACAGACTGCAAATCCCCCACATCTGCCTGCAGACAGTAAAAGCTTGTTCATACACAGCTTGTTTTGAGGAATTAAACCTACTACCTGTCACTACCTAGGGAAGGAGAACTTGAATGAAAGTATGCTGCCAAAGGGTTCTCATAGCAACAGACTAAATCATACTATCAAGTATAGGCATATTTGGACTCATGTTGAACTAACAATGTTTCTTCAAGACCTCATCTATGCTTACCTGTGATAAAAGGAGATGTGACATCTGCTTTCCATATTCTGCCACTATGCGTTCAAATTTTTTCCCATCAAAACGCCCCAGAAGAAGGCATAAGCAATTCAGGAAAAACTTTCTGGTTTCTATACCATCATCCTTGCTCTCAGCATGCCCCTCATCGTGGTTGCTTGTGTAGTACTACATTTTAATTCCCTTTAAGGCATTAGCAGCTAAACAAAATTTATCAAACCAAAGCAGACTTAACACCTAATAATCAATATCATAATGCTATAAAAACAAGATCGACAAACAGTACCTGACAAGATGTTATGCTATCAAACAAATATAAGCATGCACATTAAACAGCTCTAATCAAAACCACGTTGTCCTTTTTTAGAAATTCTTGTCACACTAAACATGAATTCAGATATCAAAACAAACATGCATCTTTGAAAAATGTTCCCAGTAAGTGTTCCTTTAATATTACTCTTTCAAATAGTTTCAAGCTTCCAAAGCAACAGACAGCAAATTGAATGTGTCTAATAGCATTGACTGCTAACTGTAACTGGAAGCCCTCCCCATGTGTCCTCCTAGGAAACATGTACATGCACATTTGCACCTAAGGGAGGGGGATGGGAAAAGAAAAATCAGCATTGCAAGAAATAACTTCTCAACAGAACTCAATTTTTACATATAGTACAACATGGCGGAGTGAGATAAAAGGGCAAGGGAATGTGAAAAAACTGCTTGCTCGAAGATGAATTTTAGATTCGTTAACATGTTTATAAGGTATCTCACTCACCTCACAATATTATTAAGTCGTGAGGAAAAGGAGTGAACTTGGAGAAGTTAAAGAGAGTTTCAAGTGCTTTACCAGTTGTCAAGCTCTTTTCTACCTTATTGAACCAACAAATCTGTCTACAATGACATGCTCAACAAAATCTTCAGTAAGACTTGACAAACTGTACATCCCAACCTCCTTTATTTTCTGATTTTTTTCTTCATAGGTCTTTTTTTTTCTTTCCTTGTTTGATTAAAAGAAAGACAGGCATCTTTAAAAGGTCACTTCTCTTCCTTAATAAAAAATAGGATGTGTTTCTTATCCTATATTTGGGCTGTCAACACCAAGAAACTAGAGGCACCTCCTAGGGCATTACCAAGATTAAATATATGTTGGCATGTTCTTCTGCATCATATGGTACTACAAGTGATCAAGATTGAAGATACCCTCCTAGAGGTAGATCAAACTAAAATTTGATTTTACACCAATAGGAAACCCAAGTCAGCCGGGTGCTAAAAGTGTTTTAAAAGATTATTTAGAGTGCCTACTCCAAGCACTCCTACAGTGGAAATAAACTTTTTACAAGGTAACCCTCATTATCTCACTCAAATCATGTGAACAAAAACCTCATCAAAATATAAATTAGAACAATTATAGGTTTATTCAACAAGCATAAAGCCATATCATCATAAAAATCATAAAATTATCAAAATTTAATATATCTCACCTGGATGCCTGACAAGTACTGGTCCAACATTTCCTTGTAATGCTTAGTAAATTTGTGATCTTCCAAGTGCAATAGCAGGCCATAATGCTTCCAACATGAAGAGAGTAGCAATGCTCCAGTCTTTTGTATCTTTGATCCTGTCTTCCAAGTTGGAAATGAACAAATCATGATGAATGTAACATTAGGCATAATTATACATAGATATGCTTAAAAGAATAATTAAGGTATAGGACCTGCCTCATCTTGAAGGCCACCATAATGCACTTTTATCTCCTGCAACCACTTAAGCACCTGCTCCAATCCTTTAGCATGTAATGGACGACTTTTTCTGCTCCACTGTAGTGCATAGTAATGCATTAACATCCTATTTTGGTTTTTTGGAGTATACATGTAATGGTTCATCAGACAATGTAACAGAATAAGAGAAGAAATTTACATACAGTGATCAAAATTAGCTGACTTATCAAATAAAACCTTTAATAAAACAATTGGGGCAAATATTAAAAGTTTCCAGTTGAATCTAATGATACTCAAGAAAACGTTGAAAAGCTAAAAGGTCAATTTAGTCAACTACTTGATAATTATATCATGTTCCTTCTATAAATAAATGATAAGACAACTCCCCCAGAAGAATTCAAACAGGATACTAGCAGGGAAAAAATGAAGAATATCAAGAAGAAGACTAAATAGAGGCTCTAACAGTTCTTTGAGCTTCAATTGTTGAAGATAAGGTACATCAGAAGGTTGGAAAGTTCAAGTTAAAGGAAATTAAAGAACCTAAAACAACATCCCAATTGACCACAGAGAGCACAAAACTCAGAGAAATAACATTGCCAGAGACAATATCAGAAAAAAGAAGTCCTGTAATATAGAAATCTCAAAATATCCTATCTCGCTTTCGGACAAGAGTGTCTAGAAACTAACTCGGGAATGACAGTTTCAAGGGCTAACAAAGAGCCATATTAATTAGTATATATGTAAAAAGCAGCAAAAGCAAAGAGTCCTCAAACAGGAGGAATAGTTTACCAGAATTATAAGGTAAGTTCTCCTTCTTTCTACATACCTATCAAATCATCTAACCTATTGTAAAGGAAGCCTTACACCTTCACATAGTCAAAGTAATAATCTCCCTAGGTTGTCAGGATACTGGAACTGTTACTTAGAATTTTTAAACTTCAACTGCAAAGCTATGTTGAATGCACGCTTTACAACCTATATACTAATGTATTCAAGTTCATTTCCTCCCAAAATTCTAAACCAAATTTTTAAAAGAAGATCAATCTGCTCATGATATCATTCTTCACTTTCACTTGGGTAATTTGTTAGCATTTGGTTTCCTGCTGATGGTTGTTAACAGCCTCATTTGTCAGTTTATAAGTCAATGACTTCTTTTGTTCTGTATCTGAAAAGTTCATTCCTAGCTCTCTTAACATTTGAGCATATTCTATGATGAAAACATTCCCTTACTATTTTTGCCATTCCCCAGTTGCTTTAAATAATGATTTTGTGGGATATACTACTATTCCTAGGCAACTTTTCCATTTTCTCTAATCTCTTATGGCCAGGCTCTTCTTGCCAATGGGTAAAACAGATCTATAACAACTGAGAAATTAGTAAATTCATGAAACTACACACGTAGTGAATAAAAGCTTATTCAGAACACTCACCTCCAGTCATCTAATGAGACTTTTTGAGAAAGTAGAACATTTATTTTTACCCTCATATACTAAAAATTTAAATAAAAAATAGCAAAAACTGTGTTGAAGGAAAAGATAAAAAAACAAAAAATAGATATGAGTAGTCATTGGACCAAAAAATAAATAGCCAATGTCTAACACATACTGCAAGGAGTCTCTGCACTAAAAAAATGAGATCTTCTAGATGATCCCATAACAAAAACTCCACACCCCTGGTTAAAACTTCAGAAGATTTATGAGTAGCTTTCACCTTCCTCTCATCAATGCCAGATGCTGTTAAAGTAACCAGACAGTTTGATTCACTGGAGCTTAATGATTTAGGCCTGTTACTAAGAATATCGGGCTTTTTTGTCAACCCTTCTGTTAAAGCCAATAAACAATCTGCAGCAGCCACTGAAAGGCGTGAAGGTAGTTCAAATTTATCCTGCAAACTGCTGCAGAAACAAATGGCCAACAATGAGACAAATCTATCAAACGTAATATGAAGTTTTACATATGTTTTTTATGTGAAGAAGAATAAGAAGAAGAAGGTTGCTATTAGTATTACCAACCAGCTAACACTTAGATGCCTAATTTTCTCATCCAACATATCAGAACAAATTCAAGCTCAAAGACCAACAACTTAATGAAAGGCAAACTAATTCATATTATATGCACAAAAGCAACCAATAATAACCATTTAATCAAATCAGGAGTATTTACTCGATGCCAACAGAGATGAAATTGAATAATACCTTCCCCTATGTACAATATACGATAGATGTGGAATACAAGTGCAAAGTATCTTCAACAGAGCATTGTATTTCTCCTTTATTCCTGAGTTATTTGGGGAGAAAAGAAATTCATCAATTTTCAATGAATAAAAGCACAATTCACAATTATACTAAAGATTATTCTAGACAGACTTCCCAGCAGAAATATGCTAAAAGAACAGTAAAATTAAAAATATTTTTAGAAAAAATAAATTCTAATGAAACAAAAATACAGAATATAAGGTTGTGCTTGTTGCATTTCAAAAATTAAAAAAAAAAAAAACAACAAAGGTTGTGTTTGTTCATCACCTTTGCTACTTCCTTTTTGCTTATTTAAAAGTTGCTATAAAGCAAAAGCAAATGATAGAAAGAAAAACTATAATTAATTATGTAACAAATGACTAAAATGTAACACCCATTCTAACATAATTGTTTCATGTAAAAGTAAAACCATGCATCTTGTTATTAAAATATTACATTTTTTATTTTTTATTTTTCAAAAATATTTGTGCGTGTACCTAAATGCATTGTTTGCTTTTTGCTTTGTAAAGCAAAAAGCTAATAGTAAAAGCAAGAGGCAAAGAGAACACAAGTTTTTCAGCAGCCCCCCGAATTTAACTAAAACTCCAAAAACATAGCTACACAAACATTCTACACTCAAAACAGATACTTAATAGAGACAACTTAAATAGCAATAGACTACAGAATTTGTATTTTTACCATTTAACAAATACTGATCCATACTACTTTCATACTCCATGAGTCCCCGCACAAGAGTACACCAACCAAAAGCTATATACCGATCATCTTTCCTCACAATTATATTTGCAAGATTCATGGCAACTGCTTGAAAAAGAAGCTCATCTTGGAAGAGCCAATTGAGAAGTATCATAGGTTGACCGCCATGCTTCAAGTCCTTGTACTTCAATGACTGGCAACAAGGAATCAAACAAGTAAACCTCCCATTTAGTTAGTTCATTTCTTACTCACTTTCAACATCTAAATGCATAAATAAATAAATAAATAATCAAATTCAAGAAATTAAATTTTGCGAATAATAGAATGCATGATTTTATAATTATTTCAACATGAATTCTTTTTTTCTGGTAAACAAAACGCAAATAGCAGAATGAGGTAGAAAAAATAGCAAACCAAACAGGGTAACAAACAAATAAAAAGAAAAAAAAGAAAATTCCAAATTATAGAATTTTTTAAGAAAAAAAATAAAGAAAGGTTGTTTTGTTACGTGTTCGATCATGGGAACAAGAACCGCATCCAAAGTTTCGTCTCTCTGAGCCGCATCTTTGACGTACTTGTGAAGAAACCAGAGGCATTCATCCATAGAAACTGCAAATTTCAACATTTAAAAAAAAAAGTGTCAAAATGTATTGTACAGGAATGTAAATTTCGTATGTTAGGTGTTACCGAGCGAGGTTTTGTTGGAGAAGTCGGGGGAGAGGCGAGAAACGGAGTGGTGGAGCTTTTTGGGACGGGCGGTGAGGAGAGTGCTCATGGCTCTGCCGATTGTGAACGAAACCATTGATTCTGCACCTGATTTCCATATTAGCTGTTCTTCTTGCTCTTCCCGTCGCTCCATTTGAGTCAAGTTAGATGGAAATTTTGAAGCTCTTGATTACCATGTAGGTGGTGGAAGAGTGAAATCTCCACTTGTAAGGGCTGGAGAAAAAGAAAACTAGCGTGTTCCAAGAAATATGTCGCAACTGGGGAGAAGCAAGACTGTTTCATTCTTTCTGAGAGTATTTATTTATGGGGCCTGGTACAAACACTCTAGTTTGGGTCATCAGATGGGCCTCAAAAGTCTTAAACCATTCTTTCTAGACGAACCTGTCATGGGACTACTTTCTTCACTTTTTTGAAAAATCAAAATTATTAAATATTAATTATACATTCTGTATTTTTTAAAAAATTTTATGCCCTACGTTGATCTGTAAAGTAAAAAATTAACAATAAATTTACAGAATATAATGAAATAAGATTATTAATAAAAAAAGTTAACTTTCATTATTATCTTATTACAAGTATGTTTGGTTTTTTTTAATTTAAAAGTTATTATAAAATTTTTATGAAAAATAATAATTTTTAAAATTAATTTAAATATATTTGATAAATTTATTTTTGTAATTTTTTTATAATTAAATCGTTTCACAAATTAATTTATATAATTTTTAATTTTAATTAAAATTACCATAAAAAGTATTTAATAAATAATTTTTTACTAATGACAAATTTTTTTATTTACAATGAAAAAAATTAACTTTATTTTTTAATTTATTTAAAATAAATTTTTAGAAATATGAAAAATATTTTTATATAATATAAAATTTATAATTAATAATAAATTATATAAAATAAAAAAAATAATGTTGAAATTATTTTTTGAATTAAAAAATTCTTTTAAAAAAAAGACGTGTTTAAAAAAATAAAAGAAAACTTCTCCCTTCGGCTTTTTTGAAACTCTTTTTTTTAATTTTATTTTTTAAAAAAAATTCAAACTTTTTAAGGTATAAATAAACTGAAAAAGGAAAACCAGAACAAAGCACTATAAATGCATTTCCTACCAATTAAACATTCAAAGAGAAATTTGAATTTGCCCCTACCAGATTTAAATTTTTTTATTTTTTTTAGATTGTTGGTCTTTTTTTTTTGTTTTTAGTATACTTTTTAGAAAAAACTTACTATAATTTTGATCATCTATCCCAAAATCCAAATGGTCCATCAAACCAATTAGCAATTTAACCTACCAACCTGATTAAAGAATCGAACCTCCACTCCAATTAATAATCTTGACTTCAAGCTCAATTAATTAAGCCACTGGCTCGAATTAAAAATAAATCCAAAAAAAGCTAAAAAATAGAAATGGGATCAACTGTCACCGAAGCAACCATATTAGGAAAATTGAAACAAAATGTTCAGATGACAGATGAATAATTACAAGAGAATAAATAAGACAAAAAAAAAAAACACCAAATCTGTAAACTGTACGAGTACAATTTCTTTGTCTTAGTGATTGGCATGAAAGTACCAACTCATTGCCAAGAAGACAACCAACCCCCAATACCCACCTAATCAGCATCACTCTGAAAGCTACCAAAAGAGAGCAAAAAATGAACATTACAAAGCAATGGGTTGGCCTTCAGAAAGAAGGGAGAACAACAGGAGGCATCAGGATCTGTCGTTAGATTGAGCACCAAAAGCCAATGCAGGACTTGGTCTTGGCCCTCTGGAAACAAAATGAAGAAATAAATCTCTTAGACAGGTATGGTTACCAGTCAAATAACCTGCCATAAAAAAACCATTCAAAGAATACATAAGGGAAAGGTAGCGTTACATGTATAACACCACCTACCAGCAGAATCGTAGTTATATTTTGCAGTTCAAAGACACATGACAAAACTGAACTTTAAAACCGTCTGACCAGGAAAATTCAGAAGTTGAAGCTAGCAATAGTTAGAGAGTAATAAAGTTTTACAGATCAATTGTAGAACTTCAACTTTCAATCAATTCATCCTAAAGCTATACTGTATATATAGAGGTCAGAGTAAGATTATACAGGATAATTAACATCTGTACAAATTACAAAATAATATCATGCCTTCGAAGACATAAGTATAAACCCATGTTTATAGTAACCATAGCCAAGTGATAAAAGAAAAAACAGAAGTTGATCCTCAGTGAGCAAACAAACGGCTCTATAGAAGCCTATAGCTAAGGAGAAACCTTAAGTTAGGCATTTCAATGCGCAGCAAAACTGCTCTTCAGAAGGATTACGACTTGAAGCAGATAGCCTTCCAACAGCCTCACTAATAAAATCCCGATGAATATGAGCAGAAATGAGCTATTTCTGGCCTACAATATGTTGAATAACACTTAATTGGTGACATAAATAGTTTACGTTGCTGTTTAACTAGGATTACTAATTAATCCAAATAGTGTGGAAAGAACTATGGTTCCAAACAGCTACTAACTAGGATATGCAAACATGGCCGATAGCCTGATACACTAATATTTGACAGGCATTCAAGTTTGTTAATTTTTACCTTTACAATTGTTTATGACCTTAGCAGCTCATTGAATTTGCCTCAAAAAATCAAGTTGATGAATCCATGCAACACAATGTAACCAACCACGGAAGATAAATAACAAAGAAAGAAAAGAAGTAAAGCTACAATAACATAAAATGGCATCCAGCCACACCACTGGTCAATGATCAAGCGGTACAAATTCAAAAATAGCATAGTAAGCATCAAGATAACTATTAAAAAAGGTAAATGGGATGCAGTGTGCTCTAGTGATCCTTAATCAAACATGACATAAAGAAAAACAGACAAGCAAATTTTTAAAGATAAAAACGAAGTTTTTCTTTGTCTTTTCCCCTTCTCGTTACAAAATTTTGTAAAGGTAAAATAAATATCTTAGAGTTTGTTCACCAGTAGTCACACAGGAGCATTTGCCATCCACAAAAAATGATTGAACCGGTTGTTATTCAGTGCAATATACTCTTCATCTTTTTCCACTTCTTGTTTCAAAAAATTTGTTAGGTGCAATAAATGGTATCTTATACATTACAATTCATTCACCAATAGTCACCACAGGAGCATTTTCCATCCTCAAAATGATGGAACCGGTTGTTATCTCTCACAATAATTACTCTTCCGGAGCACTTGGACATAAACTTGATTGCTGTATGACAATCACCACAGATGCGTAAGTTCTTCATAACCCTAATTGGCCTATCTGGTGCAAAGGTAATGAGCCCAAATGCAACAGCTAGTCTTTCACTATGATATCTTATAGTCTGAATCTTTTCTTCACCATCTACTTCTCTCAGCACAAACCTTGTGTCTGCAACATAACCAACTTGCTCCATTTCCTCTCCTAATTCCTCTAATTTCTGATAAATTTCTTTAGTTTTTGCATGAGATCTATCCCCGGCAGCAAATGTGTGAACCTTGTTTCCCTCCTCAACCCAACTCAAACCTGTCTCTTTCTTAATCCCTAGGTCCCTAAGCATCTTTCTAGCTTTGGCTGCATCCTCATATCTCCCAGCAGCGGCATAAGCATTAGATAATAACACATGCAAACCTGAGCTGACAGGTCCTAACTCAAAGATCCTATCTGCAGCATAAGCTGCCAATTCAGTGTTCCCATGAATTTGACACCCAGTTAAAAAGGCTCCCCAAACGGATTCTGTTGGCTGTATGGGCATTTCCCTGATGATTAAAAGTGCCGCCTGCAATTTACCAGCACGACCCAACAAATCCACTAAAGAAGCATAATGTTGATCACCTGGCTCAATTTTATACTCCTTCATTAACTCAAAGTAATGTTGTCCCTTCTCAACAAGCCCTGCATGGCTACAAGCATAGAGCACACACAAAAACGTAATAAAATTCGGTTTGATCCCAACACCTTCCATCTGTTTAAACAAATCAAACGCTCTCTCTGTATGCGAATGCTGAGCACAAGCAATCAACATTGCATTCCACATCCCAAGATTCCTGACACACACTTCATCAAAAACCAGGTAAGCTCCTTCAATCACTCCACATTTTGAATACAAGGAAATCAAAGAACTCCCTACAAAACTCGATAAATTATAATTCGTTTTGAAACACAAACCATGTATCTGCTTCCCTAACTCAAGCAAAGTCGAGTTAGCACAAACCTGTAAAACACTCGAGAATGTAAAATCATTCACATCCAAACGTCTATATAAAGCTTGTTTGAACAACATCAGAGCTTCCTCATATTCTCCTAACTGAGCATACCCATAAATCATCCCAGTCCAAGAAACCACATTTCTTTCGGGCATTTCATCAAACACTTTCCTCGCAATCTTAATTTTCCCGCATTTCCCATACATATCAACCAAAGAACTCGCCACGAAAACATCCATATCATACCCAGTTTTCAAAATAAGGCAATGTATTGATTGCCCGAGATCAAACCTTCCCAAAGTCGCGCATGACTTAGTCGCACTAGGGAAGATATGATCATCGGGTTTGATGTTGTTAACCAGCATTTCGCGAAAAAATTCAATTGCGAGAGAAGGGAGTTCATTTTGAGCGAAAGAGGAGATGACTGAGCTCCAAGTTGCGGAACTTTTGATTGGGGTTTCGAAGAAGACTTGGCGGGAAAAGAGAGGTAGTTGGGTTTTGGAGTAGAAGTTAAGGAGGTGGTGGGAGATGAGAGGGATGGTTTGGAGGCCTGCTTTAATGATGTGGGCATGGAGTTGGACACCCTTTGGGAGGGACCTTGAGTGGGTTAAAGAGAGGAGAACATTGCAGATGTTTCTATAGTTTTGCTCAAAGGAGTTTTGGTTTAAAGGGTTTTGGGGAAGTTCTGGGAGAGGTGTAGCCATATATATAGGATTAGGGAACCGGTCCGCGAGTTGGGGTCATGGCTAGATTATGTTCAACTTCAACGATTCAAGCAATTTATACATTGACCATCTTGAAGCTAATGAAAACAATAATTAAACGGGGCAAGAGAAATTCCCGAAGGGAGACTGTCAAGCTTGTGAAGTCGAATCTATCTCTTGAGAAGTGCTCCACTTAGCAAGCCAATCAGCAGCAGTGGTTTTCTTTTTTTATTTTTGCGCTTATGGCTATATGTGACAGTCCAACTCCAGTCCTGCCTAAGAAGTGTCTGATTGAGCAGACCAAGGGTGTGTGCCATGTGCTCTTTGGTTGCTTCGACAATGTTGAGTGAGAAATTGGAACCCAATACGGTAATTCAAACCCAATTTGAGAAATTGGAAAGAAGGCTCAAATCTTATGGCATAATAATAATAATAAAAGCTTAAAATTAATTATTCCTGAAGAAGTTTAAAATTAAAAACCAGTACAATTGAAACGTTAAAGGAAACCTGAAACAAAATGAATAGTTTACACTAATTATAGAAGAAACCTTCAATATAAGGGAAAAACAATGCTTTCAGCTAGCCATGGTAGGGTGAATTTTATAGTAAAGCGACAGAGATGCCTGTTTATCCTCCTAGAAACGCAGCTTTGACCTTATGTCTAGCAACTATCGTGTTTGTATAAGCAAGCTTCAAGCTTACATGAGATCAAAGCAAGTCATTGCTGTAAGACCATGGTGCCGGTATACCATCAGTTTACCTGTGAAGGAAACTGTAATCACCTGGTTCAGTCATGACTGGAACAGGAGAATATGTTTCGCATTCTTGGTCCACGAGTAATTTTTTAATCATATAAAGTCTTATGATCCTTGATGTTTGGCAGTTGTTTTTACTTGGTGGCGGTAAACCCAATCTTTCTGATAAATTGATGAATCATAATATATTAATATAATAGTTTTCGTGGGAGTTCTGGGCCTTGTATATCTGAGGGAGGTTTATGCAGTATCTGGTGTAGAACGTTTTAGTGTAACATTACATATCACTTCTTTTCCAAAAGGAAAATCTGATCATTACTTCCTCATTAAGTCTGCTTTAGTTGAAGTTCTGCATAGCCATCTTGATTCCTGTGGATTCTTACGCTGCATCAAATTGTTCGTTGCCCATTCCCTGACTTTGCCATGCTGCTTGAAGCATTTCTTGTGGCATAATCACAAGAAATAGAGTTGGTGAATATGACAAGTTTTTAGCCATTTTTTCTTTTCTGAGGAAGTTTGAATTACTTCCACCAGTTGCTTGTTGGACAGCCACAGTCTAATTATGGCTGTTGATGGTATTTTACATACGTGGAAGAATACTGGAAAGTTACCCCTCTTTGTGTTCTTCAAAGATACAAGGTATTGTTCATATAGCAATCAGCGTTTAGTTCTTTTGCTAAAAGATCGATAGCTGCCTAATCATATTGATTCTGATTCAACCTACTTGGAACACTATCCTTTGACATAAGATTATAGGATAGTAGGATAATTATGATTTAAACCCAGATTTCAACCTCAACACCCACCCACCCACCCACCCCCCCTTTTTCCTCTTTCCCATAAAAATCATGCAGTCAGGCTTTTGGGTTTTTACAATTAAGTTGTACTCTGAAACATCAGTTATGTTGTTTTATTATTCTTTGATTATATCAAATTAATAATGTATAGTTTTATAACAATTTTGGCAGGAATGTTCTCAAGAATGATGAACTGGGAATAGAAATAGCACACATCGCACTTCCAGCAACACTTGCTTTGATGGCAGACCCTATTGCTTCGCTAATAGACACAGCATTCATTGGCCGTATAGGTTTGTGGTCATTTTCTTCTGGCATGATTATGCGATATACAATGTATATACAGCACTAGTACACTTCAAAGACAAAATTACCTTATTGGTCGGATGGAAACGATAGAAAAGTTGTTTCTCTGTTTCTAAGTGATGCTACATATCCTACTAAAAAGATGTGAATTTTCTATGTTCTTAACATGAAACTGTTTCACAGCCTCTTATTTTGTTCTAATTGCCATAAGATAATGCAAGATTATAGAGGCCTGCATATTTGCATAAAGAAGCAAATAGTTTCCTTTGATTATGATTTTGGAAGTAGAAGCTATTGCTTCACCCGGATTGTATCCGTACAGTGTTGGTCAATTTATAAGTACTTTCATATAGTGTCAGTATCATCAGTGGCTCCGTTATCTGTTTGCCATATACGTAGCTGATGTTTTTGATTCTCAGCCACCATTCATTTGTCTGACATCTCTGCTTGCACCAAACAACAACAACAACAACAATAATAATAATAATAATATTTTGGTTCAATTTTTACATTTTGTTCATATAGGTTCTGTGGAGCTTGCTGCTGTAGGAGTTTCAGTTGCACTTTTTAATCAAGTATCAAGGATTACAATGTTTCCACTAGTCAGTATTACTACTTCTTTTGTTGCTCGGGAAGATGCTACCAGCAGATCAAGTGCTGAAGCAGAGCAAGATGAAATTCTTGAAAGGGGTCCTGTTGTTGACCATGAAATGGAAGAGCTTATGCCTCTTGTTGGTATGCTTTCCACATATTCTCTCCCCTGTTTTTGTTGAAAGGCTATTATGAGAGTGAATAAATTGCATTCTTAGATTACGTTCATATACATATACACATGAAGTTCTTTTCTAGTTTATTCTAAACAGTATCTTGACTATATCTGTTACATTTAGCGTGTTTAGGCTTCTCAGTAACTTTAGTAATGAGAATCACTATCGGCATTTGTAGCCTGCAGTAACACAAAAATGGCCGAGTCCAAGAATGAGAGAAGGCATATACCATCGGCATCTTCAGCTCTGGTTATTGGTAGCATGCTTGGGATCATTCAGACTTTCTTCCTCATTGTTGCTTCTAAACCTCTCTTAAGTTACATGGGTGTAAATTCTGTGAGTGTTCCTTTAGCATTTCCCTGGTGGCTGCAATTTCAGACATTGGCTCTCATTTCTTGCATGCTTTCTAAACTATGAATACATGCCTCAAGGCCCCCGTTAATATTAATATAGTTCTTTTCCTATTGTTGTTGGTTATCTTGCTAAGAAAGTGGATATGATGTCTTTTTTTTCTGGTAGTTGGTGTGATTATTTCACATACCTATGTCTAACCATCTTATAGTACATTTTCAGAGAAGTTTTCTTGAAGGTTGAGTGGGTTGCACCACTTTTATAATCGTTTATGGTGCTATATAAGAATGCTTAATATCAGGTAGCAATGGACTGATCAACAAAGTAAACATGTGTCCTTTTGCCGACTTTTCTTTCGCCAATGCCTATATTAAGTAAACATTTTCAAAAATGTAAAATTCAGAAATGATGAAGTGAGAATACCCCGTTAATTTTAGAAACTAAACCATCATGAAATACAATATAAAACTTATATCTTTATGAGGTCCTTACAACTTTTACAGTTTAATGATGGCTGAAGGGTCTTGCCCTTCATCATCTTTGAAACATGTTACCTCTTAGGCCAGCAATCACTGACTTGTCTAAATAAAGGACTGATAGGCAGTTGGTGTACTAATTGTTTTCTAGTTTATGCTTTTAGTACTGTTGTGCAGATACCTTACATTACCAGTAGCCTTTTGACCTGTCAAATGATTTCTGATCTAAATACAAGAGATAAATTTGGAAGGTTTTAATGGTACCTTAGTAAGGTTAGAAGGTGAAATGATTTCTCTGATTTCAGTTAATGTAAATGGACAACGGTTGTATTCAATGCTTTGCCTTCCATGACTATCAGAAATACTATTGCTTCATACTATGAAGATACTCTGTGGAACATTAAAATAAAATTCCCTCGCGGTTAAGACTGGGAATTCTCTTTTGTCATGAAGCATTAGACAAGTGCATTTGTGTATGCATATCCTAGATCACCGAGTTTAAATTTGATTATATAATTTCTAATTAATGTGGATTTTGACTGCAAATTTTGAATATGCAGGTGACTGCTTCTAAGAAAATTTAGTCAAGAGTGTCTTCTTTTCAACCAATTGGACTTTTCCTCTCCCATAATCACTAATTCTGTCTTTTATTTCAGTTCTGTAATATGTTACGTGTATGCCAGAGTCATAAAGTAATGGTTAATTCTAATATATTGAATGAATATCAGAGAGGTCCAGTTTTATAGAAGTGGAAGAGGACAGTAGAGGTGGTCATATATGATTCATACTTTTAATTCACAATAGTTTATAATGCAGAAGTTATAATGTTTAAAGTGGCTCTTCCCCAATCAGATTTTCTTAATTGTTGTAAAGTATTGTTGATTGAACTGGAGTGAAAGGCATTCAGATTCTTTTCTGATAAATCACTGTGAAGAAGTGTCACTAGGTTTATAGAAGGTTCTCAGTTTAGTTTCTTAACAGCAATTGCCTAGACCGAATCCTGCTGCTTGAAATGAACTCATCCTTTTTGATCCCCAAGACTATAAAAATGCTGCATCTTTATTGTTTCTCCAAATTATGTTAGCCTCTAATTTTTCTACCAATGTTTAGTGTAATGGTACTAATTTTGCTTTTGCAGGAATCTCCTATGCTCAAGCCAGCACAACAATACTTGACAATAAGATCACTTGGTGCTCCAGCTCTTCTTCTCTCTTTAGCTGTGCAAGGGGTTTTTCGAGGCTTAAAGGATACCAGAACTCCTTTATATGCTATCAGTAAGCCAGCTTTCCTGTTAATTATATTCAAGTTAATTTTTCTTGGTGGCAAAGCAATTGGCAATATCAACTTGTGTGGACCTATTAGGAAAATCCCATGAAAGGAATTCACTGAATTGTGCTCTTAACATTTGAAATTACTATATTTCCATTGATTTAATGAATTTTTTCCACATTTACATTGAATATCATTTTTGAGGATTTTTGTAATGCTGCCATTTCTTCAATGGAATAAACGCATTCATGAGTAGGATATGTGTCTTCAGATGTTAGAAAAACCATTTTGAAATCATACTTGTCCTAAGGGATTCTCTATCACCCATTTATGAATGGAAAACATTGTACAGTTGCAAGGATTTTCATTCTTTATCTGAGTCTACTTCTTTAAGCGGTACTTCACTTTTGTGGGTTAACTGCCCCTAATCTTCTTCAGTTTGCAATTGCTAATGTAGTTGTAGGAGATTCAGCGAATGTTCTTATGGACCCAATATTCATATTCACATTTGGTCTGGGCGTCAAAGGTGCAGCCATTGCTCATGTCCTTTCTCAGTAAGTTACATATGTTTTTGCTGATTCATTTTTATTGGTTTCTTACATGTTGGCTGCATCTTCTGTCTGGTCTTTTGATGTGCCTTCATCTCAGTTAATCACTTAGTGCATTATTTTTGTAGGTATTTAATTGTTCTCATGCTCTTTTGGAGATTAGTTGACAAAGTTGATTTGTTACCTCCAAGTTTTAAAGAACTACAATTTGGTCAATTTCTAAAAAATGGTGAGTGTTTTAATTATGGTATTTAACAAACTCAAAGGATGTTAATTGTTTTAATTAATCACATTTCATGGTTCAGTAGGGACTTCTAATCCAGTTTTTATTCTCTTCAACTTTCATGCCAATTGAGTTACCTTAGTTATTGGGAGAAGAAAATGATATAGAACACTGACAGGACTATGATATCTGCACGGATGACAACTTCAGGATTTCTGCTATTGGTGAAGGTAATTGCTGTGACGTTGTGTGTGACCATTGCAGCATCACTATCTGCTAGGCAGGGACCAACAACAATGGCTGCATTTCAGATTTGCTTGCAGATTTGGCTGGCAGCCTCTTTGCTTGCTGATGGATTGGCTGTTGCAGGACAGGTACGATTTTATTTACTTTAAGCAACTACCTTGATGATGTTTGTCCTGTACTTCCTATTTTTGCAACAAGTGCATTTCACTTAGACACTGGCTTCAGAATCAATCAGAAGCATAAGCTTTGTTGGCTGGTTTTCTTTAAAAATGTGCTATTGTTTTCAAGCAGACCACGGAAGGAATTAGGATTAAATAAAAAAAGATTTTGCAGTGTCTTGCTATTTGTTGCTTCAATGTATGCTTCCCTGCTTCTCACCTCTAACCCCCATAGAAGCGAGCTTCAATTTAGATGATTTTCCAAAGAGAAGAATACAACAGTTTCCAACTTTTCAGGCAATCCTTGCAAGTGCATTTGCAAAGAAGGATTATGAGAAGATTATAGCCAGTGCTTCCCGTGTGCTTCAGGTGCTAGTATTTCAAAGTTAGCCTTAGTGTTTCGCTTTTCTTCATGTTCTAAATTGCTCATGGTTTCTATCTGCAGATTGGTATTGTTTTGGGGCTTCTGCTATCATTTATTCTGGTAGTTGGTTTACAATTTGCTTCCAGACTATTCACAACGGACATTGATGTTTTGAATCTTATAAGCCTTGGCATTCCAGTACGACTCTCTTCCTTGATCAAAACCTACAAAATCATCTGTTCTGTTCTTGGAATACTAACTTGTTCTGGTATCAACATATTTCTTCTTGCTGATTAGTTCGTTGCAGCAACCCAACCCATCAATGCCTTAGCCTTTGTTTTTGATGGAGTGAACTATGGAGCTTCTGATTTCGCATACTCTGCCTACTCCATGGTTAGTTGAATAACAACCATTTTTACTGAATTTGAACAAGCATCAGCTTAGAATATGCACTGCAAATGTAGTGCAAAGGGTGAAGTACTTTGTAATAATCAAAACCACCAATTAATTCCAACACTGTTTAAAACTTTCTATGTTCTTCTTTATTTAATTTTCTTCAGCCTTTCTGTAGGTTTTGGTTGCAGTTATGAGCATCTTTTGCTTATTCATACTATCATCCAGTCATGGCTATGTTGGCATCTGGGTTGCTTTATCAATCTTTATGAGTTTGCGCGTGATCGCTGGTCTTTTGAGGTAATACCTTCAAGTAAGAATTGTGTTATTATCTTTTTTTTTTTCTCTTTCTTTCTGTTTTTCTCTGGAGAAGTAATCAGCTCTGCTCTTCTGCTCTGCTGCTTTCTGATAAACCAAAGGAAAAACTTTTTCTTTTCTTTCCCATCCATCAGGTACTTTAACCCAATAAATAGAATCAAATAACCTTATAGTCATCTTTCACAGTTATGTTGTAGTATGTAAGAGTTTTAGACAATGAATATCCTAACCGAAATTGGAAAATTCTGTCTGGCTCTAACAATTTCACATCAACATGTTCAGGATAGGTACTGGCATGGGGCCTTGGAGCTTTCTCAGGAGCTGACAGCTGCAAACATATCACTTACCTTGAGTTTCTTTTTCTCTTGGACGCTGCACTTTGATATTGCTGATGGTGATTTATATTTAATGATTAAATCCATTTCCCTTGTTTTGGCAACACAGTGAGAGGTATTTCAGATTCATGTTGATTATTGAATTTCTCCATCTTTTCCTCTCTCCATCCGCTTATCAACCCAACATGTCAAACCTTCCACCTGCATTTGCTCAATATCCTTGTTCTTCACAGATCCAGGGATCTCTGAAAAAACCAACATACAGAATGATATTTGACCTATATTCATGAACTTCTTGCAGTTCTTTGTTCCATATTTGTTCAAGATCCAGAGCAGCATCTACAAAATTGTCTCAAGTTTCAGGTCATTGTTTCAAGATGTTTACCATAAACAATCATACAAACTGTAGAAACAAATGTGGGTTGAGACATATCTTTAACCATATTGTATCGCAAAAGCCAGGAGGTAAAACAATTGGAAAACCTTTCATAATCAAAGCTATCAAAACGGAATTTCTTCATATGGACGAAGCATATAGAGTGAGTGCAACTACCATTGCCTTAAGTATACACAAACAAGCTTAGCTGAGTAGGCTTGGGGTGTATGGATATAGGGAAAAGATAAAATGGATGGTTAATCATTTACTGTCTTTTACTAAAAAATATCAGTTCCTTGGAAATGCTACCAACCTAAACCACATCTCTCCACAAAGGGAAGCCTTCCACCTCCTGGAAATGGTATTAGATGACTTAAAAAAAAACTCTTTCCTCCCCAGTTTCCATTGAAGAGGACCACTGACCTACGAAACTTTGCAACAAAATTGCATCACGACTCCCAATGACCATGTATAACATTATAATTAGATGATTAATATAAGGTAATCTCATTGATAAAATAAATACAAAGCTCTGCAGACATTTACATTTAATATCTGGATTTAGTAGGGATATGATGTTGATATCCACTGCTACTAGAAAAATAGAGAAAATAGTCATTTTCTGGTCACCAATCCTAAAAAGGGTCAGTCTCAGTCTGATGAGTTATAAGTATCCCTTGCACCAACTGCCTACCCACCCTTCCCTGCATAATGGCCAACAAGCTCCTATTTTAATTGGGTTGGGGGAAGCTTTTTGCATATATATATATATATATATATATTTGGCCAATGTCCCTTTAGCTGTTGAAACAGGGCTACATAAGACACATATTTTTGGTTTCTCCTACTTATCCATTATTCATATATAAATTAAACAAACGTAATTCCAAACCATCCATTATTCACAAAATTGAAGAAGAGAAACCCTTTTTTGTTTCAATTAAATGACATTAAACAGAGCAGAATACCATCAGCAACAACACCAAACCCGCTACTCGATATTGAATACTCTACCTTTGTTGCCCTGCTTCCCAGCTTCTTCGGAGTTAACCCTATTTTGCTGTGTCTTGTTTATTTCATTGGATAAATTGCACATAATTCCCTACAACTGTCTACTAATTTTAAATAGTCCTAGTTAAAACCAGTTTATTAAACTAATTGTTGGATTTAATATTTTATCCATTTAGATTATGCATCTTAAATTTCCAACTAATACATATAAATATATGGAAGGACATTTGTGATTACCTAATCTGGCAGCCTATTTGACACCATTGTCCATTTACTACAAATGCCATTGCCAAACCAAAGTCGACCACACCACCCAAAAGAAAACTAAAATAAGACGGTGTGATGTAAAATTTGCATTTTTATATTTCAAAGCAACATATTGGATTCCAAATCCACCACTTTAGCTTTTGTCTGATTTGATAAGTGGGAAGAATAAAGAAAGGAACATAACAAAAGACAATATGTGAAGATGGTATCACCACCTTTCTCACAATTCCTACAAAAGCAAATGAAATTTGCCCTTCATTCTAATCCTCACTGTCCAAATCAATCCCTGTGGTTTTTAACAACCAAATAAAGCTTGCCATGATTCCTCCCTCGTTAAGAACCTCAACTTGTCACTGTCCATCTTCCCATTCTAACTGCATTTTCCCCATTTTCTGTGCTTATTTCTTTTTGTAAAATGGAGCTTAATTTGATTAGTGGGAAAAACTTATAGAAAGAAATGTATGGCAACTAAGGCACCGAAAGGTGAAGTGGGAGGGGCAAGCTCCCACTCAACTTTTTCTTCACTTTTCTATTATTTCAATAAAGGAAGAGGAGGTGAAAAAACCACATGAAAAGGGCAAAGAGAATTTCGCCATGCTTTTTTTCCTCTCTTACTCCCCTTTTGAACCTTATATGAGAATGAATGTCATCAATTCCAAATGATCTATCAACAACTAATTTGCAGACGAATCATAGCTCCCACCCAAAATCCATGTACCCAAAAGGGATTTAAAGACTGCAACACATGATGCTTTTGTTCATTCCTTCATCCCAAATATAATTTGTGAAATATATATATATATATATATATATATATATATATAACATGGTTTGTCTTGGTCAGTCCATGCATCAAGAATAATGCAACTGGCCTAGTTGATAGGTAAGGAAGGCTAAAGGTGGGCTACAAGTTTGTACGAGAGAGATTCTAAATTTTTAGCTGAATCCCTCCTCCCTCTCGTACCAAAATGAATAATACCTGCTGCACTACCCACTTTGATAGTGTAGTTTTCTTTGGTGGGAGACCAGAAAACACCTAGGCATCTCACCTGACACTCACGTGACCATGTATCAATTGGAGAATAATGTTCCTCTGCAATAAAGTTTTGATCAGCTTGGGAGAATACACATCCCCAAGCATTAAAAATGTAAACCTAGCATCAGATCTTCCCTGTTAAGATTTAAGAATCAATTATAAATAGCCTTTTCTACCACACAACTGGTATCTTTAATCCAAATCTCAAGATTTCCATGCCATTCCAATAACCCTCCACCAATACCAATGAGATAAGATTGAAAACGATTAGCATAATAGAGCACAAGACAGATAGAGACATTGATTAAGGAGAAATTATACTAGTAGCAGTAGTCGTATGTGACAATGAAGGTATTGGAATAGGAATAAGCAATAAACTATAGTTGAATGTTACATCATTATCATCATCATCATCATCATCAAAGGATCATAAATTTCTCCACCCTATTCTTCCACATTACAGGCACCAATAATTATTGATTCCAAACTACATTAGAAGATACAAATTTTCCACTACCGTATCTCCAAAAATTTTGACCAAACCCAGAAAAACCATCCAACTGTCTGAGATGAGAACTTCATGATCCTTCTTCATTTGGTTTCTCACAACGGTGATAATGAATATAACAGGCAAAGGATAAAAGTAAACATAGGATCTTGGTTTTCCATTGTCATCGAACAAAAGTCTCTCATCATAAAGAAAAAAGGGCAAAAAATAAAATGACAGCAATAGAAATCTAATTTTTGAAATATTGGAAGAAAAAAGACCTAGCCTGGGCATAATTTCTTTAAACATAACCCAGAGGTTATCTCAACCTTTTCTAACTGTTTTTGTTGTAATAATAAATGGTGAAAAATGAATTTCCCTTGTCAACTGACCTTCCCTCCTGCTTTCACCTTGCGTTACTGTTTACCTTCCTTCCACATTCATCACCAACAAAATCCCAAAAAATACAAATGTTATATACCAAAACCTTTTAGTTGTCTCTACCTCAGGGCTCAGTGCGACTGATTTCAGTTTTGCTGAGCCACAAGCTGATCAAGCTGCATTTGCTCTAGCCATGCTCCCAACACAGCATGATCAACAGGATCAATTTGAGTGTTCAAATTAGAACCCTCACTTGAAGAAACATTAGGTGCAACACCCGAGACAGGAGCTGCCATTTTGTCTTTGATCTCAGTGGGAGATTCTTTAACAAGAGATTGAACCCATGATAAATCAGGCTCTTCTCCATTGCCAAGCTCAAATGAAGATGACCTGCGAAGCTTGCCTAATTCATCTGCATTGACAGCCCAGTCTGGCTTCCCATTGGAGGACCCCCATTTTGACCAAGAATTTACTGGGGAACCTACAATGGCAGTAGAACCAGATCCCAGTTCCCGAGAGCTTAGGCTGCGAAATTGTTGCTGCTTCTCACGTTGAGCTAACATTGAAACCCGAGAACCCATTGGTGAGATCGGTTCTACATTTCGAGGAGACATCCTACCAGATAGAGAGGCCTGCAATAGAGGATGCTCAATATTTTTTGGAGAAAAATTTGTATTGATAGGTGATAACACACTTTGCTGCTGCTGAAATTGATTGAGAAGAGCAGACTTATGGGTGGGAGAGAATACTGCTGAAGCCAATGCTTGATCAGAGTACCGCGGAGATGAGCTCTCAGCAGAAAAGAGATCATCAAGATTTGATGGGGTCAGGGTCTTCAATCGACCAGATCGGTTCAAAGAATTAGAACTCATAGATGGCTGAGTGAGGCTAGATAACTCATTTATCAGCTGTTGTTGCTGCACATCAAAATCTGGCAGCAAGTTGAAGTCTTCAGTTGGAATGTCTCTTGCATTAAGAGAAGATCTCAGGCGACTTGATTGAAGATTGCTTCCTGGAAGATGCAAGGCTGGAACATTAGGTTGTGGCCAGCCAACATTAGAATGAGACATGCCATTTGCAGACGGAGACATGGGAGGTGTGAAAGGTGACGGAGACATAACAGATACAGATGAAGGTGATCCAGGCAAGAGACTCAAGGCGGTAGCAAAATCCATGGCTGTAGCACCAGAAGTACTGGAACGAGGAGATGGTACAGCAGAACCGGTAGAGACATACAGAGGCCGGAGTTCCTCAGCAGTATGAGCAAAGAAGCATACTCTCCTTGCACAATTAGTACCATCCTTACACAGCCGCGTTCGGTATTGAGCAGGGTGTAGCCAGCATTCAAAAACACCATGAGCATATTCACACATATCTCCACGCCTACATGCCCCCTTGCGGAAATCAGGGCAAGGAACACAACTGTAATGAAACTTTCTAGGATCCCTTCTTCTAGCATTTTCCCCTGGGTGAACAAATGGACACTCTGTCCAATCATGGGAGTAAGCACGTGAACAAGGCCGCACTTTGAATGAATACATCCGGAACTCATCAGTTGAATAGATGCTGTTTTTGATATCCGGAAGAGATGGATCAACTGGGTATTCTTTCTTCTCTGACGCGGAAGAAATAGGAGCATCAGTTGACTTTGACTTCATAGGGGAATCTGAACCAGATGTTGGTGACCCATTTTCCTGAGAAGGGGATAGAGGAGGGGAGCTGGAATTGGCAACAGCTGTTGACACCCTTAGATTGCGCTCAAGAACAGAACTCTCAGTAGCAAGGAGTTCTCCAAGAGTTGATTTTAAAGCTTGAAGCTTCGGAGGAACAACAACAACGTCAACAGGAAGATGACCATTTGCATCAACCATGTTTGCATCAGCACCAGCGGCCAAAAGCAGCTTCACAACATCAATAGCATTCACAGCCCCACCTGAGGCAGCACAATGAAGGGCAGTGCTTTTGTCATGGCCACACGCACGATTAACATCAGCATCTGATGAAGATAGGATCAGTTTAATAACATCGATGCTACCATAGGTAGCCGCAACCATCAAAGGGGTTCTCTCCTCATTAACCATCTGCTTCGAACCCTTCTGACGACCATACCACAGCCCAACCTCATCAACACCAGAAGGATCGCGTTCAATGGTTAGTTTAAAGCCTTCAACATCATTATTTGCAGCAAGCTCAAGCAAGCTTGCAAAAGTATCTTCAGTCTCTACAGTCAAGTGATTCATATCTACGCTAGGATGTCTGCTATCTTCAAAAGAAATATTAGATGTTGTTGGAGACGGTGTGTGCTTTAACCGCTCCGATCCACAGCACATGCTTTCATTTGGTAAAAATCCAACTGAGATTTAGAAACAGCACCCATTAGAATCAACCTGTGGAAAAACGTCGACTTCATATATACGATCAAATATTCCAAAAGATATTATTGGAAAAAGAAATAAACCCACTTGGGATTTTAAGACAACAACAGAAGACACCAAGTCAGTGTTTATCCAAGAAGATGTCAACCAAACAAGAGATGCTACTGGAAAATTAAATTTAGATTTAGAACAAAAGTGACTTTAGGATTTAAATAATAGTAAGGAGCTTAACATCCAGATAGATCATCAGAAGAGAAAAACGAAAAGCATACTACAGGGAATAATAAATTCCTTTTACTTTGAAAGAAAATAAAATTACTACATATTTTCCAAATATCTGCATAGAACAAACATGCTGTGTTTTTGTATAATATTATTAATTAATATTACAGAAAATTATAGTTAAAAAATTTTATATATATATATATATATATATATATATGAAGTTTGGCTTAAGGGAGGAACTGGTAAGAAGAAAAAACGAAAACACTGGTCTGTTTTGCAGCCGCAAAAATTTGAGGCTTTCACCTTTTAAAGGTCCTGAATATAAGAAAACTAGTCATTTAACTTCTAACAAGCTTTATCAAAAATAACCAAAAAGAACTTCAGAGAAAACAATATTGAATCTCTTCCATTTTCTTTCTCAACTTTCATTCAGTTTTTCCCAGTAACCAAACATTAACATCGGTCAAAAAAAAATTTTTAAATGAAAATGAACTTTAAAAACACTCACTATATTAAGATTGAAGGATCTTGAAACAAATCTTTCAATGGTCATCGCTATCAAACTAAAATAAATTTATTAAAAAAATTAGAAGGACGTAAAGGAAACACTGAGAACGAAGAGGAAAATAGCAAAAGAGATCTGATTTTGGAGCAATCAAAATAAAAAATTTTAGCTAAAAAAGAAAGTGAAAAAAAAAAACAAAACCAGACAAGCCCCGTGAACAAGATCTTTCTCACATGTGATCAACCCACTCATTACATGAAAAACAACACAAAGATATCAGAAAACAGTTTTTCTTTAAGTAAACAAAAGACTGAACTTGAACTAAAACAAACAAAAAGTCTTACCAGTTTAAGAATCCATCTCTGTTGTAAGAAACCAATAAAAAAGGAGAGGTTTTAACAGATCTACTTGGAAAAAGAAGAAATGGGTCCTGGAGATATAGCTTGAGAGTGAAGAAAAAAATTCTGATCTTCAATTAAATTTCTGTTTTCTTTTTATTTTCGGGGAGTTAAGTTAGATAGAGGGAGTTCTCAGAAAAGGAACAGCTGCTTCTTCTTCTTCTCATCTCTATTTCCGATGTTACTGGTGCTTTTTCTTTCATGAAAAAATACAAAAACCAATAACAATTAAAAATTATAAAAAAAAAAAAAGAAGAAACCCCCATTAAATTTTTTGAAGAATTTCTATATTTCTTTTACTAGATAAAATCCCCTATCCAATTAAAAGGAAAGAGAAAAAGAAACTAAAATAAAAAAGGCCAACGCACTGAGATGACGTTAATTGAGTGTAGCTTTGAATATTCCTCCTAACCAATCAAATAGAAACGCGTCATTTCCATCGGGAAAGCAGGTCATTAAAAATTAAAGTTAAGGTTATTTGTGTCATTTTAAGACAAGAAATGGTTCCGGGTTTTTTACGTGGCGTTGATCGATTGGCTCTTGGTGTTTTTAACTGGGACAACCCTTTGACAGACAACCTAAGTTGATGTGTAATAATTTAACCTTGTCCCTGGGTCAAATTCCATAGAAATTCAACCTAAATTCACGTTACATGACGGTTAAATTTTTGAAAAAGTAGCTATCGACTGCAACCTTTCTTACCAGAGACCACGAAACGAAACTTGAGCTGGCACTGTTTCATTGGCAATGGCAACGTAAGGCGACATTCATTTTCCCTTAACTACCCTCCATTGGTTCTCGAAAAGGCATCCGTATCCCATTTTTGGCCAATACAATTTTGACACCTCATTTCTGTCAATTAAGCAAAATTAACTTTCTAGGTCTAACTGGAGTGTGAACGCAACTGAGAACCGGATGAGGAGGTGGAAAGCTTGGAGGGGTGACCGGTTAGGTGAGCAAATGGGGGAGAGGTGACTGGAGGTGCCGGTGAAAGCGCGGCCGTGCGCGAGAAGGGGATTCAACTAGGATTTATAAAGAAATATGGCGTCCGCCAATGAGAGACGCACTAAAAGGGCTTTCCAGCGTTCCAAGGGCGGACTTGAAAAGCATTAGTTGATTTTGGTTAATTGTGGAGTCAAATCACAGAGGGGGCAAAAAAAGCATGGAGCACCAACAATACGAGAAATAAATTTATTTGTGTATCCAAATTTTTATAATCCAAAAAAGCAATTCATTAACAATAAATAAACATGACAAAGGAATGATAAAAATTTTTTAAAAAATAAAATAGAATATATATAAACTCTTTAAAATTTTAATAATATTAATTAAAGTCAAATAAATTTCAACATAAACATAAAATATGTAGGAATTCTTTTTTTTGGTTACATACAAAATAATTTAAATGTTTGACATGTATCGATTTAATCAAATTGTTTTAATTTTATAATTAAAATATATCTACATATTAATTCTTATTAACAACAGATCTGTAATTTGTTTGAAATCAATTTAAAGAATTTATAATTAAAATATAGGGTTTTTGTTTGTCCCCCTCCCCCGATAAAATAAAGATGTGTACAAAGGTGAAGGGTGAGTACTATCTTGTTCAGTTGAAAACTGCACGGCGAAATGGGAAAACTTTGGCAGCCGCCCCAGTTGACCATAACCGAAAGAAATTATATTATTTAATTATTCGCAATTATTTTCGTAAGCTAAGTACTTAAAAGAAGGGGAGATTCTTGCATGTGATGCATAGGGGGTTCCATCAAGGTGTCAGCAATATACGAGCCGCTGATGTGGCAGATTCTTTTGCGACGGAGAGGATAGATGCTGATGAAGCCCACTACTTAAGTTAATGGCACTTGTTGTCGTTACGTCAGTAGGGTGCTACACCGGCCTGGTTTTGAAATTGTAACTTAACCTTGAGAAAAAACTACATCTTTGTTTTACCTTTTCCAATAAAAATGTTATATATAAATAAAATATTTATTCACCTTTATTTTTTATTCCAAAGTAGGACTTGGATTTAAACATCACTGTTTGTTCGGGCCCAACAAGAATACAAGGTAAGGGCAGGCCTGCTATTTATTTATTATTATTATTATTTTGCTAGAAGGAGTGGCCATTGTTGACTTAGAAACACCTATTTTCATGCCAATAAAAAAAGTCAACAGTACTTAGCAATTTGACCATTTATTCTTTTCACCTGAACCTCTTAACTTTTTTTTAGATGAAATAAAACCTCCGGTTTTAATTTCGAGATCAACAGGTTGGATTATACCAATTTTTAGGGTAGAGTACTTTATTTGGTTTCATAATTTAGAATTTTAAATAGAATAAAATTAAGTATATTAAAAATTCAGCCATTTAAAACATTTTTTAGATTCTAAATTGTATTCATTTTACTACTATTTTTACTTTTGGTAAAAAACTTTTACTCTATTAACTTTTAAGAGTAATTTTACTTAAATCTATTAATTTTTAAAAAAATAATAAAAATTAAAAAAATTAAAATATTTTTTCTTCTTTCTCTTTTTTTTTTTTCAAACAATATAACCAACCGACAGCACTCAGATTTGTCAATCGACCACCCTACAACAGGTGCTCCCTAAGGAAGGGGAGCACCAGATCGATGCTCTCCTTTTTTGGGAGAGAAACTTTTGTTGTAAGAGAGGGAAAAAATTTAAAAAAATAAAAAATTATAATTTATATAAAAATAATTTTTAAAATAATAAAAGATAAAATTATCATTTTAATATTATCATGTCATCAAATTAACGAAAATGATTGATTAATAATTAGATTTATGTGTCTAACGAAAAATATTCTTTTAAGATGGACTGTTCATTTCGAATACTAATAAAATCATTTGAAATTTTGGTTAAAAGTTAAGGAGTGAGAATATTTTACCTTTTACTTTTGAAAATGAAAATCAAAAGTGCATTTTAATACAAAAAATAATATTTTTAAAATAAAAAAATAAATTTTATAGATAAAAAATAGATATTATATTTTAGGATGGAACCATTTTGATTGAATTGGTCTGACAAATGCATCCTGGTTTTTCATTATCATATAATTAAGTTTCTTTTTTATTAATTTTTGGGAGATTTGTTGAAGCAAAATCACTGATTTTAATTATTTATAAATATTTGAACATTTAATTTATTAATTAGTGTAAAATTTTTTATCTAAAGAGTAAGATTCGAATTTTTTTTATTTTAATTAAAAAAACTTTAATTATTTTTGAGAAGATATTAAATGGTGGATTATGTTTCACATTTTCTCGTTGTCCCAACATCTCTGATATGGTGGCCCTTGCCTTTTAACTTTGATGAAAAAAGGTGGCACAGTTGCTCCTCGATTTGGACTTTAGTAGCATCAAATCAGATGGATTGGATAAGCTTCCAAATCCAATTCGAAAACTACATTATGTCAATTGTGTTATTTCGCTGAACATTCTTCTAAGACCTTTTTTTTTTTCAATTTTTTACTAATATTTATTTAATACTGTAATATCAAATTTATTCCCATTTATTTTCGAATTTGTCCATAAACTATATTCTACATGGTTTGTTAATAGAATTATTCCCTACTTTCCTCAAAACAGCTTGCTGCTCTGTAATTTATTTTTGAAGAATTTTCTTCTTTTTTTTGTAAATAGAATTAATTTTTACAAAGTCTGTCAGCATTGATCTTTATTTTAATGGCATCGGTCTGTTCATTATATAATATTGGGGGCATGAATATTCGAATTCAATTTTATGAGTAAGAAAATATATGCATTTATTATTAGGTGAAACAAAAATGTTTTAATGTAGAATATTTTTAATTCGTAACTTAATTAACTACCTAATCAAAAAATAAAAATCAGGTCAAGAAAAGAGAAAATAATGTTTAAAAAAAGCTTAGTATTCCGATTGAACCAGACCAAACTCGAGGCGATGATGTAGGTTTTGTGTTTTTACATCACTATGACAATTTTGATTTTTAACAAAAAAAAAATTTAATACTTGTGCTATTAAAATTGTATTAGAAATATTTTTAGACTTTGAATCTTCAAACACCATTTTATTTTGGCTACATGATATAGTTCTTTAAAATATCTGCATTTTAGAAGGAAAAAAAATTGTGATTGAAAAGATTTGCATACAATGACAAAGACACCACTTTCCATAATAAATATGAAAAAGGAAATGCAACTAACTCAAAATAGTAGTAACATTTTCTAAGTTGTTGTTGCATACTAAAATCAAAGTGTATAGTAAGTTTAAAGTTGCTGTGGTGGACTAAGTCCCTCACATTATGGTAGTAACTTGAAAGCTATAATTAACCTCAAATTTAGAGATGCTGGAGGCAAATATGTAGGATGTTTATCATGAATAGATACATATATATATATATGTATGTATGTATGTACGTATGTACGTATGTACATATGTAAAGGAAAGCTAAATAATAATAACTTTTAAATAAATTTAAAAAATTTTCTATTTGAAAGAGTGAAATTAATTTGGGGGGGATCATCAATACAAGTCTATGTAGTAGTTATTAACCCTTTTAGAGAGGGCAAAACCTAATTGCAGAGGTCAATTCTCTTCTTCTACACTAGGATTAGTAATTTCACATAATAAGTAGAGTTAATTTTATCCATAACTAGTTGAGCTCTATTTTATGAAGCTTGGAAAAGTTAATACCAAAGGAGGAATCCCTATTCTTAGTTATTCCCTGTTTTTAAAAGAATGGACATCCTTAAAAATAATTATTTATATTCAAAAATGAAACAAACAAGATACAATAAAATTTATATAAACTAATACCCTAGAGATCACGAAAATTTATTAATTAATTGAGATATTATTTAATCAATAAATTAATAATTTATTAATTTATACATTAATTAATAAAAAATTAATTTATCAAGGTTTAAGGTCTAGGGTATATTAGGTCAAGCGAAAACATCTAGAAGAAGAACATAAAGTATTACAAAAGATAAAACTAAACACAATAATTTCTCATCTTAAAGGTGTAAACAAAATCAACAATGAAGGATGAAATGCGTAAAATATTATGTGAGTATAATATAAAAAAGCTAAATTACAGCCAAAAACAATTGCAACAGAGGGTGTTAGAAACATCTAACTTGCAAGTGAGTCAAGCAACCATATCAAATATGATCAAAAAGTCATCAGAGTATTTATTAGTCAATATTGAAAAATGTGATGCCAAACAATACAAAATTGTAAAATTTTCGGAGCTAGAGAAGGTTCTTTATGAGTGGTTTGTTTAATACCAAGAACGTGCGAGTATGATCGAAGATCTAATCATGAAGAAGGTAAAGGAGTTTATGAAAAAGATGTACCTTGTAAATACACCACAATTCAATTTTTCTCAAGATTGGCTCAAGCACTTTAAATTCAAACATGGCATCAAGACATATTGTCGTTTCGAAGAAAGCAGGTTAGTAGATTTAGAGCTCATGGAGAGCAATTTGTAGTCCATAAAAAAGAAATTAGATCAATTTTCCATGAAAGATGTTTTCAATATGGATGAAACAGGATTGTTTTATAGATTACAACCAGATCATTCTCTTGCAACAAAGCAACTTGAAGGTAAGAAACAAAATAAGGAAAAACTTACAATTTTTTTTTCTGTAATGAGAATATTTTTTAAAAAATTACTTTATGGTTCATTGTCAAATATGCTAAACCATAGTGTTTCAAGAACGTGAAATGAAGCAGTATGAACTGCAAGTATTATGCCAACAAACGAGCATGAATGATTGGGATTTTATTTCAAAAATATGTTCGGCAACTTGATAGAAAAATGGATGGTAGAAAAGTTCTCTTGCTTGTTGATAATTGTCCCGTTCATCTAAAAACTATTGAAGGTTTGAAAAATATTGAATTATTTTTTTTTGACACCCAACACAACATCAAAGATTCAACCTTGTGATTTGAGGATCATACGAGCTTTCAAGACGCATTATTGTCATCGATTTTATCGAAATCTTTTGGAAGGTTATGAACTTGAGATCCAAAATTCAGAGAAGATAAATGTTTTAGATGCAATGAATCTTGCAATCTCGACTTGGACAACAGATATTCAAGCAACTATTGTTGCAAATTGTTTTTGATATTATAAAATTAGGTCTGTGGATAACATGACTTTAGAGAATTTAGATCAACACTCAGATGATAGAGTGATTAACAATTGCATGTTCTAATGAAAGAGTTGAAATATCGTGATACAATGGATGTTGAGTACCTTTTGAACTACTTAAATAAAATAAGGCAACTTTAGAGTTATTGAGTGACAAGCAAATTATTAAGAACGTTATGGGAAATGACAAAAAAGATGAAATAGAAGACGGTAGTTCTGCATTGAAGCTTGTTTAAAGCAAAGATGCATTATAAGTAACAATTTCATTGCATAATTTCCTGTTGTAATATGAAAATAATATACTAAAGCTTCTTAATACACTAAGAAAAGTTAAAGACAATCTCCAAGGAGACATCAATTTCAAGAAAAAACAAGTAACATTGGAGTCCTATTTTACAAAGATCTCCTAATTGAGTCAAGTATATTTATAATTTTGATGTATAAAGAGATTATTAATTTATATATTAAATAGAACCTACGTGTATTTTTAAATATATTATCTTATATGAATTATTAATTTACCCGGTTGGTCTTAAGGTGAAATTGATCAAAAATATTATTTAATCAAAATTATTGATTTATCAAGTATTAATTTATCAAGATTTTATTGTAATAAGAAATATCTAATGGCATATTTCGTTGCCCTCTATTCTGCAAAAAATTTTCTCTCTCCATTTAGTTTGTTTTTAAGGAAAGAAAAAGCCATTCCAAAAAAATGAGTATTTCCCAAAACTTGACAAAACCTTGGAATAGCTAATACCACCTCCTCTTCCACACCCATAAGAATAGAATCTAAACATTTTGAGCTAAATTGTCCTTACCTACTTTCAAAAATTACAAACCAAAACTTATTAAATTAAAAAATTATTAACATTTTAATATTTTAATTATAATAATATTTGAATTATAAATAAAATAGTAATATTTTAAAGTATTAATTTTTAAATTATTGATTGAAAATATAAATTAAAAAATGAAAAATGCAAAATGCAAATAAAAAAAACTAAATCTTATTATGATAAAAATTTTAACATTTAATTATATATTATAAAATATTTTGAATTTAAAAATAAATAAAAGTATTAACATTTTAATCATTATAATATTTAAAGTATAAATAAAATATTAATATTTTAAAATCTTAATGATTAAATTATAAATAAAATATTAATATTTAAATGATAAATTATTAATATTTTAAATAAATTATAAATCATTAATATTTAAAAAAATAAAATAAAAATAAATAATCATAATAACATTTAAATTATAAATAAAATATCAGTATTTTATAATGTTAATGATTAAATTATAAAGAAATATTAATGTTTAAATGATCAATTATTAATGTTTTAAATAAATTATAAATTATTAGTATTTAAAAATAAAATACAATAAAAATAAATAATCATAATAAAATTTAAATTATAAATAAATATTAACATTTTATAATGTTAATGACTAAATTATAAATAAAATATTACTATTTAAATTATTGAATTTGAATATTTTAAATAAATTCTAAATTATTAATATTTAAAAAATAAATTAAAAGTAAACAATCATAATAACATTTAAATTATAAATAAAATATTAGTATTTTATAATATTAATGATTAAATTATAAATAAAATATTAATATTTAAAAATAAAATAAAATAAAAATATATAATAAATGGTATTTTTATCTTTTTATTTTTTTTATTTCTTGCTTATTACAAAGTTATTTTTACAAGCCAAACATTGCAATAGACCATAATAACTATTCTTATTTTATTTTATTCATTATACTAAACTACATAATAACTATTTTATTTTATTTTTACTTTATTTTATTTCATAAAGTAGGTATTCTCTTTTATTCCTATTTATTCTGCAAACCAAACGTATAATAAGAATAAAAAAAAGAATAACGTAATTATTCCTCCTACCAAATGTACCTATAGTATGTTGGTTACTCATAACTTCTAATATTTGATAGTTTTATTTATTTATTTTTTCTAGATAACTTCTACTTGATAAGTTTTATTAAGTATATAATTTTTGACGCACTTTATCAAAAAAAAGAAGCGCAATTTTTCACCAATAACAGTAGTTTTTGTTGTATTATTTTGAGCTGTAAGATAATTTTGCTTGATTTTTTTTTTTGGAAACTCATAATTTTACTTCATATTATACATTACTTGTAAGCTTAACAACCCAACAACCTTTTGTACTAAAATTTTGATTTATCTACAACAAAAAGAATTTTCAGACAAAAAAAGAAAACAATTTATATTCTTTTTTCTTTATATAAAAAGAACTCTAAGGGAAAATGGAAAAACTTGATGAGTACATCTCACAATTGATTTTTACATTTTATTTCCTGAGCATCATGTGTCACAGTTCACACCAACTTGTAAGATATTATCCATTTTAGACTTGTTGAATCTCATAGTTTTGTCCTCATAAAAAGAGTCTTATAAGATAAGAAATGTCCAATCTCACCAACCTATACGATATTATCCGTTTTAGATTTGGTGGACCTCATGGTTTATCCTTACAAAGAGAGTCTCATAGGGTGATAACTGTCTAGTCTCACTTTAGAATAACCTTTAAGGAGCATAGGGAGCACCATGGCATCCTCTTCCCCTTTAACAAGGTTTATTGTTTTAAGTGGTAGATTACTAATATTCCAAAATCGGCTCTGATACCAATTGTCACAATTTACACCACTTTGTAAAGTATTATCTGTTTTAGATTAGTTAGACTTTATAGTTACGCTTCCACAAAAAGCGCTTCACAAGTTAAAAATTGTGTAAACCTTTAAATCTCTAGTCTCATTTTAACACACAATTGATATGAGATTCATGACTCTCATTTAAAACCATTAATATAATATTTATGACTTTTGCCGAGATCATTATATCTTCCTTGATGTGAGATTTATTGCTCTTCTTTGAGATTATACCGCCATGTCAAACATTTTTTGCTACCTCCAAAAACTCTTCCATGAAAATTTTAATGAATGAATAAAATTTTTTTAATGAATACATGTCATGCTACTTGGATGTTTAACTACTTTGATAGTATAAAATTCTTTATCTCAAAATGAAACCTACTATTTATCGAATGTTAGCAACATGGAAAATTAAAAAACATTAAAAATTGTCGGAATTCTCCTACCCATTTGAATAATAAATGAAACAAACCCTCTGGCGGGATAAAAAAATATATAAAATATTTTCCATAAAAAAGAAGAATATAATAATATTTATCAGCATTTAAATATAATTTATTTAACAAAAGACTTGGTTTCAAAGTGACCCAATTTTCAGTTAAAGGTTTTATATACATTTTCTGGACCAAGTCTCTTTCTCTCTTCGTATTTCATTTTCAAGTTCCAGTGAAATGGACATGGAAGGAGCATTGGTTCTTAATTTGACAAACACAAAGCAACTTTGCATGTATTGTGCATTAAGATAAGAATATATGGTCCCAGCACTTGGAGATTTAGGCGTGTAGGGTTGAGATTGCACCCTTTTCGAACTTCTTGTGTATCAGCCTTTTTGGACCGACTCCTTTTCTAGTTTTGATAAATAGACTGAAAAAAAAAAGGGAGCAAAATCTTATACAATAAATACCCAATTTGACAATGACGTTTTCACTTTCATATTGGTGGTAGGCCACAGCCGGGGATGGACTATTATCTAGCACCTCCTTCCTGTGGGAATATGACATGGGAATGGCCGGCTCAATTGGCTCCCTCCCATGGGGACCGAGGTCAAATCATTCCTAACACTTGGCACCCTTTGCTTCATCGACCAAATCAATCAGGAAATGTAATCTTACGTTTGGTTCTTGACTTCACCAGAAAATCATTGTTAGATTTTGTGGTCTGTGATGAAAGTCCATGTACCTTATTGTTTTGCTCGAATTGAATGTACCCTTTACTGTTCATTCAATTAAAATTTGAATATTATTATATGTGATTATACTTGTAGGGGTGTTTATGCAATTTATTTAATTAATTTCGTATTTTGTCAAAAAGGGAAAAAAATTAAAACAATGGTTGCACGTGTACGTAGGAGCAAAATTGAATGAATTGAGAGTAGATAGGGAGCTTTTAAATCAATGGTGATATTTGGTAAAAAAATATCTGACAAAATGGGATCATCTTGGTTGTGGAACGAAGGGTCATTTTCATATGGGTGATGGATGCACTAATGGCTCACTAATTTATGGAGACCCCTTTCCTGTTATGTGAGGATGTCTGAGATCATTTATGTGTTGGGGTCCTTCACTGCCAAGTCAAAAAAAATTGTGCTGTACATTGAACTTAGATCTTCTATAAATCAAGGAAATGGGATTTTTTTTTTTTGGCTTTTCTCTTAAGCAAATGTATATATAGTTACATACTACTTGCAGCTAATTGATGTTATCTTTGCTTGGAATAGAAAATTGAACCAAATGGAAGCAATAAAATGGGACGAAGTTGAATGGTTAGAGTCATGCACTATTATAAAATATTAAAATATTTAGTTAAATTTCACTCCAAAAAAAGTATTTAGTTAAAAAATACGATAAATATATCATTTTAAATATGATAGAAAATAAGTATTTGAACATTTTACTCATTAATAGTGTATAATTTTTTATCTAAAAAAAAATTAAATCTCCTTTCTTTTAATTATATAATTTTAAATATGATAGAAGATAATGCTCACCTCTAGTTAGAGCTTTGGTGGGAGCAGAATTTTGGCTCACAACACAAGCATATTCTGCTAAGTGCAAAGCCTTGAGGTTGCATGACTAAAGCAGTTGGGCTTTGGCATTGCCAACATTCGGCCTGATAGACTGGTGCATGCCTGATGGCCCCTGCAAATTTATGGTGGGCTTTAAACTTAGTCCAATTTCTTTGCGTTTACACATTATTGGTGGCCCAACCTCAACGAGCATTCAACTCCTCAATGCATCTCAGAATATCGTCAGGGCTCTTTTGTCTGTTGCCATACAACCTCCACTCCATCCAGACAATCAATGTAAGCGCACCAGGCGATCCTCAAGATAACTGAGATCAAGGCTTTTTGTTTTAATCTTTGGCAAGCTCATAGGCACTCTCTCCCAATCAACAACCTGTCTAAAGATTCTACAAAGCTGGAGAACTCGCTTCTAGACCTGCTTCTCTAGTTTCTTCAGCTTGTGCTAATAACTCTATGATATAGAGTTATTTAGTCACATTTTGAATGTTAACTTAGTTAAGTTTTTATAAATTTTGGTTAGTTTGAGTTAGTTTTTATGTATTTTTTTTATTTAGTTTAAGATATGTTGATATAGTTAAATTTACATAATTTCAATTCATTTTAATGTTGAAATTATCAATTTAAACCAATATTGATTTACTCCTTGTTTTGGTAAGTGTTCAAGTACATAAAGCTAAATGGAGTTATATTATGTAAGGGAGATTAAGTACAGATTTTCACTAAATATGTTACAGAAATTCATACATACCTTGAGCTACAGAGATTCAATCTACTTGATTCTTGAACCATAAGAAGCTAAGAGGCAAACTTACAACTTTCATGTTGACCATTTTACTTATATCAGCTTTGAGGTAAGAGAAAATTGCATTTGCAAGATGAGTTATTTTCCGCATCAAAGTTCTACAAGGAGCAGCGTCGCGATCTTGAAGCACTCAAGGCCATAATGCCCAAGGAAGCATCACTGCTCCCATACAACAACTAGGGGCTTGGCCCATTGGCAGCCAAGGAGGAGGGTCGTGGCACCGGTTGAAAAACATTGAAAAAATTACACAAGGTTGGAGTGCCGCGGCGCCCATGGAGCAAAGCTACGACATTCTGACTTGGATTAGGTGATTTAAGCTAATAGGGAATTGAACTATTAGGGTTTTTTAGAGGTTATACATATGTGATTTTCAGCAGCTGAATGAGGGAGTATTGAGAGCGAACAAACAGTAGTTTTGAGAGAAAAGAAAAAGACTCTTCAACAAGAGAAACAAGAAAAAATCAAAGGCAACCAAAGGTCGAGAATCGAAAGAGGCTTTGTTTTTTCTTTAGTTTTTCATTTCTTACTTGTTCTTTTGTTGTGGAAATGATCTATTCTTGTGAAATAGTTATGTCTGCCGTAGAAATGATGATGAATTAAATCTGTTTTCTAAGATTATAATTTATTTCAATATATAGTTTGAATATATAATTTTTTCTTTCTCAATATTAATGGGTGTTGCATGGCTTATTTATTTTTGTGTTTATTGTTTTTCACTACTTGATTGCCAATTGAAATGTGTCGGGTCTCTAAATGTAACTCAACGAAGAAAGTTTAGAATAAACTATTGTTTTGAATAGCCTATACTTGATCACTTTAGAGTTAAGTGATAGTTTTATATTTGAGATAAACATATATCTAAATACTTTAGATTATCAAATTAGAACATGAACATAATGAATCTTTTCTAATTAATTTACATAGACTTATGCAGTTAATTTTGAAAGGTATGTGTGCAAGATCTTGATAAAGACTTGTACATAATATGATTTTAGATTAGCCTTGCACCCCATTAATCTAAATTAAAGAGAATAATTAAATTCAAATGAAATATTAAAAGACACCATAATCTTAAGTTTTTGAATTAATATTTTCTCTAGTAAAATTCTATTCTTTTTCTATTTACTTAGTTTTAGTAATTGCTTTAAAATTAATTAATTATTTAAAATTGAGTACTTAAATAAAATAAATTTTATTATAAATTTAATATTTGGTAAGAATAGTTGTAAATCTTTGGAAAACAATTATACTCAACTTATTTTTATATTACTTGTTTAATCACGTGTGCCTGTGTGTATTAAACTAACAACAAGTGCCTCGCGGCAAAAGAAGTAGGCCAAGCCATAATCAGAATTTGTGCACCATTTTTCAGTCCTCTGCCCCGTTGGCAGTTTATCCAAAATAACCATCCAAGCTATTAAAGAATGCTTAGGAAGGTGGTATTTGAACCAGCTTATCCTGCGCCAGCCACCTTCATTTGCTTGTGCTTAATAGCATCCCAAGTACCAGCAACACTGTCGGAAGTGATAGAGTTCAACCACAGGCATAGGGTTTCACCGTCCTGCTGGTTATAACCCATCAGTATTAATGTAGTTTGTATCTTTTTTAACAAACCAGGGCAAACACAAATGACGCAGAGAGTAAAGCGCTTGTTGGCCAGAATCCCTGTGAAGGATTCTTTGAAACTGAAAGAGGATCTCAGACATCTAAAACTTGCAGTTGTCGGAACCTGACTGGAAAAACAATTCAGAATGGTCAATGGGGAATGGTCCAAAAGTTTTCAGAATGCATATTTCAAAAAGGCTAGTCAGTTTCAATCTAAGCAAAGCAAACGGTTCAAACACAATGAATAAACTCTGTAGCTTCTAATTGAAGCATGTGTACTCATAACACGGGGAATGAGACCTGAACTTCCACCCCTATATAGGTTGGTAGAGATAATTAAAACCGTAAAACTGGAGAGATAAAAGTTAAAAAAGATTTTCTGGAAAAATGTAAGAAGAGAAAATAGTTTGAAGTCTGAAGATGACATGGGAGAACCTTTGATGCCTGACCTATTCAGAGTTAAGGAAAATATATGATTACTAAAATAATACTTGCAATATATTGGATGAGACATCGACCGTGTAGTGCACGGGCACTTTAATCTATTACCTTTATTATAATGGATTTGGACCAAACAATGTCATTTTCTGTTAAATATAATAAAGCTTTTGTGTCCAGGTTGTGACAATAGATGGTGCATGTTTTTGGTACTATAAAAATTTAATAGGAATCCTTACTTTATCAAATGCTTCTTGTAATTGTGGCATTGTTTGTGTGCCAACATAGCCAATGCCGCTGTCCCAAACCCGGTTCTGGACTACACTGTTGTTGAGGCATTGGGTCAAGCCTAGTCTCAATTTCGATTAAAGAAAGTGTTTCTGGAGGCGCAAATCCAGTACATTATTGCAAAGCTTGTTACCTTCTACACCATTCTATCTCAGCCGTATAGCTTATCTGGGTTTTATATTTCATCTTTTTCTCTTCTATCTCAAGTTTTATAAAACTTACTGCATGATATCACTCCTATTGTGTTATATTCACACGGAGTTTAATTGCCTCCTCTTCTTCTTTTGTTGAGAGAGAAACTAAGGATTTAAAGCTTTTGAATCTTTATGTTTTTTTAATTCTCGTTTTTTTATTTGTTTTTAGCCTATTTTTTAAATAAATGCTTGTTATCTCCTGTTTGAAATCTTTAAAAAAGACCCTTTAAATACTCTTCAAAAACCCTAAATTTCAAATTCTCGTAAAATCATATATTCAGAAACACTTCTAGACGTTGCAGCGCCCTACTCTCATGTTAGTGTATGGAATGTCCTCTTTTATGTTGTTTTTACTACACTACTTCATTTTGTGATCTAATTTTCTCATTCTTTCAAGTTAAATTAGGCAAAGTGGTAAATATAAAAGTTGTGGCTCTGTTTCTTAATTTTTTAATAGTCCAAGAATTATATCAATTGGACTTTTGTAGTAAACAACAGCATGCACAAACGAAGCTATCACAATATTTATACAAATTATCACTAAATGAGGTATTTTCATAAAATTTTTTATAAAACAAAGCAACAATTAACTTAAAATAATTTAAAGTAATATAATATAAAATTTAATTAAAATAACTTAAACTAAACTACTCAACATGCATTATGCTTAATTAAGAAAACAATTAAAATACTAAATTTTGAATTTAAAATCTCAATAACTTAACCACTTAAATCTCAAAATGTGACAAAATAACTGTATATAATAGAGTTATCAATATGCCCTAACAATTTTTTTTATTTCGTTAGCAAACATACTGTTTTGATAGATTTATTTTTACATTTTATGTGGATCTAATGTATAAATATTTAAAATCATAAAAACTACTCGATTTCATTTATTACATGCTTTTCAATACAAATTTACTAATTTAGTTGTATCATATATAACTCAAAATAACTTTTTGTAATACCCTTTAGAAAAAATAAATAAATAAGGACTTTTTGAAATATAGAGTAGATATATTTTTGTTAGTATTAGATTACGTTATCACGTTTAAAAGAAAATCAGTCAATCTTATCTTATCATATTAAAAAAATAAATAAATAAAATAAAATAGAAATAAATCAATTAATCTTATCATGTTTTAAAATAAAAGTAATCAGTTTATCTCAACACGTTTAAAAATAAAGACAGAGAACTCACATCAGTTTACTTCATCAGGCTCAAACGATAGGCAGTCAAAAGAGTTTAACACCAGGAAAGAAGAAAGACAAAAAAAGGGAAAAAGTATTCAAGGGATTGCTGATTAAGATATGTTTAGAGTGGTATTTTGTTAGTTAAAATTTCACTACGCAAATATACGTATCGAATAGATAGTATAGTAGCAAGTAAAGTATCGATCCCACAGGAAATTGATCTAAAATTTTACTAAGTACTAAAATTAAAACAATTTAGTTTTATTCAAATAATTAAAATCTAAATTCTAATTGAACTAAAAATTACTCAACTAAAACTAATTTAATTAAAAATTAAAGCAACAAGATAATTGGGCAAATAGCAAATCAAACAAGCCTAGGATTACAATATTTCTCACACTTCATCTAAATCTTGTCTCTCTTTCTTAACTTATTTCAATGGGTTGAATTGCTAACCTAGAGTCCTAAA
>NW_018397259.1:2029604-2029822 GCF_002168275.2 Theobroma umbraticum | reverse complement strand
TGTGAGTTCTTCGACCCATTTCTGGATTTCTGAATCAATTTCGTTGGGATCTTGGGCATCTTGGAGAATTTGTTCTTGGCTGTGGATTGGGTTTTGCTGTTGTTCCTCTTCTTGGGTACATATTTCGTACCAGGATTTGACTGGGTTTTGAGAGATTTTTTGGAGATGTCCCTTCTGAGCTTCTTTTCCTTTTTCTTTTCTATCTCTTAATTTGGGAG
>NW_018397259.1:2029261-2029397 GCF_002168275.2 Theobroma umbraticum | reverse complement strand
GCTGTATCCAGTATTTATAAAATGATTTTCTCTCTCTTTTTGTCAGGATCAATAGTTCCTGTCCTGATAATTCTAACTTTGCGAATTTGGTGGAAGGAGGCATGCCTTTCCCTGTAGAAATTCTCTTGTAAGAAAA
>NW_018397259.1:2028682-2028808 GCF_002168275.2 Theobroma umbraticum | reverse complement strand
GGGTAAGGGGTTCTTTTTAAGTCTTTGGTGCAATGGTTTGCACATTTTATTGAGGCCTGGATAGAAATCTATGATGTAATTGAGACTTCCTAAGAATCTTTGTAATTGGGTTTTGTCAGTTATTTT
>NW_018397259.1:2028486-2028648 GCF_002168275.2 Theobroma umbraticum | reverse complement strand
GTGATGTAATGTCCTAAAAATCGAATTTTAGTCTGAAAGAGACTGATTTTGGATTTGGAAATTACTAAACCATTTTTGTTTATTATGTTTATAAAGATTCTGAGATGCTTAAAATGTTTGTCTATATTTTCTGAAAAGACTAAAACATCATCAATATAAACT
>NW_018397259.1:2028022-2028188 GCF_002168275.2 Theobroma umbraticum | reverse complement strand
TGCTTTATTCAAAGGTTTATAGTTTATAACTAATCTTGGTGTTCCTCTTTCTATCTCTGCATTTTTGGTGACATAAAAAGCTGAACAACTCCATGGGGATGAGCTTTTTCTTATTAAATTTTTTTCTAGTAAATCTTGAATTTCTTTTTTACAGAATTCTTCCATT
>NW_018397259.1:2027881-2028012 GCF_002168275.2 Theobroma umbraticum | reverse complement strand
TTTGTATAGCTCTGGCTTTTGTTGGAATTTGTTTTTCATTAAATTCATCGGTATAGGGTAATGTTACTTGGTGTTTTTTTCTGTTCCAAAATGCATTTGGAATGTCTGAACAAATTGTTGTTTCAATTTCT
>NW_018397259.1:2022673-2027781 GCF_002168275.2 Theobroma umbraticum | reverse complement strand
AATTAGCTCATAATATCTAATAAAGACAATATCCAAAAAAATTTAGCCATGAATTCAATTTAAAGAAAATAAGAAAAACACAAAAGTAAGAGAGAAAACTACTAGTTAAAGCTTTATAATCTTGATTTTCCCTCCAATTCTCTTGTTTTCTTACTTTGTTCTTAGCTTCTAATCTCCAGAATAGTTGCTTGCTACCTTTCCCTCAAAATCTCTGAAAAAGGTCCCTTAAATAGGCTCCAAATAACTTAATTTTCAAAATCTCGTCAATTTTTTTTTATTTTTAGAAAGTCGCCCAGCGATGCGGCGCTACTTCTCCAGCACTGCAGCGCTGAGCTCTCTGAAAATTTGTATGTTTGCTTCCTTTCATCAACGCTATAGCTTTGTTCTCCCAGCGCTGTGGTAGTTTATTAACTTCAAATGTGAGTTTCACCCTAACATGTTCTGAACTGGGCAAAGTGGTAAACATAAAAGTTTTAGTCCATTTCCAATGGATCAAGAATCACATCAATTGGACTTCTGGATTGAAAGATATGCTCCAAATACTGCATCATATTTAGTCTTTGTGTACTGCTACAATACTCCAACTTTGACAAATATTTTAACCATGATCCAATTAGAACTGGGTAAATTGATAAAAATAAACATTGTATCCCTTCTTCTTAGAATTCTAGTGGTCCAAGAATCGCCTCATTTGGAGTTGTTTAGAGAGAGATATGATCAAAATACCGAAACATATATGAACGAAGTCATCATCATACTTACACTGATTTTCATCAAATGAGTCTTTTTTATCAATTTTCTACAAAAGTCATAAGAAAAATTAGCAATAACTACTCTTAAAGAATTTAAAATAAAACAACATAAAATTTAACTAAAATAACTTAAATTAACCACTTAACAAGTAATTAAACTTAAACTAGAAAAACACCTAAAATGATAAAATCTGAACCTAAAAGCTCAAAGATCTAGCTACTTAACCCCCCAAAATGTGTTAAAATAACTCTGTATAATAGAGTTATCATATTTTCATAGTTTAGGCACCAAAAAAGCTTTAAATTATTTATGTTTTTTTAAATTTTATTCAAAATTTGGTACTTTTTCAGTGACTTTTCAATGGCATGATGGGTACCAATCGAAAGGTCTTGAAAAGATCTTTTCAATGATTTTTGTAGCATCTCCTTTGGCTTTGTGGTTAGGAAGATACGAATTTTTGAAGTTAATTGAAAATCTAATTTCAACAGTTTTGATAACCCAACTTTAAGTCACAAGAACTCTATATTCCATTAACGTTTTTTGTTGTTTCTTTGAGGGCTTTTGTAGTTCGAAATGAGATGTTTAATTTGGCATCAATGGCTCGATTAGGGGCTTCTTGTGTTAAGAGAATTAAAATCTCAAAGTAGGCTCGTTGATACTTCAAAATGATTTTGATTTTCTCACTGAAAATAATTTGAGTTAAGGGTTATAAGAGCTCAAAATAGGCCAAATGGCCATTCAGATTCTAAAAATTTTAAAAAATAGAATTTTTTTTAATTTTTTTAAAATATGATTTTAATTAATATGTAATAAATTCTGTTGTAAACTTCATAAATATTGAATTTTTGATTTCTAATATATTTTTATTGCTAAAAGTATATATATTATATATAAAACTTATTTCTTAAGTTAGAAAATTTTATAAAAAAAATATCAAAATTAAGGAAAAAAATTTGAAGCATGATTTTTATATGAAATTAAATATTTTTCTGCTAGAAATTAAAATCTTTACTAATTTTATGATTAAGGTTTAATTCTCAATTTTATTTGATTTTTATTAACTCAAATAATAATAATAATATATTATCTATTTAATTGAAAACGTTTTTAAATTGTAATAGAGGTTGCTATACACCTTAAGTGCTTAGGATGATCAATGGAAACTCACTTGTCAAATTTGTTTATAAATACGGTTATGATATTTGTATATATTTCTTGAAATATCAGGCACTAGGAAGATTTTCTAATTTGCTGCTTTAAAGTGAAATTGACAAAGCCAGGTAATTGATTGATATCCCTTTAGTGTTTTCATACCCTAAAAATTAACCTCAATGTGAAATTAAATTTATGTATTATGTATAATAGGTTTTGTCCTATGATTTGTAATGATCGGGTTGAGCATGCAAAATGTATATATATATGATTTTCGTATGTTGGATTTCGAAATGTGAATTTTTGTAAAATATAATTTCTAATTTTGAAATTTGAATATGATTTTTGTCTAACAACTTTGTGATTACATATATAAATACTTAGTTTGAAATGAATATATACTTTTGATGTACACAATATGTGTTTTGTGAAAGTGAATATTACCGTTTTGTAAAATTAGGTAATTTGAGAATATATTTATTTTGTCTCCTAGTATGGCTATGATATGATCCTACCAATGGGGGTTAAACGTTGGCCATGTCGACATATATTATATGATTAGAAATCGATCTCCCAACCGCACCACCTATTTCAAAATTGTGGTACTTTTGATATCTGTTTATAGCAGCCAATGGTTACTTCTGATGTACTTATAACCCATGTCACTAGGGTTAATTATAGTTTTTATGACCCATACCATTGAGGTTAATTGTGATTTCTATTATGATTATGACCTATGCTATAGGAGTTAAGTATTACCATAGTATGTTATGGGAGACCATTAAATCTGCAATAATTGTGAAATCATATTTTATCTATTACAAAAAAAAATAGAAATAAGATGGTTTTGTTATTTGAATAAGATTATCCAAAATTCTATTTTTGATATTTATATAAGAAAAAAAATTAGCCTAAATGTTTTGTGCATGCTTAATCCAGCTGAAGGGATGTTAGTCACTTACTGAACTGTTAGACTCACTCTTTCCTTCACATTTTTTTTTCAGGTTGTGAATTGATTAAACAGGTGGGAAACTTCGGGGAGTGACATCTTATAGGCTAGCATATAGTGTTAGTTTGCTTCAGGATTGCTTAAATGTTATGAACTTTTGTTACCTTAAATTGTTATTCGGGGTTTTATCGTAATATCTTGGCTTGAGAATTATTATTCTTCATAATATATTTGATCCATTTTAGTTAGTTGGTTAAGATATGTGTTTTGAGCCTTGCATGCCTGTAAGGTTATATCTTGCAGGTGTGAGGTGTCTGTTGTGTCTCGGGTTAAAAACGTGATAGATTTAGTGGTATCAGAGTCTAGGTTGGGCATAATTATATAGTTTTAACACTTATGCGAGATATGAGAGATGGGTAGAAGAAATAAAATTGGGACGTGTTTCTCTATTCATGTTTGATACACTCATATGATTGTTATATCTTAGTGTTTCAACAAAAAAAAAGCCTAATGATAATTTTTCTTGTTATGAATAACCAGTATGCCTCATCATCGAAACCCTGAGCCTAATCTTATTGAACTTGTAGCTAGTGTTAAAGCTGTTAGTGCTAGGGGTTCTCGTCTTAAAAGACTTCAAAATCCTCTAAATCAAAATCAAGACGATATTAATCATCAGACACTTAGATGACTATTGGAATAAACCAACCTCCTACCAGCCCGATCGGGGGGACACAAGGTATTGTGGTTGGAAATGATGATAGAGTACTGAACTTGATTCAAGAGGTAGCTGGTTCGGTTAGGAAGCAACGACAACGTCTGCAACCAATCCAATAGGACTTATTGAGTTGTTGGACTCACTCCTTCGTTCACTTTTTTTGTTCAAGTTATGATTTGGTCAAGTAGGTGAGAAACTTCGGGGAGTGACATCTCGTAGGCTAGCATATAGTGTTAGTTTGCTTCAGGATTGCTTAAATGTTATGAACTTTTGTTACTTTAAATTGTTATTCAGGGTTTTATCTTAATATCTTGACTTGAGAATTATTATTCTTCATAATATATTTGATCCATTTTAGTTAGGTGGTTAAGATATGTGTTTTGAGCCTTGCATGTCTGTAAGGTTATATCTTGCAGGTGTGTGACGTCTATTGCGTCTCAAGTCTAGGGCGTGACAGATTTAGTGGTATCAGAGTCCATATTAGGCATAATTATATAATTTTAACATTTATGCGAGATATGAGAGATGGGTAGAAGAAACAAGATTGGGACGTGTTTCTCTATTCATATTTGATACACCATATGATTGCTATATCTAAGTGTTTCAATAAAAAAAAATGCCTAATAATAATTTCCCTTATTATGAATAATCAATATGCCTCATCGTCGAAATCGTGAGCCTAATCTTGCTAAATTTGCAACTAGTGCTAGAGTTGTTGGTACTAAGGGTTTTCGTCTTGAGAGACTCCAAAATCCTCCAAACCAAAATCAAGACGATATTAATACATCAGACACTTAGATGACTATTGGAATAAACCAACTTCCTACAAGTCCGATCGAGGGGACACAATGTGTTGTGGGTAAAAATGATGATAAAGTACTGAACTTGATCCAAGAAGTAGTTGGTTTGGTTAGGAAGCAACGACAATGTCTGCAACCAATCCAATAGGTTGATAATTCTACGAAGAGGAAAGCTTTGGGCAAGTTTAAGAAAATAGCCCTTCCTCCTTTCAAGGGTTCCACAAACCCTGATGATATAAAATTATGGATTGAGAAGATGAAAAAAGCTTTTGATGCTATACATTCTAGTGATCAGGACAAGGTTAGATTTACAGTCTATCTGTTACAAGGGAGTGCACATAATTGGTGAAAAGGAGTAGCCCGCACTCATGAAAATGATCTCGAGTTCTTCAATTTGGAGAATTTTCGCACTACTTTTTATGCTAAGTATTTTCCTCGAAGCAAGCTACTATAGTTGGAGAGGGAGTTCCTTAATCTAGTTCAGAGCAGTGTGATAGTGGATGACTATAAGGCTGAGTTTGATCGATTGTCCAAGTTTGCCACTACTTTGGTTTCTAATGATGAGAGTAGAGCTAGGAGGTTAGAAAATGGTTTGAATTCTCACATCCAAAGAGGCTTAGCTCCATTGCATTTGATAAGCTACAATGAAGTAGTTGGTAGGGCGAAATCCTTAGATGCTAGATGAAAAGAGACTTATAAGGCAATAAGGGATTTTCAGAGAAAGAGGGGTAGAGATTCA
>NW_018397259.1:2020873-2022663 GCF_002168275.2 Theobroma umbraticum | reverse complement strand
GTAAAAGAGCATTTAGAAGTCTTTCTAAATTTCAAGCCACTGAAAAGTCTCGAGCTTCTACTACTTTCAAGGATAGACTTTCTCCTCGCGTAACTCAATCCTACCATGGCATCTCAACAAAGGCCTAGGTCTTCATTTTGTCGTAAGGGGCATCAATCTTCAAAATGTAGATCTGTTACTGGTGCATGCTTTAGATGTGGCCAATAGGGTCATCGTATTGCTGATTTTCCTTTGATGTCCCAAGAGTCTTAGTCAATGCAAAAGCCATAAAACTCTCAAACCTTTGAGCGGGTAGTGCAAAAGACTCAACCTACTCATGCTGTTCAGTCGACACTAGCACCTTTTACTGGACATCAAATGGTGGGAAGGCCTCACACCCAAGGGCGTGCTTAAACTATCACTCAATTGAATGTAGAGGCATCCAACACCGTTGTGTCAGGTACACTGTTAGTTGCCTCCACTTTTGCTTATGTATTGTTTGATACTGGTGCATCTTATTCTTTTGTATCTGCTATATTTGTTCGAAAGTCTACCTTGCCTTGTATGCTTTTGGATTATGAACTATGTGTAGACATTCCAGTTAGAGGTGAAATTATCTCAGATCAGATATGTAAGATGTGTGTGGTAAGGATTGAGGATAGATAATTGCTAGCGGATCTATATGTTCTAGAAATGTAAGATTTTGGTGTAATTTTAGGGTTGGATTGGGTTGTTGCAAATTTTGCTAAAGTTGACTATCGAGGGAAACGGGTGGACTTCGAGATTCTTGGGGAAACACTTTTTTGTTTTCGTGGTAGTGGTACTTACACTCCTTTGCGAGTTATTTCTACTTTGAAAGCTAGGTGATTGCTTACTAGTGACTGCAAGGATTTTTGGCGGCTGTTACAGATACCAGAATGAAAGAGTTGATGATTGAAGAGATTCCTATTGTGAGGGAATTTCCTGATATTTTTCCTAAAGATCTACCTAGTTTACATTTAAATAGGGAGATTGATTTCTCTATTGATTTGGTTCCAAGAACTGACCCTATTTCTAAAGCTCCTTATAGAATGGCTCTTGTAGAATTAAAGGAGTTGAAAGAGTAGTTGCAAGAACTTCTTGATAAAGACTTTATTAGACCTAGTGTATCTTCTTAGGGAACGCTGGTGTTATTTGCGGAGAAAATAGATGGGAGTATGAGGATGTCTACCGAGAGTTAAATATGCTAATTGTAAAGAACAGATATCCTTTACCTCGAATAAATGATTTATTTGATCAATTAAAAGGCGCTCAAGTGTTCTTCAAAATTGACCTTCGGTGTGGTTATCATTAATTAAAGGTGAGAATTGAGGATGTTCTTAAAACTTCTTTTCGTACCCGATATGGACATTATGAGTTCCTTGTTATGCCTTTGGGTTGACAAATACTCTAGCTGCTTTTATGGACTTAATGAATAGGGTTTTTATGCCTTATTTGGATAAGTTTGTAGTTGTTTTTATTGATGATATTCTGGTGTATTTCCCTAGCTCAACAGATCATGAAGAACATCTAAGGATCATTTTGGAGACTTTGAGGTAGAAACAGTTGTTTGCTAAATTGAGAAATGTGAATTTTGGCTTTCTAGTGTTGCTTTCCTTGGGCATGTGGTGTCAAAGGATGGAATTTCGATGGATTCAAAGAAAGTTGAAGCAGTGGTGAATTGGAAGAGACCGAATAATGTTTCTGAGATTCACAGTTTTCTGGGTTTAAGCATGATACTATAGACGATTTGTGGAGGACTTTTCTCGTATTGCCTTGTCTTTGACTAGATT